>NC_071981.1:9082131-9220522 GCF_026283585.1 Hylaeus volcanicus
GAATTATAGTGATTGGCCGGTGGTTTTTCGTTAATAATTCAAAAATTCAGCCTCCACCCACATTTTTGCAAAGGAAATTGTTGTTCAGAATCATGCCAGCTACCCCGCCATTTTCGGTTCTTACCGGAGTTCTGGGATACCCTGTACGTTGTTTGCTACGGTTATTACGATTGTGATTGTTTTACAGAACTTCTCCATTCACTACTGGATGGAAAAAGGTGCTCCAGCTAAAAAACTCGTAATGGGAGCGCCCTTGTATGGACAGTCATTCTCTTTAGCAGAAAGAACTCAAAGGGGTCTCAATGCGCCAACTTATGGCGGAGGCGAGGCTGGGGAAGCGACCAGAGCAAGAGGTTTCTTATCATACTACGAAGTAAGTGTATTTTTTTCTACTAGCATATGATTATCAAGGATTTATACCAAACGACAGAATGTAGCGGTATTTATATAAAACTGTTTTAGTTATGTTAGAGAAATAAAAGTAATGTAATACTTTTACAAAAAAAAAAGGTATACCGATACAGCGATTCCGCTTGCATATGATAACGCATATTGACTATCGACCATTAACAAAAAACGGAATTGTGACGTGGTTTAGTTCGTCACGTGGGATGATCGCAGGCACCCCACGAGAGAATTTCGAGATCCCGTACATTCGGATTGCTGAAATTTTCAAGAATAACAACACTTTCGGAAATCCCAGATATTATTCTATATCCCGTACATTGTCAGAAATCCCGAACATTTTCGAGATCTCGTACATTCTCGGGAATCCCGGATTTTTGCGGGATCTCGTGTATTCTTGGGAATCTCGAATCAACTCGGGATCCCGCATAAACTCAAGAATCCCGAATATTCTTGGGAATCCCGGATATTTTCGGGAATCCCGGACATTTTACGAGAATCCCGAATATTTTCGGGAATCCCGCGCACCCCTAAACTGAATACATTTAAGTAAAACGAATTTCATATTTTAATCGACTTGAAACTAAATCACAGTAATTCGATCACAGGAAAAAAATGCAAGCATTTCCAGAAAGTAGCTATAAGAAAAAAATAACTTATTTATAACATATATATACACACGCCTATATATGTATATATACTTCCAGAAAAACTTATAAGAAAGAAGTAGAAATATGAATTGAAAAAAGCACTAACACTTTTGTCCTTTATTTGTCCATTAAAAACGCGAGAATATTGCAAAGGTCCCTTAAATGCACCTCCTCTGGCGATTCAGATACATGTATGGTAGCAGACGACACACAGTGGTCCGGATGGCCAAAAATCTGGCCAAAATTAGAAGAAGTTTTCGGATCTTCGTGAAACTTGGTATTTTATGGTTATTTGGGCCGCAAATTACAAATCTGATATCAGAATTTCAAAATTCAAAATGGAGGATCCAATATGGCCGACACGTATATTAAAAAGTTGTTACATTTTCATGAAACTTGGTATTCTATGGTTGTTTGGGCCGCAAATTATGAATCTAGTATCAGAATTGCAAAATTCAAAATCGCAGATCCAATATGGTCAACATGCATATTAAAAATATTAAATTATTATAAATTTGGTATGAAATAGGATTTCTAGGTTTATAGGGTAACATAGTTAGAATACATTGGCAGAAATAACAATGATAAATTAATGTTACATTAAAATTAAGGATAATAAGGTTTGTTTTAATGCCGCGTAAACAATCTTCTTTTCCTTATAAGCATGGACTTTAAATTTAAATAACTTAAAATGGCGCAAATTTGCGCAAGTTTTATCAGTTGTATATCATACCTGACATGTTACTTTATATCAAGAAACTTGGTAGAGCGTGTCACTCGGTGACTATCATCTTTGTTTTCCTTCCGATTCATCGAAAGATAACTAAAATTTATACCATATTGAGAAGGGAATTACAATAGTGAATCCAAAGATATTTTACTTTGTTCTTGTGGAAAGTTTATGTTTATAACATCTACTTTAATAGTAAAATGATTTACATATGAATCTATTGAGGATAAACTTTCCGTGACACAATAAACATGCGCCACTGTTCACGACATCAAGCAGCATGAAATTTCGTCAACTTTGAACCTCTGTATATCAGTAACCGATTACTATTTTTTAAAATGTCAAACGGCATTTAATGCACTCATATGTATACAACACACGCACAATATTGAAAAAAGTGTGTTCGAAACTTCAAAAATTGCATTTTGGCCAGGTTTTCGGGCATCCGGACCACTGTGCGACATGTAGCTGTGACGTCAGCTTACGCATGTGCAGAAAGGAATCCCTCGAGGGTAAAATCCCACGAATATCCATCTTTGTTCGGAAGAGTCTCAGGTTTACTCTAGTGCAGGCATGCACAGAAAGTGCGCCCACGAGCGCTGGGCCCCCACTCCTCAGTGAACGGCGGGCGCTGGGTTCCCACTCCTCAGTGATCCGGTACACCGTGACTCTAAGAGTGTCTGCCACAACTACAAGCTTTACTTCCAATAGCCTCACGGGTCCCTTAATTTTCATGAGACTTATACAATAATTCCTAATACGGATTCGTGGTTAATTCATTTCGAGTTTGTCGCTACAATATTTATATTGTACGATATAATATACATATACATATATATATATATATATTTTTTTTTAAAGCTTTCTGTAACTAATGCATACCAGTTCGAAGATACAAGATAGAATTTACTGCTCACAGACAAAAGCCAGCGCTTGCCGCCACTATTCCTCGCTGTGACTTCCTGTATCTGTGTATTACACATACAACGCACCGTCTCCACTCCTCTAACTTGCTGCCCGCTACTTTCACCTTTTTCCCCACTCTGCTGCTGAAGGCATTCTGACCTTGAACGAACACGCGGGTTCGACTCGCGCCACCAGACGAGCACACGCCCGCCGACCGGGGTTTTGTGCATGCCTGCTCTAGAGCGTGGTCAAACCCCAAGCGCTGTCGAGATCGGTACCATGATCGGACTCCCTTACTGCAGCCGCGTCGGGGTTCTTATGGGCGTTATCTCGCGTTTTCGCTTGCGAGCGCCGTCACCCTGCAGTCGCCACCTACCGGTCAGAGCGCGTACTCGCCTCCATACTAGGTCGTAACGAGCGTTTCGTTACAACTTTTTAGAAAACAATGATATACTGTACTATCAGGCCTCGGCACGACTTCGTCCGTGCTAAGAGTGAGTTGAATTTAGATTTTCATCTTAAAATAATTTACACTAATGCTAACATTTAACGTAAGGCGAGTTGATAAGCAATATTTGTTGTATTTTGATTTGCTGTAAACAGGGTGTCTACGTATAAGTCCGGATATACGCAGGGTGTAAATTCTACAACAAATTTCCAACAAAAAATTACTCTTGACATTTTCTTTGTGTCGCCTTATTCTCGAGTATTTTCACTTTTAATTTTTTGTTTGTGTTTTCGACTCGACACTCTTTAAACGGCCATAACTCCACTAAATTACAGCGCAATCTTAAAAATCAGTACACCATTCGAAAGAGCGTTAAATTTTCCATCTCCCTGATGCAAAATCAAAATTTATTACGTAGGTTTAATAAGTGAAAAATTAGGTCAAACTTTACATTGTGACAATTTTAAAACATTTGACTTTTTCTCTATCCGTTTTTCGGTTTTAAATACATAGTTGTTTGGCGGGCACTCCTCGGGAAAAACTTCCTCGATGTCTCAGCTTTTGAATGGTATTGTCAACAAAAATTCTACGGTGGTATTGTAGGGAGAAAATGACGTTTGAGTGCAGAAAAGCGGACGTGTTTAGATGAAAATCGACATTTTTCAACAAAAATCGACTTGTCACTTTAAAATTAGCTTGACATCGGGTTCGATGTATTTTTTGATGACACTTCCGAGCCTCCCATGTGACGGAACCAGGCGTGGGCGGCCGGGAAGCCGCTATTCGACACGCTCGGTCGCACAAATCCCACGGACGAAATTTATGTATTTCTAAGGGAGTCTGGGCGCCAGTTCGAAAACACGCGTCCGTTACCTTTGCCCTTCCGGGAGCTCAAGCGGAGAACGGGCTCAGAGGAGGTCGGGAAAGACAAAGAAAAACAAGGGAAACTCTGATCCACGAAAGTGAAATTGGGCTTTATTTAGCCGAAAACCAAAAAGGGGGGAATTTCGCGGTACACACACACCGAAAAGGAAGAAGGTGTGGCGACTACGCGCCGAAAAGGAAACGCGACGCGGAATTCCCAATACAATTCTAAAACCGGCACGACTTAATTCTACGGGGGCCTCGCAAACAGAGAATCCGCCCTAGAAAGAAAATACAACCCAAAAGGTATTACGCCGCGAATTAACGGTCTCGCGTTTCGAAGGGGCCAACCTTTCCTTTGAAACGTTGTGCGATCTCATACGCGAAACGGACGGAGGAAACTCCAAGGGTTCTCGCCTCCGGGGGTGTTCCTGTCGCGGACGAAAAGTGCTCCGGAGCACACTCACGGACACACACGCTCGATCCGCGCTCTCACACACATGCACGCCACAAAAAAAAACCCAACACGTGAGCCCTACCTGGCTCGGAGTATGGCCTCGAAGTCTCAAAATTTCCTGGGTCGGTCCTCGGCGGCGCAGAGTGGAGGCTCACCCAACACAGACTCGCGAAATCTAATTCTTACGCATAGTTCTTTCGTTACAACTTTTTAGAAAACAATGATATACTGTACTATCAGGCCTCGGCACGACTTCGTCCGTGCTAAGAGTGAGTTGAATTTAGATTTTCATCTTAAAATAATTTACACTAATGCTAACATTTAACGTAAGGCGAGTTGACAAAACAAACCGGCCGAACAAACTAATTCTTAACGCGAAAGGCAAAAAATGGGGCGGTCGCTCGCATGTCATTGCGTTACGCGACTTAACCGTTAATTTCTCCTAAAATCGCGGTCTTCTCGTCGCCGGCTCGCGGTTTAAGGGGCTCCTTACGGTGTGCCACCACCATGGCATCTCCAACGTCGATTTCTCCTCCCGTTGCAGCTCCGGGGCAATGTCAGGGCTGACCATCTTTAGAGGGTGGCAAGTCCTCTTTGGTGGTGGCCACACCGGGGTCTTTGGGTGGAGGACATCGCGACCGGCGGCTTGCCGCGCTCTCGCGAGGACGCGGCGCGGATCACGAGCGCGAGGGGGCGCAAAAAGGGGTCCCTAACGGGCCATTCATACCTCCACACCGTTTCGTGGAACACCTCCGCGGCGTGTTCGGCGAGGAGGGAGCAAGGACCCTCCGGGGTTAAGGTGGCTTCGTGACGGGCAGGAAAGTTCTGCCCCATCACACCCCAAATAGGAAAAAAAAAACGAGTATTTGACACCTCAAGCCTCTCCCAACCGTGTGTAGAAACTGAGTGAGAGGTGAATAATAATTGTTTTTGAACATGTACCCATAGAATTTTCATTTTTAGAGACTATTTAATCAAAATCTACCTCGGTGTACCGATAAATGATATGGAGATTGCAACACGATCGATTTCATGAAGCAAAAAATCGCTGTTTTCCGCACAGGAGATCGGATAAAAGAGTCTAAATTTGAAAAAAAATAATTTATTGGAAAAAAACAAAAACTTGAGGTGTAAAAAAACCAGTTTTTTTCCTAATTGGAGAAATTCAAGAGTGTCATCAAAAAATACATCGAACCCGATGTCAAGCTAATTTTAAAGTGACAAGTCGATTTTTGTTGAAAAATGTCGATTTTCATCTAAACACGTCCGCTTTTCTGCACTCAAACGTCATTTTCTCCCTACAATACCACCGTAGAATTTTTGTTGACAATACCATTCAAAAGCTGAGACATCGAGGAAGTTTTTCCCGAGGAGTGCCCGCCAAACAACTATGTATTTAAAACCGAAAAACGGATAGAGAAAAAGTCAAATGTTTTAAAATTGTCACAATGTAAAGTTTGACCTAATTTTTCACTTATTAAACCTACGTAATAAATTTTGATTTTGCATCAGGGAGATGGAAAATTTAACGCTCTTTCGAATGGTGTACTGATTTTTAAGATTGCGCTGTAATTTAGTGGAGTTATGGCCGTTTAAAGAGTGTCGAGTCGAAAACACAAACAAAAAATTAAAAGTGAAAATACTCGAGAATAACGCGACACAAAGAAAATGTCAAGAGTAATTTTACTGGAATGCGTTCCGCGTACTTTTGAAACCTTAAAGGATTCAAACTGATTTCCCATTTTCTATATTATTGTAATCACTTTATCAGTATCATTTAAATTTCTTGCAACAAGACCTTGGTGACATGAAGGTGACATGAAGAAGCTAAATAGCGTATCATCCACAAACTGAGGCTGTTTAAAAATTTGCCTTGATGTCCGCGGCCTGGAAGTCAAATGCTTGGCATGGCCAGGCAAAGCATTCTCAGATCATCAAGACCCATACTTTCTCTCTCGCAGGCTTTTACATAATTTGTCAATTTAAAACTCTTACGATATGAGTACATTTCCATTGTATTGCGTTTTAAATTATTTCTAAGGTCATACATCGACACCGATACCTTTTCTCTCACAAGCTTTCAGATAATTTGTCAGTTTAAAACTCTGACAATATAAGTACACTTTCATTATTTTGCGTTTTAAAATAATTCTTATTCATCGACACGACCTTGCCTGGATCTGAACGTCCGCACTGTTGAACACAGCATTTTAGCTGCGCATAGTTGGAAACCACCGAATTGTACATTGTGTTACACAGTGTCGCCTTTGCACTTTATTGAAAAGGTCTTTCATGTACTGGCAGCTCATTTTGATTTCACATCTTTTTCTACTTTCTTGTACTTTTTTATGGGGATCTTTTATTTTTCTATGATAACTCCTTGAGTCCTCCACTTTTTCATGTACTTGTCGTAATTTTTTTACTTTTTTGAAGTTTTTTATGGGGATTGGCGTTATCTTGCGTTTTCGCTTGCGAGCGCCGTCACCCTGCGGTCATCACCTACCGGTCGGAGCGCGTACTCGGCTCCGTACTAGAACTCCGTACTCGTAACGAACGTTTCGTTACAATTTTAATAATAATATAATGAAAAATTTCCATTTAGTATTTATATTAAATGGAATATTATATTCCATCATATTCCCTATTTCTCATGCTTTCTAACCGTTACAGATATGTGAGAGGACCTTAACAAAAGGCTGGACGGTGGTTCAAGATAAAGAGAGACGCATCGGCCCATATGCCTACAAAGGTGACCAATGGGTAAGTTTCGATGATGCGAAACAAATGAAGCTCAAAGCGGAATTAATAAAGGACATCGGTCTGGCTGGTGGCATGGTGTGGGCCCTCGATTTAGACGACTTCAAAAACAAGTGCGGCTGCGAACCAAGTCCTCTTCTGAGAACTATGAACAGAGTTCTGAGAAACTACCCCGACAGACCATTGTGTCCAATAACGACTGGTATTTTTCATGGACATTTTAAAAATTAATTTCACGTACAGTATCCCTGATTTCAAGTATCTAAATTGAGACTGCTGGTATTTCGATTAGAATTTACGACGATCGACGCTGCTGAAATCAACACACAGCCACCGACTTCTCAGCAACCGAGTTGGGAGCCAACGACTTCTCAGCGTCCCAATTGGGAGCCTACAACATCACAGCGACCCGATTGGGAGCCTGCGACTTCCGAGCAATCCAGTTGGGAGCCTATCACTCCTTCTAAGCCAACTTCTTTTCCGGCAACGTCATCGTCTACGACTTCAGCCGTTGACATCGATGACACCATCGAGGTAGTGGCTGTCGATCCACCGGCGTTGGCTCCGCCAGAAGACTGCCATGGCCGCTTATTTGTTCCGCACAAGAAGGATTGCTCCAAATATTTCTTGTGCAATTTTGGTAGACTAACCGAGTACTCTTGCCCGTCTGGTCTTTATTGGAACGAGAATCGCTGCGATTGGCCGGAGAATACCCGGTGCAAGGAGCTTCAGCGACAGGTGAATGTTTGATATTTCAGTTACCGTTAAATGGGATTACTTGTAACACTTCGTTGCTTATTCGATTTTTCAGGTTTACTGTTTTACACGTTCATTTTAGAGAGCCGATATCGTAATTTGTTTTCTGACACTCATGAACATTGCCACAAAAATTTATTTATTTCCAAGCTGTTCTTGCTTAATTTTTGATATCGATAAGTCTTTTCTTCTCGTTGGAGAAAAAGATCTGCCAAAGAAAAAAAAACAAGATTGCACATAATTTTGTTTACTTATGATATTATGAATCTACGATATGTCTTTAGAAAAGAACATACCCGCGGCGCCATTGTCGTTATTACCATATAATCAGTGAGACACATACACACAACAGCATGGTCGTACACATGTATATTTATACTTGCTTTAAAATTAATCTGTATAAAAAATTAATGAAGGAAAAAAAGGAGGATCAGGAATGTGTTGAAAGAAAAAGTGGGGAAAGAAAAGGAAGATGCTATTTGTAAATGATGTAATAGCAAATTGTAAAGCAAAAGTTCTTCCTTATGTACATTATATAGTTTATTATTTATTTATATTTGTATGTACAAAGATTAACAGATTCCGTTACAATCTTTCTCGTAAATTATATACACAATTATAATAAAGTATAAACATTTGAAGTCAGCGAGAATCGTAGCTCTGCGCCTAAGAACGTGATTACTCACGACCTTAGGCGAAGGACCATGATTCTCGATGTCTTTAAATGGTTATATCTCGTATATATTTATATAAAATCTGTACAATAAACTCAACTCACACGCATTTTATACATTATACTCCACGTACTCACACACGTGCATACATATTTACTTACAAAATGAAAACATACAAACAAGTTATTGCCGGGCGCATACAGGATAGAATAAACTTACACAGAATATGAACTCAATAGTACGTAATGGAGTGACACTGGCACCGCCGGTGGCGCCGAGCACGAATTAAAATAGACTTCAAGTTCACAAGAGTAGAGCTTGGGGGCCCTGGGCCAAGTCACATGCTTACCACTCTTCCCCCACTTTTTGCTGTTTCATTTGGTGCCATTCTCGCGACTGCGCACAACCCCACTTACCCTATTTTCAGCAAGTAGTCTGCATTTAGACCCCGAGACCATTTTTAGGCCACATTCTCTACTATAAGAAAAGCATGTATAACATTAGAATAACATCGGTGATGTATTTCAATTCACAGTCAAACGAATTCCTGCCTATGATCGCCAACCAAAAAAATGACAACAAGAAGAAAGTAATTTGCTACCTAATGAAATGGTCGCGAAAACGACCCAGAGATGGCCGATTTATGCCAGAAGACATCGACCTGGATTTATGCACGCACATTGTTTACGGCCTAGCTACGTTGGACTCGGAACTGTTCAGGATACAGAATCCCCAGAGTAGCAGACAGAAAGAGTTTCTCGAGCGAATAACGACCATTAAAAGCAAGACTGGATTAAAGCTTCTCCTGGGTCTAGGAGGCTGGGAGGAATCTAAAGATGACAAATTCAGTAGATTGGCGCATAGCTCGATCGAACGACAAAGATTTGCGCGTCACGCTACGCGTTATATCGAGAGTCATGGATTCGACGGCTTGGATATTATCTGGGAATACCCAGTATGCTGGCAGGTAAATACGTAATCCGTAATCCGTCATTCGATAATGTAGAACATGCGGTCGGTAAGTTACTTCTCTAACTACTTCGGTCGGTAATACTGTGCGTGGCAGCAGGTAATGCTTTGCTGACAATGTACTAAGTGTACAAACTAATTCGGTGCCTAAATTTCTGTAACTTTAAAATTTATTAAGGGGAGAGTCATTTTGAATAAATGGGACTATATTCATATTCTTTTTTCACTTCCTTAGATAAAGATACAATTGCAAAAGAAAACATGGTTAAAAACATATTTTTAGCTGAAATAATTTTCATTTGCTGATCCTATGTCTTCATTGTTAGCTCCGTAATTTATTTAAAAAAAAATGTACGGACTTCGCGCACACACAAGAGTTGGAGAGATTGAAAATCAAGTGACAAGATATATCACGACTAATTAATCGCGAACCACCACCTGCTACACCATACTTAATTATTTACTGCGACAGGACATTTGTTTTCCTCAGAAAACCCCCACATTGGTTTGCAACGGACTAAGAACCACTTGTAACGAACATTTTTTTGTTACCACAGTAAAATCTCCTTAAGTGCACAAATTTCTATACGATAAATGCACCTCAAAGGAGGTCTGAACCTCGAGCACATAGTGTTTCATCCTATGGATACATATCGTTCGTTTGACTAGTCTAAATCTAATTTCACTTTACACTTTACAAGTTCTATACCATACTTAATGATTTACTACGACAGGACATTTTTTTTCCAGAAAACCCCTTCATTGGTTTGTGACGCACTAAGAGCCAATTTTAACGGAACATTTTTTTGTTACTACAGTGATATCTCCTTAAGTGCACAAATTTCTATACGGTAAATGCACCTCGAAGGAGGTCTAAATCTTGAGCACATTGTATTTCATCCGATAGCCGCGTATCGTTCGCTTGACTAATCTAAATCTAATTTCACTTTACACTTTACAAGATCGCAGTCATTACCTCGTTATTACTCGCGACGAAGGATTGTTCGTCACGAATAATACCGATTACCGATTCCTCGACAGATCGTGATAAAATACAGCCCAAACAGCCTTGGCCTTATTTCTTCTATTGAACCCATATTTTGGGTTGTTATGAATCCGCAATACATTGTTAAACTCAACTTTGTATTTATACGACTCAAATGTCTATACTATACTGAACATTTCCTCCTCTATATGTCCCAGAATTGTCCCTACGTTTCTTTCAAATTACTACCTCGTAAAGTTCTATTTGTAAATCCCCTGACGCCACTGTGGCATAAAAAAAAATATTAAAAAGTAAAGTATACAGCAAATTACATAAATACTAATTGTCCGTCTGTATATCCTAATGGATTACTGCAAAAGACTCTTGCATGACTTGCAGGTTAACTGTAGCCGTGGACCACCAAGCGACCGAGAAGCCTTCGCACTCTTGCTGAAGGAACTAAACGCGGCGTTTCATCCGAAAGGGTTGCTTCTTTCGGCCGCTGTTTCAGCGAGCAAGGATGTCATAGACGTTGCATACGATGCCTCAGCTTTAACGAATTACTTGGACTGGATAAACGTGATGAGCTACGATTATCATGGCTTCTGGGATGGCAAAACCGGTCACGTGGCTCCGCTGTATCCTAATTCGAAAGAGGAAATGAATCAATTGAATGCCAACTTCTCTATAATTTATTGGCTAGAGCGAGGTGTGCCATCCAGCAAGCTCGTGATGGGTATACCAGCTTATGGACAAAGTTTCACGTTGTCGGAAAAACCACAGACCAAGGAGATTCCAGGGTTTAATGTACAAACTTCCGGGCCTGGTCGTCCAGGAGAGTTCACGAAATCGGCTGGTCTACTTGCCTATTACGAGGTATCTATACGCGTCGTCTATCGATAAACAAATAGCTATTCAGAGGACACTGTGAATGGAAGACTTCTAATCTTCCAGATATGCGATAACGCGAAGAACAAACGGTGGTCTGTGACTGAAAATCCGGGCGGTCGGGTCGGACCTTACATTACCAAGGGTGATCAGTGGATCAGTTACGATGACGTATCCAGTATATTACAGAAGGTAATTAACAATACAGTCCATGATAAAATTATAGGAAAACTGAAATAATTATTCTATTAATTAACACGTTGATCGCCACATCACCCATATGTGCGTGACAGTGTTTTTCACTGAATAACTAAAAATATTAATCCTGAAAGTTAAGCATCAAAGGAAATGAATTTAAACGAAATTCATGTATTTTGATGAAGTTACAAAAATAAATACCACGATAGATATTTGATCATGTAGTCTCCAATAGTCTGAATAATATTTAATCTTAGCAGACAGTTTACATACAAATATTTTTATAATTCTTTATAAAACGAAAGAAACTTTTGGGATAACCTAATATTAAGTATAAAGGAGTTATTCGTAATATTTAACACTTTGACTGCCAAAGAAATATTCTTGAAAATGTTTTTAAAAGGTATGAAGACATACATTATATATGTATATATCATTACATATAAAAGTTAAAAAGAAACTATAAATTATTATATACTTTGCATCACTTGTTAAACACCACTAACAAGGCTCAAATTACTAATTTCCCTCTTTCAAAACCAGGTTTTGTACGCACACATTTCTACACTTTTACAACAATAAGTTTCCTAATGTTATTCAAGGAAAAAGTTAAAAACCACTATATGTATATAAATCAAATATCGTTATAATTCTGATTTATCAAACTACCTTTTTGTTTTATCCATCGTAGTCCTTTTTACATAGGTACATAGACAATATTTTATGTTTTATATTGCATTACTGAATTGTAAGCGATCTGCAACAGCCTGGAGCAGCTCAATTCTGAAAGTTAAGCATCAAAGGAAGTGAATTTAAACGAAATTCATGTATTTTGATGAAGTTACAAAAATAAATACCACGATAGATGTTTGATCATGTAGTCTCCAATAGTCTGAATAATATTTAATCCTAGCAGAAATTTTCAAGAATATTTCTTTGGCAGTCAAAATGTTAAATATTATTAATAACTCCTTTATACTTAATATTAAGGTATCCCAAAAGTTTCTTTCGTTTTATTAATAGGTACATAGACAATATTTTATGTTTTATATTGCATTACTGAATTGTAAACGATCAGGAACAGCCTGGAGCAGCCTAATACAATCTTTCAAAAAATTGTTTGGTTTGCTAGCAGAATATCGTTCCAAATGCATTTTTATATTATTTACCTCTAACATGAAGAGAATCTTTTAATGAAATGAATCACATGGGACAATACCTGGAGAGTACGGCAAATGAACGTCCCCGTGAAACATTAAAAATTTGGTACTAACGGCTAAAGAAACTTAGAGCCTGTCTTTGTCCAACTAGAAAACAGCGTCTCGCCTATTCGACGTAGCCGAGCTTTCTAAAATGATTGTGTGCTGTTGTTTTGTGAATGTTTAGAGCGTCAACCAAGTCATGAACAGTATATCGGGGATTATCATCGATCATGGCTTTGATAAGGTCTGTCTATGTAGAGAATGGGCAACCGTTACGGTCTTTATCTTCCACATTAAAATTATCACCACTGAACATCGTAAACCAATTACGAACTGGCTCAACACTTGTAGAACTACTCCCGTAAATGGTACAAATTTTGTTTACAAATCGTCGCACCGTTGTTTTTTTTAAAACAATGCAACATTATTGGTCGTAAATGCTTTCTTTAATTTTCCATTCTGAATTCATCAATATTAATGAAATGTTCGCCATTATAGTCGGACGATGACTGAAAAGGATAACATCAACTTCTAACAGATAAGATTGTTTATTTATATATACACTGCCAGACAAAACAATTGTGCGTAAGTTGCTAAAGATACTTTTGGGACAACCTAATAATTCCGTAAATTATACAAACAGAATTTCATCTGTTTCACAACTTTAGTAAAATAAATTTTTAATATAATACAAAGATTATTTAGACTAAAACAGAAAAATTATTCTTCTGTTTTAGATATATTTCAAGAAAACTCATTTGTGCCCGCTAATATTTTTTTTATATTTATTTGTTGTGCGTTACTTCAACAAATAACATAGTAAAACTTAGGTTGAAAGTATCAAACTACTTAAATTATTGGATTGACCAAAACACAATCAAGAATATTATTTCTTATATGTATCGTTTTTGTTATGCATCCTCATTCCAGTCCATATCATGACACTGCCACCACTTATTCAGCGATAACTTGAAAATATATTTTCTGTCCTGAAATCATGAACATAGTAGTTTCATTCATTGGAACTATCTAAATTATACTTTTTTATTAGAATACAGAATACAGTCCTCCAATTCTTTTTCCACTGAACACAGCTTTGTGTAAATTATAAACGATTCTCCTTATGCTGAGCATTTAAAGATTTTCGGTGTTTCAGATCTTACATCAAACATATACACTATAACAATACGAGTCACATATTTCTTTTTATTTGTTTTGTCTTATTACTGTTTTAGCAATGTGCTTTACATTTTCTGTAAAGTTAAAAAGTCGCCACTGAATGGCCATTTCTTGATGTTCATTGTTTTCTCTATATGCTTCGGGACCCTTCAATAAATTGTACAATATGTATGTACATTATACAGGGTGAGACATTTGAAACAGGCCACCTGAGTAATTCGCTTACTTTTGGCGATAGAAAAAATGTGTCGAATTAGACTTTGTTTTTGTTAGTTATTATATAAACTGTGATTACTTTTAAAATAATGTTATAAACAAATTATTTTTTTTTTACAAAATTTAGGGTCAGATTTTATATGCAAATAGAAAACCAATGAAACTTTTTCTTAAAAAATTTTTTTCTATCTATGATAGCTTCAAAGATAGCCTATTGCAAGGACGAAAAACGAAAAGGGGTCCCGGACCCCTTTTTCCGCCTATTTTTGCGGGTAATGTCACCTCGTTGCATTACCCGTGTCTTCCGCCTTAAGAACTATGAAAATCGAAAGATTGAATAGCAATCAAAGGGTATAGCCGGATAAGGGGGTCAAAAGTGCCCTTGAGCCAAATTGATCAATGAGCATATCAATTAATATAGTGTTTAAAAAAACCATTTGTAGCAAGTTTCAACCCCGTACCCTTACTGGAAGGGTAGTTACAGGGCAAAATGCAATTCACAGTTTAAGCTGTATAACTTTTGTTGTACTGTATCAAAAATTTTGAACAAAATTACAGTTATTCTACTTTATGGCGTACATGTTTGTGAATTTTTTCAGAATTTTTGACTGCAGAATGAATTTTTAAAAACTTCGAAAAGTTAAAAAATTTTTTTTTTAATAGAAATTATGAAATAACCACATTTATATTTTTACACTACATATTATTCAAATTTTTCGTGCATATTTTGAATATTTTTCATGCATATTTTGCATATGCATGTCACATATTTATCGTGCATAAACTTCCACAGTCTAGTTATGAATTATCAAATTCCGTATGTAAGTTTTGACTTTTCTCCCGTATTCATTTAAACAATGTTCACTTATCTTAATTTATACAATAAAATAAACAGTTCCGACCATATCAGCACGACTCTTCAAAATAGCCTTACTTTGTGAATATTTCTCAACCTTACGTTGGGCCTTTCCAAGGAAAATCCAACTCCATTGGTTTATGATACGTCAATTGCTATTCACAAGCAAAAAAACTCAGAATTTCCTGTTAATCCTTGAGAACTAAAAGTTCCCCTGACTATAAACGTAAATAAACGAAATAACAAAATACTCGCTGAAAATCTCAATAGCAAAGAAAACAAGTCCATAGAATAAGCCTTGCATATCTAAATTCACAACAATGACTCATCTAAAAATTAAGTATTCATTGGTCTTTTTCGACATTTTTTCTAATGTTTCAAGTTTTATATTATTTGATACATATTGATACATACTATTTTGAACATGTATATAATAGCCATTCAATGCAGTAAAAATATCAAAACCCCGAATATATTACTCTTTTACTCACGAAAGGAAAAATCTGAAAAAATTATATATGATAACGATAATAAGGTATTAAAACTGACACAATATGAACATGGTCACATCAAAAATTAAGGTAATAATATAAACAAATATTGGTTTTTGATTTTTCCAACATCGTTGCACCACTTCCATAAATCTGAAAAAATTATAGATTAATAATCATTACAAAACACTAACAGTGTAAAAATATAAACGTGGTCATTTTATAATTACTATTAACAAAAATTATTTTTAAACTTCTCAAATTTTTAAAAAATCCATTTTACAGTGAAAAATTCTGAAAAAAATCACAAATACGTACGCCATAAAGTGTAACATCTGTAATTTTTTTCAAAATTTTTGATACAGTACAACAAAAGATATACAGCTTAAACTGTAAATCGCATTTTGCCCTCTATCTACCCTTCCAGTAAGGGTACGGGGTTGAAACTTGCTACAAATGGTTTTTTTTTAACACTGTATTAAGTGATATGTTCATTGATCAATTTGGCTCAAGGGCACTTTTAACCCCCTTATCCGGCTATACCTTTTCACCTACCTTCACTCTACCATTCACTCTGCATAAAGTGTTCTATTAATCAGTAATTTATGTATATTTCCAGGCTGAATTTATAAATACCCTAAATCTCGGCGGTGCGATGATGTGGTCTCTGGACATGGACGATTTCAGAGGGCGGTGCGGTTACGGTAGATACCCCTTATTGTCAGCAGTCAATCAAGGAATCAGAGGAAACCGTGATCCTAGAATGGACTATACTTGAAAGAGAAGCGAATGCCTCGATAAAACATCAAACACGCGAATGGTTCACAAATGGCAGTTTCCATTAACGTTACGTTCTACTTTCGCGGTTCTTGCTAAATCTCTGATCGCTCAAGAAGACATCGGCTGACGCAGCGATTTCTTCGCTCGCGATGACTTCGCCACTATGGGGCACTAAAACTAAATTTGTTAATATTTTTTTACAATAGTGTCTTTCCAATACCTTGTAAATCTATTTTTATAAAGTTTGGAGATAGAGGTAAGTACTGGAGACGGTTTGAAAACCACATGGTTAGTGATAAGTAGATATAGTTTTTATTCCAGCTTTTAAGCCACGAAATGGACTTGAATTACAATATTTACAATCCACTAAACCATATACACACTCACTCATGCCACCATACTCAATATCTTACATACTAAACTTAAAATTAATAACCCTTAATCTACATACATGGAATCCTTAAACTACCTTTAACATTGACTTTGGTCTCTTTCTATTTTACATTTTTTACTGCCCGTTCCTTTCCTTCCTCTTCTTCTCAATCTTCCTTACCCACTCTGCTACCCTCTCATCCACCCTCCCTTCTACCAACGTTTCCTCTTTTAATTCTCCTCTTTCTAACTCCTGGCAGTCCTCTATGAGGCGTCCCTTTTTCAATTTGCACAAACCGCACTTCCTCTCCTCCTCTTTCAGCCAATATCTGTTTCTCTCTTCTAAATTCCCATACCTTATCCTAGCTATAAGTTTCTGATTATCTCCCTTTCCTGTTTTATTTAAATACTCTGGCCGTAGTCCTGTTGCAATGTATTTATATCTGCTGTTATATGTTGCGTCTCTTATCTTATTCTATTGCACTTGTTTTTGCACTTGGATATCTCTCTCCCTTACCTCTTTCACTACATCTCTCTCTCCTTCTCTTAACTCCTCGACTCTCCGCCGCTGTCTCCTTTTCCTTCAGGCATTCCTTTAACAGCTCCCTGCCGACTCCATTCCTAATCTTCTCTTCAAATCATAAAGCTTTTATCCCCATCCTGATTCTTATTTTCTCCCTTTTTGTTCCCTCTAGGATCATGTATTTTAGTGTACAGAAATCCAAACCTAGACACCACCTTATATATTTTGTTTGTACCCCTTCCAACTCCGACCTCTCCCTCCATCCAAAAACCTCCGCCCCATATAGCATCACTCCCAACACCAAACTATCAAACATTAGAAGCCTTCTTCTAAAGTCTCCTTTGAACTTCCGTTCTCCTATTCCATTATACCTGTCTGATTACAACATTCGCCTTCTTTACTCTCTCTTTTACATGCCTGGCCATATCTCCGTTCCTTTGGAAGTGCACCCCCAAATACACAAACTCTTTCACCGTCTCTAAAACTTTTCCTTTCCACCTCCACACTCGTCTTTTCCCCTCCCACCTCCTTTTTTAAATACCATTATCTTTGATTTTTCTGTGTTTAGGTAACTTTCTTTTATCTAAATATCTTTCTAGTGTTCTTAGCATCTCGTCCTGTTCTTCTGCTCTCTGCTCTATCATTACTATATCATCAGCATATGCCAACGACCAAGCCTTTTCCTTCCCTACGACTATACCTCCTGCTTGCCCTTTTCTCAATACCTCCTCCAGATCCGATATAAATATCGCGAGCAGCATTAGACTTAATGGATAGCCTTGTCTTACTCCTTCTTTTGTCCAGAAACTCCCCGATACTTCTTCCACTCTTACTACATTTTCAACCACATGGTTAGTGTAAACATTGTTCGACATCGATTGACGTTAATCACTTTTCGCCAATGAACTCTTCAACGTGAGTATTGTTAAATTGGCATGTTTTTTTCCAAACAGGAATCAGTTAATCTATTCACTTGAGGCACAGTTAAGTCACAGCCACCTGTTGTACTAGCCGTTCTGAATAATTTAGCAACACCACAGTTGCAATGGTTAAACTTTCCTTCGGGGCACTAAAAATTATTGTCTTCTTTTTTACCATTTAGCAGTTTTTGTTGCCTAGAATTCATAAATCCAAGTTTTAATGTTAGGAATCCATATAATTTTTTATAGGTCTGGATTAGGTACAGAATTTTCATAGTATTTAAAAAAAATATGGCGAATTTCCTCATCACCCCAGAGGTATTACTGTAACGCATTGCCTCTTTTTAAATGTGGATGGTTTGCCAGTAGGTCTATCATCCCACTATATACAATAAAATTAAAAAGAAAAAGTAACAATTATAATATCTGAATAAATAAAAGTCTAAGATAAATGAAGCAATAGAATATTGAATCTTGAAATAAGGTAATAATCAAATGAGAACTAACTGTATTTGTGTTAAAGAATTAATCACAGTATAGAAAATTTCAATTTGATAATTAAACTCTACTTGCTAATCAAAATCTAAACATTCATGATTTTGAATGACCCTTTCTCTACTTCTTTCATGATTATTTCTTGGTGGTAGCACAGACTTTATAAGACAACTTGGAACATTAGGAAAAATAGAGGGTACTGCATTCTGTCCAAGCCTTGGATGCCTTTCTAAAACATTTTTATGTACATTGTTAGAAGATGGTACTTCTTCATATTTTATAGTATCATTCTGAACTAACTGCAGTATATTTTGAAGGTGTCCAATATTTGAGGGGAGCAGCAGTTATCCACTTTGTTTGAAATTCTCCATTTGTCGGAAATTTAAAAAGAGGAACGTAATTATTAGATTTTAAAATGCCCTCATACTTTCCCTTAGCCAGGAACGCAGCAACGCAGTGGCATTGTTAATTTATAAAATCTTACTATGAAAATGAAAAATACAAAATAACTATGTAAAAGGTTATGGCTAGGGTAGATTTTAGATTCTACTAAGTAAGTAACTGTGCCACACACAAAACTAATTAATATAATTAACATAATAAAGAACAAATCTGCTCTCTATTGCGCTACCCTACTTATTTCATAATATCACAGTTCATTTACATTTAACTGTACAAATAAACACAGTTAAAAATTTACTACACCTGCGAAACCATACTGAACCATACTAAATCCCATACTAACTTGAATTCCTGCGTTATTGCCAGATTTACCATCAGTACGGCTAGTACTATAGGTGGCTGTGGTTGAGTGCTTTAACTTGTATCATTGGGTGCTTTCCAATCTTGACAATTTTGTACACAGGATTGCAAAAAGTGTAGCGTTGTGCATGATTCAATTGGAACAAAGTATTTTCTAATCTACTGTCTACCATCAGCACTATTGTAGTTCCTGATCAGCGTATTTCTTAGCTTTTTAGTATTCAACCTCGTGAAAAGGCAAGTGTTATTAAGGCATATTTCATGTAATCGTAACAGTTGTTTGTGAGATTTTTGTAGCAAAACCTACCTACATTATTTAATTATTTGTTTCTCTCAGATATAATATTAAAAATAACACGTATAATGTGTCACAATTCGGCATGAAAGACAATGTCAGAGAAAAGTAAAAAGCAACTGGGTGCTTTCCAATCAGTGATGGGCAAAATTCTAGGCTTCGAATAAATCTGAAGTTTGCCTTTCAAAGACGAAAAAATACCAGCCCGGATCGCGCTTTATACTTTATCACACTTTCGTATTTGTTCAGGAATTGGAAAGCACCCATTGTTGGTTACAGTTGCTACTTATCATCTTCTGACAATGGTACCAAATGGTACTTGGTTAAAGTACCATTAAGTCTTGCTTACCGTTTAGCTTTTAAACGTTTAACGCAGTATATAATTTTTGTTTATCAATCAAATTGTAATTTTTATTCAACAAATGATTATTTATTTTATATTCGTTACCTACAATGTTCTTGTATACATAAGAAATTTAAGCATCTCTGTCATACAACTTATGTACACGTACACTACTGTTGATAAACAGGTAACCCGTGCTCAAATTCGAAAACGAGTAAATATATTCCAATGGAAACCGACATTTGTGGCCTCTTATATCTTGAATAAGTTTATTCGTTATTGACGTAACGGGGTATTACCAGACGCCGAATCGGGAGATACAGTATTCTACAATAGCTCTATTCGTCACAGTAGAGTAGCTAATTACGTAAGTAACGTACCTCAAGTTCATCTCGAAAGAAAAACAGATAATGAATCGACTATGCAGCATCGAGCGTCGTGCACCATGGAAAATTTTCACGAATTATCATCAATTTTTCCGTGTTAGATAAACAAGAGTGTCTCTCGTCTAAGAGAAAGGGAATATCTCTTGCAGAGATAGGCAAAGTTTATTCATATTACCAGTCACGCGTAAAACCAACGTACGATCTTTTCGTGATGTTTATCTAATCGAGGAGTTAAATTTCAGTTTTACTGATTTTTGACTTTCTTTTAATTTTTTGTTTTGGCTTGACGATGCTTTAGTTTCATCTATTTTTTAATTTGTCGACTTTTCAATTCTTTTTATGTTTGCCTGTTTGTCTTTTCATTCATCAATTTTTTATTCGTAGCTCTTTATTATCAAAGAAGTTCGAGATTTTGTTCTTTTTCGTGTTTTATTTAACTTCTTATTCGATCATCGGTAAAATATTTAATCTTGCAATAGAAACTCTTATTTTATAATTCTAGTAATCAATAAAATGTTACTTTTTTTGTTAATTCGTTATCCGGCACTTTTATTCAGATGAGAATATTGCCTATTTCTGGCCCTCTGGAAAGCAATCTGCATCGATCTCACGTGTGCACGTACGCTGTGCGTTTGACGTAGTTAATTATACATATAGTCATTTTTATGGAACACCTGTATTTTAGAAGTATACGACTATTAATACAACATGAGATTACAAACGAAAAACAATGAATTATTCCGGTTGGATTACCTACTTCTGAGTAAAATCCTGTTTAATTGTGAGAGGCATGATTATCTCATAGACCTAAGACTATACATATGTACTAGTGATTCCATTTTCCCGATAAAATATATTTTTCTTATTTTACCAACTCACAGCTGGTAAATTATCGGACAATTAACCATAAAAGTTTTTAATACTATCTAGTGGCTCCATAATAAATGTCTTTAGTGAGAAGTATGACGTGGGGTGCATAAATTTTAAACAGTATTTTGTAATATAACACTTTTAATTTCATTATTTCAAAAATTAATTTAAATTGAAATAATAATCTTAATCGTAACGATTGTAAAACAAAATATTTGATTAATTGTCTTGTAGAAATATATTTTGCCGATTAATTAGCCAAATATTAGGTTGTCCTAAAAGTTTCTTCCATTTCATTAATAAGTAATGCATACACAATATTTTATGTCTAATGTTACGTTATTGAATTGCTTACGATTCATTTTGCTCCACTGCTGTTACAACATTAACATCTAAGAAATCAGGTTGTCTATTTATATAAACATTGCCGCACAAAATAACTGAGTGCAAGTCACGGAAGAAACTTTTGGGACAACCTAATACTTTACCAGTAAATAACTGAACAATTGTCCTCCTGAATCACTAATATAGACGAAGTCTGAATTGCCTTTATAGTCAAGCGTGGTATTGATAGTAGACGTAAGGGAATTGTTGCATTGGCCTTGGCAATCTTCAATTTTAGTAGAGTTACTGTGTAGTATTTGGTTGCTAATATTGCAATGTAAAGGGACACCCCGTTTATACAGATATTTGCTTTCAGGAAATTCCAACAAAAACTTTACTGTCTGGCTTCTCAGCAATGTATCTGATAGCATTACGCTATAACCCACATACAAGTCATGAACTGTAAATGTATTCAGTTAATATAACTATCACAGAATTTGTCTTATGCTCTTAAATATATAGATCAGCTTTTTGAGAAGCATCCCTATGAAATTTCTGTGCCCCAGACATAGAGACAAGAAAATATGCATTGTGTTTATTGTAATTCTTTCAAACTTATATTACATTTATTAATTTTAAATGATTGATTCGTTAATAACATCCATTAAATGTAACAAATTATATAAAAGGACTTTGTTTACAAACTAAATATTTACGAAACTCGTGAAAATTAAAGTAGCATATTTTGTATAATATTTTTTAAGTAAAATACAGAAATGAGAACATTTATCAAATGAGATATGTAAATGTAATATTTAAGACGACACAAGGTGAATATATCTCTACATTAAATCTTGATTAAATCTTGATAAATCTAGTAATATACAAAATAATATATATATGCTTTTCTACAATAAAAACTCTCATTTGTACCTCCATTCTCATTCATTTAATTAAACGACAGTTTATCATAGAGATATTATAGATAGAGCAGGGGAGACATAAGCCTACCTGTAAGTACAAAACTCCCTAGTTCCAAAACTGCAGACTTTCCAGGTACATCACTTCCTGGGTCACACGACATAGGTCTAACTATTACAACCTAGCAGAGTCCTTGGCAAGAACAGGAATTATCAAGGATAGTAAATGCTCGTGCGGCCATCCTAAACAAACGCTTAACCACATATTATGAGACTGTCCCAAGTACTTGAATACCAGACAACAAATGATCACCTCGCTGGCTCAACATGGATGGAGACCTCCATACTCCATAGAACCTTTTCTCCAAGGACCCAATACCACAGCAGTGAAAATAATAACTAAGTTTCTGCAAACCAACAACCTTAACATATAACCGTTACCAAAATCGAAATCACTCTACCCATCAGTTCACAACTCCATTAAACAAACACTATACCTACACACCCACAACTCTACTTTCCTATACACGATTTGTAACCGTATTGTAATGTAAAATGTAAATAAAAATGTAATATACTTTAATTGTAATTGTCAGTTTATGGATCATTATCGAGTCCAAAGCTTAATAAAAAAAAAAAGAGAGAAAAAACTGCGCCACTTTATCTATCTCCGTGCTTTTATTAATGCGAATGTAAAATGTATCTATAATAATTAAAAGTACAAACGATATCCATTTACCGTTGACATAAAAATGCGCTGGTAAATAGAGACAGGCAGGGTATCGCGATTTTCTTTTTTCTTTTAGTTGTAGTACAGCCAGAGATCTGACTCTTTCACTCTATCGGGGCCGGTGTTAGGGGAGGAGGCGCGGTCGGGCAACCGCACGGGGCGCCAGATTTTTGGGGGCGTCGCAGTCCGGTATCCCTGGTATACGAATATATCGATATACAGGGTGTCCCAAAAATGTTGTAATACTTTGAAAGGGATGATTCGGGAGGTGATTTGAAACAACTTTTCCTAAGCGAAAATGTTGTCCGAGGTGCTAACAGACATATAAATGATGATAATATTATTATTAAATAATACTAATACTAACAGAAATTATGTAATACAAGTAGAAAAGATTAATACAGGGTGTCCCAAAAATATTGTAACACATTGAAAGAGGTGGTTCAGGAGGTGATTTGAAACAACTTTTTCCTTTGCAAAAATGTCAGATGGGGCTTGGTCAAGGAGATATTAACAGAAAACCCCGACCAATCAGAGCGTGCGTATATCGTTGGAGCGCCCGCGGTAGCGTATGAGCGTGGCCGCCTATCGCGTAGCCTACGCTCAACCGGCATACTCGCGCTCTGATTGGTCGGGGTTTTTGCTTAATATCTCCTCAACGAAGTCTCGGACAACATTTTCGCTAAGGAAAAAGTTGTTTGAAATCACCTCCTGAACCACTCCTTTCAAGGTGTTACAACGGTTTTGGGACACCCTGTATACACCCCTGAAGGAGCGCCACGATAATCTTGATCGGGGCGCCAATTTTGTTAAAACCGGCCCTGCATTCTATCTATAATATCTTTATGTAACTTACTCCTCTGTGCTGCGCTACCTAGTTTAAAAATTAGTCTTAGATCCATAAATAGAAAATAAATATTCTGCTTTGTTTATAACGAACACCTTTCCATTGTTATCCTGGCCGGATACTGTTGATAATGATAACTAGATCCCTCCTACATCGTCCATCTCTCCTCTCGACGCCAACGCGCAGGGAGTAATGACGAACTGTCGAACTATAATTCGATACGAGCGTCGGTAAATTCATGTAAAAGTTACCTCTTTCTCGCGCGAATATCCTGTGAAAATAGGTTGACAAGGTTAGAATTAATTACGCTGAACAAGAAATGAGTAATGCCAAGTTGAATGGAGAGGCATACCAGATACCATTGGTGGGAGGTTGTGTCTTCTGAATTCACTTCCAGCGGCGAAGTATTACTCGGTAAGTAACGTGACGAAGTGGTTGTGCATTCTGGGACTAAACACGTCCGACGAAAACGAATAGTAAGTAATCCTATATTCCACATTGCTTAATTTATTATTTTGTTAGTTTCATCTTAAAATATTTGGTATGGTTATGAAAAAATATTTATGCGTATATAATCCACAATATCATACTATTATAATAATCGTCAATTATTATTACTGTAATAATTATTCATATTTTTAATCATGTTTTCTTACAAAATTTTAGTGTCATTTTCATTCTTCAATTTGAATTAATCCTGTATATTTCTGAAGAAAGCGCTTTAAAGATTTTTATTTCTAATTGCACCAAATATTTAACATTTGTATCATTACTCGTTTTTATTGTCACTATCCCCTGTCCAAATTCTTATTTCACATGAAAGCTTCGCATAACGAATAAAAAATAAACACCCAGAGAATAAGATTTATAACAATATAAATTATTTTTTATTCCAATATAAATACAAATTTTTCAAGAATTTGTCTTAAATTAAATTTAAGTTGGATTTAAGTTGTAAACGATGCAACCAAGATAATATAAAACCCGATTATAACATTTGCCGCAGACACAGTTAATAAAGAGACAAAGAAACAAAAATAAGGAAATTTTTAAAACTGGACAAAACATGTTTATTGAATTTGTTTATTTCTTGACACTGTTGCGGAATTCAACTTACACATGCAAAGTTATGCGGCAAGCCGGTGTTAGTCGAGCGATATGGCGTAATACTATTCCGTGACAATGTTTAATCACGTGTCACTCATTAGTGATAAACAGAATTTTATTTTGAATACTATAGAATAAATAAAACCAAATTCATTCGCGATATTTTTTCGATCGATTAGTTACATACATAATGTTTTACTCCGTCAACGTAAAATGCAACTTGATAGTTTGGTGCAAAATTTAAATTTTATTAAATAAGTAACGAGTACAATTTAGTTCATATTTAACTAATTACTCGAAATTTGTATCTAAATAAAATTCTTGTCTTACTTGTTCATTTATCTTATTCTTGATTCTTAAGACAATCGGAAATTAAATCAGTACTTTTTTTAAATTAAAGTTATAAATCTTTTGGGTGGTGCATGAATATATATACAAATGATCAAGCTTTCTACATGAAAATTTCTATTACTTATGAATGATCAATTTTACAAAGTTTAATTTTCTTCCTATTTTTACGACATACGTACACTGTTTATACTTTTACCATTTTATTACTTTTTGTGTTGATTTGTGTTACCATATTTTATATTGTTTAATAATTATTCGCTAAAATGTATCCGAATAATGAATGTATGTATGTAAATTATCACGCACTGTTGGTATTTATTTTAATAAAAAAAGTTTATCTACAATGTAATAAATAAGATAAAAGCATTGAAAATTTCCATATAAAATCAACCATTTCATTTTCCAATGATTAAATACCGTTCTAATTTACGATAATGTTCTAAACTTTCGCCGTTGTCCGTTATGAGACAACGTGTATAGATGCAGGGTCTCCCAAAAATGTTGGAAGTCGTTGAAAGGGGTGGTTCGGGTGGTGATTTGAAACAACTTTTTCCTTAGCGAAAATGTTGTCCGAGGCTTCGTTAAGGAGATATTAACGGAAAACACTGACCAATCAGAGCGCGCGGATACCGATGTAGCGGCCGCGGTAGCGTAGGCTACGCGCTAGACGGCCGACCAATCAGAGCGCGAGTATGCCGGTGGAGCGCCCACGGTAGCGTATGACCGCGGTCGCTTAGTGCGTAGCCTTCGCTACCGCGGGCGTTACATCGGTATACGCGCGCTTTGATTGGTCAGTGTTTTCCGTTAATATCTTCTTAACGAAGCCTCGAACAACATTTTCGCTAAGGAAAAAGTTGTTTCAGATCACCCCCCAAACCACCCCTTTCAAAGGTATTACAACATTTTTCGGACATCCTGTATTACTTTCTTTCTTAACTACGTAAAGATTTAAAAATTCAATTAGGAACGCGCAAAGGAAGAATTATTTTATTCGTTTTTCACAAGCAAGAATCAAGCTAAAATGATATTTTTGTAATAACATCAACATTTAATCCCTTAACCTATAAGTACGTGCGAGACTCGTAGTCTTGTATTTGGGCCAATTGTAAATATTACGGTCTTGGCCTGTAGTACATTGGTCGCGCCAATCGTAAACATTACAAGCATGGCCCGTAGTACGAAGGTCGCGATTTGTAATGTGATCACAATCAGTTACATGTTATTCTTGGTTGCTAATTTTTTATTATTGACTTTTGTGTAAATGCTTAATATGTTTTTGATTTATGTTATATTTTATTAATTGATAATAAACCTTTTGTAGTATTATATCTACCACAATTATTATTATACATCAGGTTGTAATTACTTATCAAATATTTCACAAAATTAAACCAATTGTATATTACACATAAAGTAGTGCACGGTTGGTACAACTTAGGTCCGATTTACCAAACCGCGCAATGGCTCAAACGCTGAGCGATCTTGTTTACATTTTGGGCCCAGACTGTTGGAACGGAAATCGTAGGTTAAGGGGTTAACTTTCATGAAACATTCTAGAAAATAAAGGACCCTTAGTCCCTGATAAGTCTCGATCGGTCCCTGGCTTTGTAAACAAATTTTGCGATACAACGCGAATATTACATTTATTATATAAACACGGGCCTTTTCGTAATTCGTTTGGCCTCATTGCGTGTATAACCGTTAACTGTAATTTGAGAAGAATTTAGAATGTGAATACAGCGCCAGAGAACAAAGGTAATGACGTTACGACCCTTTGCACATGTGATACTGTGTAAACATAGTCGAGAAGAAGAAGGGTCTTCTGAGCAGGGCCGGCGTTAGGGGGTGGCGCGCCCGGGGCGCTAGATTTGTGGAGGGCGCCGCGGCCCGGTGTCCCTGGTATGCGAATATACCATTATTGTCTCATTGTCTCTTCTGTGTTATGTGGTTTAACAATTTTTACAATCTAAATACAGATTCATCGTTTGATATTATTCCCTTGTTCTTTTTTCTTAAAAATTGTAATCCCCGAATGGGCGCCACGATAATCTTGCCCAAGGCGCCAATATTGCCAAAACCGGCACTGCTTCTGAGTGCATCGTTAATGGTAGTTTCCTATTAAAATTACTCAAATTATCGAGAGCTCAAAATACTGATCGATCGATAAATTTCAATAATTGAATCATGTCATCCATGACTCTGGCAAGTGCTAGTGACACGTAGTCAACTGTCTGTTTCAATCGTAAACATTCGATTCTAACATAAGTACAAATATAGCTAAGGTATTTAAAAAAAATTTGTTTCTTCGCGTAGATTGCTGTGTCAGCGTTCTCACAGTGATAAATCGAGGACATGGTTGACTACAAAAGTACGTACAAAACAATTAACACATATTATTTATGATTATCCATAAGCAGCTTCGTTTAACATTGTCATGTAGTAAATCAAGTGTAGCGCAGCACTGTTTTCGCCTAACTATAGCACTTTTGTGAGGATATGAGAAAGTCAGAATAACATTATTTCAATAATTACTTTTATAGAAGTTAATTCTTTTCCACTGGATGGTTCTCCGAAGTGATGGACTTTATTATCGTATACGTACACTAGACAATGCAGAACTTTTCCCAACATTTTTGGAAAGCCATTGCCACCAGTACAGATTGGTCAAGAGCAAACACCGCGTAAAGCATTCCGTGCAACCGTCGACAGTCTCCCGCGCATCTAGTTTACGCACAACGGTACATCTGTTTCTTAGCTAGTGACGTTAGTATTGTTAGATTCTGCAACATTTTTCTCCTCGTCTTACGTATCATAAATACTTTTACAATGTACACTTTACTAAACGCGCACTTTTCATAAACTACACATAATAACATGGCTTTAGCATCTACGATGTTCGTACTCCTGTGAAACATGTTATTTTGTGGATTCGGGCGATCCGCATCTCCTCCATGGTTGGAAATGCTCGAAAGCAAACGCCGTTTACGACCACCCGCCGGCAGATACTCCAAAGGGATAATATGGGTGACCATAGTTAATATTAGTTCCTTAATATTCATCCAAGTTTTTATGCTTTTTTTTGTTGTATCTTGATGAAAATATATGCAATATATTGGCGAGATTTTTCTGATAAAAATGATATCAAACACGACGCAATTCAGACAATTTTGAGTTTCACTTATAATAAGTAATAGATTTTGTTACGGCTTATATACAGGGTGTCCCAAAAGTGATTGTAACACCTTGAAAGGAGTGGTTCGGGAGATGATTTGAAACAACTATTTCCTTAGCGAAAATGTTGTCTGAGGCTTCTTTGAGGAGATATTAACGGAAAACACTGACCAATCAGAGCGCGAGTATGCTGGTGGAGCGCTCGCGGTAGCGTATGAGCGCGGCCGCCTATCGCGTAGCTTACGCTCCATCGGCATACTCGCGCTCTGATTGGTCAGTGTTTTCCGTTAATATCTCCTCAACGAAACCTCGGACAACATTTTGGCTAAGGAAAAAGTTGTTCCAAATCACCTCCCGAACCACCCCTTTCAAGGTGTTACAACATTTTTCGGACACCCTGTACAGAGGTTCAAAGTTGACGAAATTTCATGCTCCCTGATATCGTGAAAAGTGGCGCATGTTTATTGTGTCACAGAAAGTTTATCCTCAATAGATTCATATGTAAATCATTTTACCATAAAAGTAGATGTTAGAAACATAAACTTTCCACAAGAACAAAGTAAAATATCTTTGGATTCACTATTGTAATTCCCTTCTCAATATGGTATAAATTTTAGTTATCTTTCGATGCATCGGAAGGAAAACAAAGATGATAGTCACCGAGTGACACGCTCTGCCAAGTTTCTTGATGTAAAGTAACATGTCAGGTATGATATCCAATTGATAAAACTTGTGCAAATTTGCGCCATTTTAAGTTATTTAAATTTAAAGTCCATGCTTATAAGGAAAAGAAGACTGTTTACGTGGCATTAAAACAAACCTTATTATCCTTAATCTTAATTTAACATTCATTTATTATTGTTATTTCTGCCAATGTATTCTAACTATGTTGCCCTATAAACCTAGAAATGCTATTTCATACAAAATTCATAATAATTTAATATTTTTAATATACATGTCAACCATAATGGATCTGCCGTTTTGAATTTTGCAATTCTGATACTAGATTCGTAATTTGCGGCCCAAATAACTCTAAAATATCAAGTTTCATGAAAATGTAACAACTTTTTAATATACGTGTCGGCCATATTGCATCCGCCATTTTGAATTTTGAAATTCTGATACCAGATTCGTAATTTGCGATCCAAATAACCCTAAAATACCAAGTTTCACGAACATCCGAAAACTCCTAATTTTGGCCAGATTTTTAGCCATCCGGACCACTGTGCGACGCAGTCCGGTGTCCCTAGTATACGAATATACCGATATACAGGATGTCCCAAAAATGTTGTAACACCTTGAAAGGGGTGGTTCGGGAGGTGATTTGAAACAACTTTTTCCTTAACGAAAATGTTGTCCGAGGTTTCGTTATGAAGATATTAACAGAAAACCCCAACCAATCAGAGCGCGCATATACCGTTGGAGCGCCCGCGGTAACGTATGAGCGCGGCCGCCTATCGCGTAGCCTACGCTCAACCGGCATACTCGCACTCTGATTGGTCGGAGTTTTCTCTTAATATCTCCATAACGAAGCGCCGAACAACATTTTCGCTAAGGAAAAAGTTGTTTCAAATCACCTCCCGAACCAGTTCTTTCAAGGTGTTACAACATGCCCTACAACCGGCCCTGGGTATGATGCAATTGAATAGACAAATCCCCACATTTTAGTTACATCATGACAATACATTATCTGGTAATTAATTACCATTTTTTTATTTATAATAATAGTAAACGCAAACTCGCGACTATAATAGTAAACGCGAATTCCGAATTCATTACCCATTTTCTTCCGTGATAGCGATATTTTATCTGAACTCTTTAAATTCATTTCTCGATAGACCAACTAACACTCACGCGCAATCGTTTATCACAAGGCATCTGCTCTTGCGATTATTATTTATAAAAGTTAGTATAACGGATAGAGTAATAATTCAGTAGATTTAATTTATCGAGTTTATATTTAAAATAAAAAAATACAGTGAAAAATTCGAAGAAGTGCAGTTAGGGCGCGAATACTCTCAAAAAAATAACAAAAATTACATCGTTGGAACCACACTAAAGCATTGTGTGTACTATTGTATTGTAAGAATACTTACCGGTCACATGTGACTGATCACACGTTACTTTCCTTAAGAAAGGTGATTCAATAATGGCACACGATGATAACGTAAACGTGCACACTCACTTGTACCTATGTATATATTTTTCGGTTGTTCGCACAAAGTCAATTAGAGTCAGGTTGTATCACGGCCGAGGTAGTAAACCCTCGCGTAAATCAACGAGAATCAAAAGATTTGTCGATCCGTTTTTTTCGTGCAATAACAAAACCACATGTCGACAACAACGCGTCCGTATTGCCATCAACTTCTTGATTCTGGTTTGTATTATATTTACTGTCTCGATTTTCAACTTTATGTCAGTGACACGTGCTGGACCTACCTTCAGAAAACTTGTCGTATTACCTAGTATCACTAAAAATAAACAGTAGTGTAGTTACTCAACTTGCGCGTACAACGGTATTGACCAATCGGAAAGATCGAAACACACCTTCACATTTGAATAGAATGGATAAGTTTTTTTTTAAGCCAATGTACATAACATGGTGTTAGGTAATATTTGTCGAAAATTTGTTGCATCGTTATTCGAATTTCATTCGATTTAACGGCATCCTGAAATATTTGTTTGTTGTGTCGTACCTTCGAATATAATATTTTGATATTAAAAATTATTTACGTACCTAGATGCGCGTGGCCAAATTTGTTTAAAACAATTGTATCTTTTATGATAGGTGTTACGATTCCAACAAGAAGGGTAGGATTTTTTTTTTTGAAATTTGTACAAAAATATTTTGATTTAATCGTTGATCTTAATCGCAGGCAATCATACAGCCGTACTTACGGATGTCACAGACGCTGAACTTTCCCGTCAACCTACCTCGAACAATCATGATGAAAGATCGGTAAGTACAAATAGATACAACGATAAATCAAAAGCTTGAGCTGTTTATTTATTTCATGTTTTCGATTATTGGAATGTTTGTATAACCTCATGAAATATCTCTGTAAGAGAATTCATAGAAAGATGAAGTATAATTTTCATTGCTAAAATATTTTTCACTCTTTATTTAGCTCGTATTTAGAAAGAAATTGTAATATTTCTACGCGAGAAATGTAAATTGTTCTACAAGTTTGCTGAGTATAATGGTATTTGATTTAGCACAACTGTCTCACATAATTTAGTGTCTGCATTAGATGACGAACTACTTCAATGTAAGAAAATTTATGAAGAGTCATATATGATAACGTCATTTAAACATGCTTCTGATTGTCAGACTATTTTTTGCATTTCCATTATTTGAACTCGTATTTATGAAAGGATCAGTATGTTCCTAAGCAAGGAATGTAAATTAGTAAATAGGCAAAATGTTTGTCAAATACAGCAATATTTGATTAAGTGTAGTTGTCTTATATAATTTAGTATCTTTACATGTGGTTTCTTTCTTCTGTATGAGTAGCGATATCATAAATGTATACAATGAATGAAAAAAATGAATATCCATAAACGCAACTTTATATCTGTGCATCGGAATTAAGTTATACATTCCACTAACATTATAATTATTTTAGCTAGGATTGAGAGTAATTGAATAATTGAATACTTACTGTTTTAAATTTTAAATATTTAAGTATTTGAATATTACTATTTGACCACTACTATTGAATATTAAAGGTGGAAATTAAAGGAGGTCTAGTTTCTTTCGCAAAAGAAACAAAATTAGTTATTTAATTTTGATCTTAAACTTTTTATTCATAAATATCTTTTACAGATAAATACAAAAAATATATGTTAAAATTGATTTCATTTAGGAACCTGGTGGTTGGACTATTATACTCGTTCTCGCAGGTGTTACTAGTTGCCTTGGATCAGCAGTTCCAGCAGGATTTAACATAGGAGTAGTAAATAATGCAGTTCATGTTAGTATTGCTTCTTCAATTCTGCAAAGACTGATACAAAGTGATCTTGCTGAATACAATGAAGAAAAATTAAATTTTATAATACTATCCCTGTTCGTTTTGCAAGATAAAATAGCATCTATTTAATACTGAAGCCTCAAACCTCAAAATTTTAAATAGCTGCCTTTCTTTAAGCTTACTTTTCAAGAGGAAATTAAAGTCGATTCAAATTTTCAATCTGTATTTCTTTCAGGTTCATTTTGTATATCTTTTACGATAGTTAAGTAATTAGCCTAACATGTTAAGAAATTTTATAAGTATATATGTATATTGCAGTTGATAACAAGGTTTTGCAATGAAAGTATTAGAGAAAGATACGATGTCGATATTTCCGATAATGGTCTAAGAGTAATATGGTCTGTCGTTGTTTCAATTTTTCTTATTGGTGGTGTAACTGGCTCGTTTCTTGCCAGCTGGTTAGCAGATAGATATGGTAGAAAAAAGACACTTTACATTGGAAACATATTTGGCATTATAGGAGCTGTAATGTTTTTCTTAGTGCGTTTGTTAAATTCAATTGAACTACTTTTAGTAGGTCGATTAATTGTGGGTAAGTTTTAATATGCCGATAGTGCTTACAAATGAAAAGTTTACATTTAAATTCATCTATTTTTCTTAGGCCTCTCTGGAGGTGTCGCTACATGTGTAGTACCAATGTACATGGCAGAAATAGCACCTCTCAGATTGAGAGGTGCTGTTGGCGTCCTCTGTCAATTAGGACTTACATGTGGAGTGTTTTTAGGTCAAATTGCAGGACTCGATACAGTTCTAGGAACTGAAACTTCTTGGCCATTTATGTTAGGATTATTTATTCCGCTATGCGTGTGTGCCTTAGTACTTACAATTGTTGTTTTACCAGAAAGTCCCAAGTATTTGTTTATAATTAGAGAGCAGAAACAAAAGGCTTTGGACGGTTAGTGTCTACTAGTATCATCATAATAAGTAATGCAACTATATTTGTAATCATATCAATTACATCGATATTTTAGAACTCAGGAGGATACGTAATATGGACACAATGCTTCTACAAACGGAAATTTCGAATTTAAACCAAGAAATAGAGAAGAAAACAACATCTGAACCTTGGACTATCAAACGCATAATGATGGATCCCAGTTTGAGGCTCCCTTTATTTTTAGTTTGTCTAATACAATTTGGACAACAAATGAGTGGTATAAATGTTATTTTTTATTATTCAAACTCTATATTTCATGATGCTGGACTTGGTACTGCTGGAGCGCAATATGCTACTCTTGGAACTGGTGTGATTAATATTGTTATGGCTCTTGTTTCTGTACCAGTAATGTCATCTTTAAACAGGAGATGTGTCTTCCTTAGTAGTAATTATTTATGTTTTGGATGTTTGGTGATTTTATGTATTTCCATCCAATTAATTGTAAGTGAAAATAATTTATAACAAAACAAAATTGGGAATTCGGATACAACTTTCAACATATAGGAATGTATATGTTTATATAATAATTATTTGTCTTCTTGCAGCGTGTATCATCGTGTATGCCATTTGTGTGTATAGTATCTATACTGGCTTATGTGTTATTTTATGGAATTGGTCTCGGTCCAATACCATACTTCATTGGATCTGAATTATTCGACGTTGGCCCCAGACCAATAGCTATGGCACTTGGCAGTGTCTTTAATTGGGGTGGAAATTTTTTAGTTGGAATGATGTTTCCAATAATAGATCTGATTATAGGAGCATATACTTTCTTAATATTTGCTGGATTTCTTTTAATTTTAGGACAAGTTATTAGGTACGTAATAACGAATTAAATAATCATATAGTTGTATTAACAAGTGATTTAAGACTTAATGTAATACTAACGCACTTAGGATATATTTACCTGAGACCAGAGGTAGGAGTACGATGGAGATCGCGTCATCCGTAAGTCAAGGTTTTAAGTCCAGACCAAATGAAACGTAAATTGAACACTATAATTTTACATAATATACATATAATTATATGGATAATAACATATGTATAATAACATATAATTATACAGTGCACTATAATTTTTCTCTACCACTTTTCTACAAATAATTACATTTAAAATGAGTGATTTGTAAATTTTATACGAAGATTCTCGTATATATATTAAATATACATTATATTTAAATATATATATTAAATATATATTATATTTAAATATATATATATTAAACTCTTACTATAACATCGACTTCCCAGAGAGTATTTACTGTAAATCTTTTTACAAATGTGTACTGTATTCTTAAGTTATTCAGATGGGTTGGAAACGAGGACATTATCGTAAATTTATAGTGAAGTAAACATAAGGTTTTAAACGTGTAATGGCTATTAAATTATTAACACATCACTGCCCATGTAAGAAAGTAAAATTTATTTTTTTTTTACCTGGTATTCATTATACACTAGTTTGAACATTATAAAGCTTTCGTTCCCCTATGTTCAGAACCTAGATATACGGTATGTACAATGACATTTAGATACAAATTAATATGGACTTCGAAATGTACTGTACAACTTGTTCTGGTAATGAATAACGTTATTCCACATTACTATTCGTAGGTTTTCCATACATACTTTCCTACAATCACACATTTACGATCTACTCATACAATACAACTGATCTAATTTCTCGTAAAATACTAAACACAGCACAGTGTGCGGTGCTATTCTCATCCATGTTGGAAAGATTCCTTTGTACAAACCAGTCAGTCCTTCTTTACGGAATATTTTAATTATGGCGTCTAAAAGACCATTATACAACGAACCTTTACCGCCTGCATCTATCCCTGTATTTTTATTAATCAAAAAGTATTATGTATTTTTACTTGTCGTATTTAAAAGAAATGTACATATATAACATATAATACTTCATCGAATAATTTAACCGTTTATTATGAAAATGGTGTTAATCCATCTTACTTTGTTTCAATCGACGATGAAGTATGATTAAGATTTTTAAAATAATCATCGCGCACGGGTGGTGTGTACAACAAGAATTCCATTACGACCTTATAATTTTTCATAATGTTGCAAAAATATAAGATCATTTGTCTTCATAGGTTTACACTATTTTTTAAATGAATGTATTTCTTATTCTGTTTAGTAACCAAAATTGCTTAGTCATGAAGAAATATTGATTGAAATTCGACATAATTGTCAAACATTGCAGAAATTCCATTTTTTAAGTAGATGAATTTACATCATCTTCATAATGAACGATTCAATTAGTAGTGTAATGTGCTATCAGCAAAGATTAATTTCTAGCATAAGTATAGAATTAACGGAACTCACGTTGATTATAAAGTCTTGTTGCTAAAACGTCAAATGGTTGCATAGTAAGTGCCACGCAACTTCCACCGATCATGGACGCAAGAAAGGTCAAAAGTATTGATTGATTTGGTAGTATCTGAAAGAAATCATAAACATTCCAGTTTACGTTACATTTTTTCCATTACTTTATAATAGATACTCACTTGTAACGAACGTAACCAGTCCGCGGCTAAACCAAAGGTGGTTAGTTGTGTTGCGGAACCCACAAAAACGCGTGGTATGTTAGCATACCAACCGCGATATAAAGCAACTATTCCACCTTCTTTCCATAAAGACTTGAATGCACACCAGGTACCCAAATGATTGTGTTGATAACCAACAGCTATTGTTTGCGCCGATTGTGATTGTAATTGTGTTTTCAGCTATTACGATTAATAAAAAAAAGAATACGAGATGTGATTTAGTACATTAATTTAAACATTATATGCATTGTTTAATAAAAAAAAAATTACAAAACAATAAATACAAAAAGAAGGCAGCAGGATTCAGATAACAGAAGTTCTACTTGGGATTTATGTATTGTTATTCAATAATGAGTATGCACAATGTAGCGAGTTACCATATAGAAAGGACTACCAAGTACAGCTCCTATGCTCCCAGCAGTTCCAGTTACAATTGCGGTACTGAGAACATCGGTATTCCCTTTTTTATTAGTGATAAGGTCATACTTTTTAGCGGAATTGTAGACACCTAACCGTATTCCATTAAGTACCACTTGAAAATAAAGGGCAGGTACGATACCAGCTTGCAAAGCAAGCACGCCTTCATGTTTTGCTATCAAATAGCCTGCATGCAAAGTATTCTTATATATTTTGTTATATGAATTTCGTGCTTCTAATTCACCCTGCAATTGTAGGCGTACTTTGATTACGTCGATTGGATTTGTGAAAAAACCAGCTCCCACAGCTGCTAATGCTCCAATTATAAACTCAGTACCTAGACTAGAATAAGCAGAAAAATAAATATTACAGATTAATTGTTACCATGGACATTTTTCTTTTTTATTGCAAATAAGGCTAATTTTGTACTTTTAGTTGTTCGTTAAGTACAATTGTATATACATTGCAAAATATTCGAGTAGCTACTAGTTTCGACTATATAAAGTAATTCTGACGGAAATTCTACAATAACAGTAATATAATTATTGAAAATAAATACGAGGAATAGAAAATACTCTTTTATTATTTATTTATTATATACAGTACATTTATTAAATATGGAACAACAGTGTATATCTTCTATATGTGTGATAAAATTCTTTAATCAATTGTTCTCCAATGTAATTATTAATTTTTGCTTCTTTTCTGTCAATTTTATGACTTAAAATGTTATATTTTTTATTTCACTTAAAAATATTTTATAACATTGTTATGAAAGTAGTATTGCATTGTTATTGAAGTAGTACCAAATACATATAATGCAAATCAATTCATAAAAACAATTTGAAACTGAGCATGAAAATTCATGTTGTGATATCTATTCAGAAGTTGGATATGCAAAGTGCCTAAGGACTTTTACCTTCATTTCAGTAAATATTTAAGTATTGCTAGCTTTAAATTTATCACAAAGAAACAAAAACAGTGGTATTTCTACAACGCTGACTATACAGTATGAGTCTTCTAACATGACGATCTTAAATAACTCGTAAGGTATTCGTTGTATGACAATCTTTCAAACAAGAGTTGCATGGTATCTAGGGGGACATACAGTGCACTAATCTGTTTTTTGTCTAATATTTTTGTTCGAATTCAGGTAAATCATCAAATTTTGCGTAAAAAAGTATTACACAAAGTGGGACTTCAAATGAATAATTTACTGAGATATCTTCAAATTAATAATCTTCTATTAGAAAATACGCTTAGTCAACCTGATTCTTAACATGACTTTGTTTATTTTGGCAGGTCATGTCTGTAAACAAGTTTCCTGTCAGATGTTAGAAATCATCAACACGAAATGCCTATTTAGTATCTCAGTAACCATTAAAGTTGTATTGAGAAAGGTGCTACATTTTTATTACGATGTTCAGTAACAATGAAAAATAGGATATGATAATTCTTTATGGTGCATGTGAAGAAAATGCTATAAGAGCTAAGATCTTATACGAAGCAAAGTATTCTGATCGAAATGAGCCACTGCATTCTACATTCTTAAGTTGTCAGTAAAAAATTGAGTTTATCATGTATCACCAACGACAGCAGAAGATATGCGAGAATGTATTATTAGTGTATGTGATAATTCGATTGCGTAAGTGCAAGTACTGTAATGGACATCACTTAGAACACCACTTAAAATAAAACTTCTTTTATAAATATCTCAGTAATTATTCATTTGAAGTCTCACTTTGTGTAATACTTTTTTATGCAAAATTTGATGATTTATCAGAATTTGGAAAGAAATATTAGACATTCCATTTAAAAAACTGAAGGTGACCCTAATATCTCGATAAAAAAGTAAGATAATAAAAAACAGATTAAAGCACTGTATATCCCCCTAAATACAATGCAACTTTTGTTTGAAACATTTTGTCGTACAATGAATGCCTTACGAGTTATTTGAGTTCGTTATGTTAGAAGACTCATCTGGTATAATAAGTAAATTTTAAAAGTATTAAATAAGCTCTACTACAAATCTACTCATACAAGCGATTATAACAAAGAAAAATAATGTTAGTAATAGTAAACATATAAATATCTCTCAATACTTCTAGTAAGGTAGATGCGTTTGGTGATTTATGCTTAAAATATATAAGAGGTCCAGTTTGGAGTGGCATTATAATGGTAAATATACTCAATTTTAGTTAATATTAATGCTATTGTAATTGACAACAATATATTTTATATTCTTAAGTAATACGTTTTATGTACTTAAAAATGAATTTCAATTGCAAAATAAGAAACAATTTTTCAAATAAATCAAAAAAATGAAACGTTAAAATGTTTCAATGAATTGAAATACTAAACAAACATCGTGTAAAAGTGTGTAACACAGGACAGTTGTACTTTAGTAGTATAAATCTTGAGTCAGAGATGAAGAGAATAATACAGGGTGTCCCAAAACTCGGGGAGGAGCCGAAAATGGGGGGTAGCTGAGACGATTCTGAACAACAATTTCCTTTGCAAAAATGTCGGATGGGGCTTCGTTAAGGAGATATTATGCGAAAACCCCGACCAATCAGAGCGCGCGTAGACCGTTGGAGCGGCCGCGGTAGCGTAGGCTACGCGCTGGCGGCCGCGCTTGCACGCGAACAAGTGACTCGACGTGCATCGAAGCATCGACCTAGCGCGTAGCCTTCGCTACCGCGGCCGCTCGAACGGTCTACGCGCGCTCTGATTGGTCGGGGTTTTCGCTTAATATCTCCTTAACGAAGCCCCATCCGACATTTTTGCAAAGGAAATTGTTGTTCAGATCGTCTCAGCTACCCCCCATTTCCGGCTCCTCCCCGAGTTTTGGGACACCCTGTATATGAAATACTCGAATCTACTTGAGAGTAATATATGGCCGGCCGGTTGGAGACACGAAGATCGTTGGATTAATTAATTAATATAATTCGACACGATGAGTGGGTGCACGTAATAGGAACAAAATCTAGACGAACCGAAACTATGATTTCTTAGAAACGCGTGTCGCGTGATCGACTATAAAAACGCTCACGGTTTGGTGTTGATCGCGCTCGGCGCTGCGGTCATTTCCTAAACGAAAGAACGGAACGTTCATTCACGCTTGATTACCGAAAACTAAAGTATATCTGGCCGCTTACAATTAGTCAAGTCATGCAGCGCCAATTGGCGCCAATGACTCTGTTTCTAACATTACTGAACTTGTTCCCCCTAATACCCATCGGTTTACATCATTCTGTACGGTTCCGCGCGATAACTATTTTTGCGTAAACGATCATATGATTGTTCAAGGTCGCGATTAAGGGTGCGCACGTGCGCAGGAGCCAGAGTCAAACTCCGAGTTGACTTCAGCGACAAATGCGGAAAAAATAGTAAGCTCGCAGACAGGGTCGGTTTTAGCAATATTGGCGCCCGGGCAAGATTATCGTGGCGCCCCTTCAGGGGTATATACTGGGTGTGCCAAAAATGTTGTTACACCCTGTATAGAGACCGATTATAGGCTAGCAAGCGACATGGTGCGGTATGAAGCCAAGGAGGGAGGTCCGTCGGCCATCTTACATTGCCAATTTGTAGCGGGAAGTTTAAATAGGACTGTAATTCAAAATATGGTTATATGTTTGAAACCAAATTTTTAGAATTTCAGCACTTTGAATATCTAATTTTTTGTTATAGTTTATTCCTTTTCATAATCTACCAATGGTTACAATGAATGTATGAGTTAAACTTTGTCTGGGGTGCGCAGGAGACCCAGCAAAACTCCGAGTTGACTTCAGCGACAGTTGCGGAGAAAGTAGGAAGTTCTGGGACAAGGATAGATAAATCCTTGTCTCTCCAATGATGCTGTGACAGAAAGGGAGATACATCAATCGGAGGAGAGACAAAGACAGAATGATGTCAAATGTTTGCAATTTTCCAAAGAGTTATTGTAATTTTATGAGGCGAGGAAGCGACCTTTCCGACTGATTTTTTTTTAACTGTTCCTTATAAAATACCGTTGCGGGGGATAGTTACACATTTTGCAATTCGCTTTTGAAACGTGCTAAAAATACATTTAAAGACAAGACATTTTTTGTGGGTCTTTTTCCAAAAATCTGTAACTATCCCCCGCAACAGCATTTTACAAGGAACAGTTTAAAAAAAAAATCAGTCAAAAAGGTTGCTTCCTCGCCTCATAAAATTACATTGGTGGTGTCGCTACGATTGAGACGATTCATATGCCAACATGGCTACCTCAATATCGTGCTTTCCACCTCAGCGCTGTCGTCGTCTTCCTTTCTGTTACCGTGTCGACCATCTAAACACGCTTTTCGACTTGGTTCGCAGGTATCGTAGTCGGGCCGGGTTTTTTCGCGCACGCGCAGTGAACATAGCATCAATGAAGTATACGCACGACTAAAAAGGTGTATCTTAATTACCCCTGCATAATTTTTCAAATATATTCATGATTTATGGACAAATGTAGGACAATATATAAAGACAATACATAATTATAAACAATATATAAATAATAAGGACAAATATATTCATGATTTCGCGCTCATAGCCACAATAGCTATAGCACCCCACACCTGTTACCCTGGATACGACACTGTTAACGGTCATTCTGGCAAAAAAACTCGGTCCAGCTGGTAACTGATCGTAGTATCGTACATAAGATATCGCTAGTTCGATCCCAAGCTGCTGTGTATTTTTTTTATTCTTATTTTATATTTTGTTCGGTTGCCGAACATCTTGTATAATTTATAAAAAAAAAATTTTGGTATAAGAGGTAATATGAAATATAAAATACAAACAAATAGCCGAATACTTTCCTGTTTCGCTGTATGTATATCGTGTTTGGTCTCATTGTAATCATAAAAATCTTACAAATACATTGGAAAAAGTTAGATTTAAAAAAATCAATAAATAAAAAAGTTTTATTGTTACATTAGTATTGTCTCGCACCCGCCGATGTGTTTTGTTCCTAGCTTCGTGCCTCTGATCTCTCTCTCTCTCTCTCTCTCTCTCTCTCTCTCTCTCTCGTCTCTCCTCTCTCTTTCGCTTTCCTCTCTCTGTCTCTCTCTATGTTCGCGCTCGCCTGGAGCCGCAAGTAAACTTAGAATCGACACCTCGGCTGGTTATTATACCTACGTACATTGTATGTGTAACCAAATATTTCGATCAGCTTCGAATCCGTCCAAAGTTTGAAAGCTTAGACGAAGTAGAAAGAGACAGTTTGATGAAGAAGAAAGAGAGACTGACAAGGGAACGGGCCCAGATATGACGCTAATTTTTTGATGAGCCTTTGCACAGTGGAAAACTGAAGCGAATTATATTCAATTTTGGGGGCAGACGATTTATAATTTACGAGATATTCAACATTAAAGTTATTATTGCTGTTTACTTGGTGAATTATAAGCGACTCTGTCAATAGCGAATTCGGCATAGTCAGTAAAACATCAACATAATAATTTCTCTGTCGCGAGTTCGAGTCCCGTTGAAACATTCTTACACTATTCTTTTTTTTCACTTTTTTTTAAAAATACATTCGTTAAATATGACTTATTTATAACTAATATGCGGATATATTTTTTAAAACAAACAATTTCCATTTTGAATGTATGATGTACATGAACTTGGGTGATAATTTTCAAAAAAGCAGTGGAAACAAAAATTTTAATCACCATGTACATCGAATGAATGCTTTAGATTCACAACTGCAAAATTGTTTATTTAATTCTACTGGGAATACTGCCTCATTTACGTTAATGAAATGTACTCGATTTTTTGATAGCCATGATGCGTACCAAGCATATCTATGTAGAATAGAGATAAATATATTGAAATTCATTATACAAATAGAAACAAGTACAGCACAAATAACAATTAGTACTTTATTATTTTCGTACCATATTATAAATATCATATCAGTTTTTTATTATTTACTTCTTTGAAATTATCGTAACAGACTATTCTGTATCAATCAATTGCAATGCAATATAAACAACCTTAACATATACATGACGTTTCTTAACAATATAATATTGAATATATATACGTATGCAAAAGTAAAATATATAAGCTCGGGCGCTTCATACTTTTAGTACGGTACTGAACCATGCTGAAAGGCATTTTTAGATTCTCGGCACACCAGCAGCAGGAGAGACGACACCAGCGCTGTGGCGTGCTGTGGTGGAGAGTGTGGAACTCAAGCCATTGTGCAAGCGCATCAGTCTTCTCGATTTCATAACGACAACACCATTGTAATTTTATGAGGCGAGGAAGTGACCTTTCCGTCTGATTTTTTTTTTGAAACTGTTCCTTATAAAATTCCACTGCGGGGGATAGCTACACATTTTGCAATTTCGCTTTTAAAACATGCTAGAAATACGTTCAAAGGCAAAATATTTTTTTTTTTTCAATTTTTTCCAGAAAACGCATGACGAGACGATAGATTCACTTCCACCGATTACGAAATGCATAATTATTATATGTTTTTTTCATTATTGTGCCTGAAAAACGGGAAAAACTATCTAGTAGTTCAACTCCTTTCCGTTGGTGGCGCCAGTTTGTCTCCTGCGCACTATACTGTGCGAAAATGAAAAGGTGACTAGTGGATGACCAGGGCCGGTTTTACCAGTATTGGCGCCCCGGGCAAGATTATCGTGGCTCCTCTTCAGAGGCTTAAAATTTTTAAGAAAAGAAGATAAGGTAATAATATCAAACGATGAATCTGTAGCTAGATTGTAAAGATTGTTAAACTACAATATATAGCAGCTTTACTAATCTACACCGGATTGCGACGCCTCCAAAAATCTGGCGCCCCGGGCGGTTGCCCGACCACGCCTCCCCATAACGCCGGTCCTGAGTGGATCTGATTAATTGGGTTATAATTTCCCACATTGTATAATTTAGAATATTATACTATAATATAATTCATATCTACACAGTACAAAAAGTAGTCTAAATTAAATTAAATTTCCCTCCATACTTGCTTTCCGGCGGGGCTCTATTTAGTTCTAAGCTGTGTCACTTGTGACGCTATCAGAGGGCTATAGTAAAACCCCGTGAGATGCCGATCCAATCTATCAGTGAATTCCCTGGTGACAGTATCAGTTATTCAGTTGGTAATTTGGTATTGGTTATGATTGGTTAGTAGCAGTTAGTAGTTAGTATCAGTATTTCGTCTTTCTGTTTACGTCGATTTGTAGACGGTAAACAAAAATGTCAGTTCCATCGTCAGTTTCGTTGTCAACCAGAAACAAGAAACATTTCTTGGGTGTACCGGCGCCCTTAGGATACGTTGCTGGTGTCGGAAGAGGGTAATATAAACGAAGAAATGTTGTTTAATTGATCTAACCTCCATCGGTAAAGTGAAACATTAATTTGATGACTTAATACGTAAATTTTCAGAGCTACCGGATTCACAACTAGATCTGATATCGGTCCAGCTCGAGATGCTAACGATGTCTCGTAAGTATTCTGTGTAGTAGTTCCCAAATTATCTTTACATTTAGTAAAAAAGTTCCATGTCATTTTATACTTTGTTTACAGGGACGATAGACATGCTCCACCTACAAAACGAACAAAAAAGAAGGAAGAAGAGGAAGAAGATGAAGAAGACTTGAATGATTCCAATTACGATGAATTTTCTGGATACGGGGGCTCGCTTTTCAGTAAAGTAAAATAGAAATATTCTTAGAATTCAAGTGTTTAAATAACTTAGCCCGATCGCACACGGTGCAACCGATTTGAAATTAGATAATTAGTTGCAAACCGTTTGCGCTCTTTGTTTTACCTACTACTTTGTTTTACCTAGATCCATGGTCGCATACAACTAGTTTCAGAGTGGTTTGAAACTCATCGGTTGCACCTGTGTGCAATCAGTCTTAAACTTTGTTACAAAACTTCAATAGTCGTGTGTTTGTCACTACCTATCATTGACAATTGATACATGAATTCTCTAATTTACCCAATAATATACAGCTTGTCAAAAATAACATTAAGATATGCTCATGTATACAGATGCTTGCTTACTGTATATTTGTATATGTATAACCATCTTTCTATGGCAGACTGACCAAAAAGCAACTAGAAGCAACTGTTACAGCATATGAATCGAATTCTTTTCAGGATCCATATGATAAAGACGATGAAGAAGCAGACGCCATTTACGAAGCTATTGACAAGCGAATGGATGAAAAACGTAAAGAATATAGAGAAAAAAGGCTCAGAGAGGAACTAGAAAGGTATCGTCAAGAACGTCCTAAAATTCAACAGCAGTTCTCTGATTTGAAAAGGGAATTGGTAAATGTAACCGAAGAAGAATGGAAAAATGTTCCAGAAGTAGGTGATGCCAGGAATCGGAAACAACGGAATCCGCGGGCTGAAAAATTCACGCCATTGCCGGATTCTGTACTCGCGAGAAACTTGGGAGGTGAAACATCTACTAGTATTGATCCGTCGAGTGGTCTGGCATCTATGATGCCTGGTGTAGCGACTCCTGGAATGTTGACTCCTACAGGAGATTTAGATCTAAGGAAAATTGGACAAGCCAGAAACACTCTAATGAACGTTAAATTAAACCAAGTTTCCGATTCCGTAGAAGGACAAACTGTTGTCGATCCAAAGGGCTATCTTACAGATTTGCAAAGTATGATCCCAACGTACGGCGGTGATATCAAGTAAGTTCCTTCAAATTATTTACAGCTCGCCTTGAATATTTTTAATAACTTTCAATTTCTTTTTTTTAACATACACATTTATCTATCCTTGTCTCGATACATTTTTCATTTAATTTATCGATTTCTTCGTTTTGCTCCAGCGATATCAAGAAAGCCAGATTGCTATTGAAATCTGTGAGAGAAACGAATCCCAATCATCCACCAGCATGGATTGCATCGGCTCGTTTAGAAGAAGTTACAGGCAAAGTACAAGCTGCGCGAAATCTGATAATGAAAGGGTGCGAGGTAAATCCTACGTCGGAAGACTTATGGTTGGAAGCAGCTAGACTTCAACCACCGGATACGGCTAAAGCGGTAATTGCGCAATCGGTACGGCATATACCAACGTCTGTTCGAATTTGGATAAAGGCAGCTGATTTAGAGACGGAAACAAAAGCGAAAAGGAGAGTGTACCGCAAAGCGTTGGAGCACATTCCAAATTCGGTGAGATTGTGGAAAGCGGCGGTCGAGTTGGAGGAACCAGAGGATGCACGGATTTTACTTAGTCGAGCGGTCGAGTGTTGTCCGACCAGTGTAGATCTGTGGCTTGCTCTCGCAAGATTAGAAACCTATGACAACGCGAGGAAGGTACTTAATAAAGCAAGAGAGAACATTCCAACCGATAGACAAATCTGGACCACCGCCGCAAAATTAGAAGAGGCGAATGGGAATAAGCACATGGTAGAAAAAATTATCGATCGTGCGATATCCTCGTTGAGCGCGAACGGAGTCGAAATTAACAGAGAACATTGGTTCAAAGAAGCCATGGAGGCGGAAAAGGCTGGTGCGGTACATACATGTCAAGTTATCGTTAAAGCAATCATCAGTTTTGGCGTAGAAGAAGAAGATAGAAAGCACACGTGGATGGAGGATGCAGAAGCTGTAAAATCAATATTATATTTTGTAGTTTATAGTCATGGAACTGGTGGGAATGATACAAAAACAATGCTATCGATGCATTTCATTAATTATACTTTTACAGAAATATTTACATATATTTGATACTTTGTGAGAGTATTGATATTCATTTGATACTTCCTAGACAGTATCATTAAGTATATTCGCGTATTAAAGTAGCGGGTCTCTTGAGAATGTAACATTGCATTACAATATTCCATAGTTTCAAGAGTCACGCGGTCCTATATTTTAATTGCAATGGTCTGTTTTCCCAATATAGTTGTATTATCGATGCTCACTCTCAAGTATTTATTACAAAAGTGTTTGTTTCAAAAATTAATGTCAAGTAGAAAGTTTGATACTTTTCAATTCTTTTTATTGAATGTCAAATCGCTTGAATATCATTGATATCTAATCGCATCAGATCCATCGCTAATATTTAATTGAACAAAAACAATAATTTGTTTATTCACTTTTTCAGTGCGCCCAACAAGGAGCATTGGAGTGCGCCAGGGCTGTCTACGCTTACGCATTGTCGGCGTTTCCTAGTAAAAAATCAATTTGGCTACGCGCAGCCTATTTCGAGAAAACGTATGGAACGCGAGAATCTTTGGAATCTTTGCTCCAAAGAGCAGTTGCACATTGTCCCAAAAGCGAAGTGCTTTGGCTCATGGGTGCAAAATCCAAGTGGTTGGCTGTGAGTAAAACTAATAAAGATCAAAGTCACGTTTCTAGACACCGGACATTAAAACAATTTTTCAGAAACTCCATCCATTTAGAAGATTGATAAATTAATGATACGCAAATAATATAGATTAGCTTAAATCGTAATTTTAATTTTATAGACATTTTTCATTTGCAGTTAATCATGCCAAGTTGGCAATTATTAAAATTAAAAGTATTCGCGCTCGTAATCGTTTAAAAGTTTATTTATTTTATTATAAAATAAACAAAGAATTAAATTGAAATGGAATAAATGTTCATTGGTTAGGAACACGAATTTGCTTTATCCAGGGCCGGGTTCAAAAATGTTGCGGGACCTGAATTCACATTCAAATCCTACACTTAAATTTTACAACGAGGAATTATTTATTTATAAACGCTGTTACATATTATATATTTTTTATAAGACGAATACTAAATAATAATACTTTGATGACTTTTGTCACTTCTTTAAACTGAATCATCGCTATTAAAAAAATGTCTTGCATCTGTTAATGGTATCATTCTGTAAAAAGTTAATAAAAATCGGTGCCTTTTAATTGGGTAATTTTCGTAGACCGTGAGTCCGGGTTCCGGCGAACGCGGTGAACCTGTCTTTCGCCGGCTCTGGCTTTATCACTCTACGAACATTCTATCTTCGAATGTTTGATGGAGATCAAATCGTGCATTAGTATTTTTGTGGTACACATTTAACCTAATCTTTCTTCATTTTACAGGGTGATGTTCCAGCAGCTAGAGGTATTCTGTCTCTCGCGTTTCAAGCAAATCCAAATTCAGAGGAGATTTGGTTGGCGGCCGTGAAACTAGAATCTGAAAATTCTGAATACGAAAGAGCTCGGCGATTACTTGCAAAAGCGAGAGCATCCGCGCCAACTCCTAGAGTAATGATGAAAAGTGCGAAATTAGAATGGGCTTTGAACAATCTCGACGCAGCCTTGCTGCTTCTGAAAGAGGCTCTGGAGGCATTCGACGATTTCCCAAAGTTGTGGTTGATGAAGGGTCAAATCGAGGAGCAACAGGGAAATTTGGATAAAGCTTTGGACACTTACACACAAGCTGTAAGTTTATAATTAAGTTAAAAATTTGATCAAAAACAATAAAAATAAAAACGTAGGTCCTAAGCGTAATAAATTTTCAGTATAATTGATATACAAATTGCATTGTCAAATATTTTAGTAAATGTTATATGTAAGCGATACTTTGGTAACTTCACTTTCATTGTGAAAGTTAGTACGTTAAATCTTATCATTTAAGGTTGATCTGAAAAGGGTTAAAATACTTGTGACTAAACATCGCCAGTTTTCATAGCAATACACTATTTAACTATTTATTACTCTTAAGACTAATATTTTATTTTATTTTACATATTCGATTGTCATTTATGTATTTCTATATGTCTTACAGATTAAGAAGTGTCCGAGTTCGATTCCATTGTGGCGTTTACTATCACAACTGGAACACAGAAAAGGCCAAGTTACTAAGGCTCGTTCAGTGTTGGAAAAAGCACGTCTAAGGAATCCAAAGAACGCTGAACTTTGGTTAGAAGCTATCAGAAACGAATTGAAAAGTGGCGGTGTCAGAGATATGGCCAATACACTTATGGCAAAAGCTTTGCAAGAGTGTCCGACATCAGGTTTACTTTGGGCTGAAGCGATCTTTATGGAACCAAGGCCACAGAGAAAGACTAAAAGCGTTGACGCATTGAAGAAGTGCGAACACGATCCTTATGTACTTCTTGCGGTATCCAAGTTAGTATATAAAGACTCTCTCGTGAATCTATGTGATGTACTAATAATAACATCCGTTTCATTAATGGAAAAAAAACATCTATTTCAGATTGTTCTGGTGCGAACATAAAATTACAAAGTGTAGAGACTGGTTCAACAGAACAGTGAAGATAGATCCTGATTTAGGAGATGCATGGGCATACTTCTACAAGTTTGAACTTCTAAATGGAACAGAGGAACAACAAGAAGATGTAAAAAAACGATGCATTGCTGCAGAACCTCATCATGGTGAAAACTGGTGTAAAGTATCCAAGAATATTGCAAATTGGTGCTTAAGCATAGATCAAATCTTAGTACTGGTCGCAAAAGATCTACCAATTCCAATATAATCGATAATATAAATTTAAGTGTGCATTGTAAATAATTTTTAAAAGTTTATGAGCAATAGAAAAATAAACAATCTTGTACATGTGTTGAAATGGACATTGTATACAACAGTTGCACCAGGAAACCATTATTTATGTTAGTTCTACGATCGAAATCAGTGATTTACTTTATCGAGCTTGGGACCGATTTGTCAGGTTTGTAAAATGGTAGTATTTCTTAACACTGAGAATTATAGTTATTTATGTAAGTAGGAATAGGTTAAAAAAATAAAATAATAATTACTAAAGAAATTACTAAATTACTAAAGAAATAAAGGTTAGTTAAAAGGTTTATTTCTCATATGAAAATAATAGAAATCAATCGTTATCTTTCTATTTAATGACTTATTTTATGTTCTATTTAGTTAGGTGTTGGCATCACGAATCATAGATAGATAGTCGACTACTGATTTAGGTCGATTACACAGTTCAATAAATAAAATCTTTTTTATATTTTACAATATACACAGAGCGACTCTCGCACAGTTTCTCATTTCAAATCGTAATGCATCTTTTTTAAATAAATTTACTGCTCGATACATCTGAGAAACAGTTCAAAATAGGAAAATAATATAATTTTGCGAAGTTTAGTAAAAATGGAGAAGTAAAACAGAGTAAAAGTTGTTTACAATTCTATGAGTAGCACTCAAGGATATATCATAAAAATGAAACGTTATGTGTATAGAAATTAAATATCTATTACAGTTCATTACAGCACTGGCAAGCGATAGCCGGTTGCACATTCCAGACTGATATTTTCCCAATTTGCTCGAATTACAAATAGTTTCAACACTTTCTCTGAATAAATTTCTACGCAGAAATGTTTAGTGTGGAGCAAGTTTTTCAAGTAACAAATATTTCATTAAAATGCGTAAAAAGTCTGCTTTTTTAAAATTTTCAGAAAATTCTCATTAAAGATCACATTTACCTTCATGACTCTTTGTTCCAATATACTGTCTTATTTTTATTTAAAATATATGCATTCTTACAAAAATTCGTGTTCTTTCAAACATTGATAATACGTATAGCAGAGCGTAAAAGACCATAAAAAAATACAGTGAGTGTAGAATGTATTCATACACTGATCAATTTCCTAAAAAACTTTTGTGTGAAATTGTAGTTTCTTAACTTCTTTTTGTATAATCAATGATATTTTACATATTCTCGGAAGTCTCTAAGATAGATATAGTCCAAACAACATTTACTAGTTAATATAATTTGTGAAATTAACAAAAAAATGCGAAAAGTGGGTAAAAGTATAGAAGGAATTAGTATTTCTACGATTCTTATGACGAACCATTTACAGTAGAGTTTGTAACGTAAACACATTAGTTTATTGCTCCGTACGAATTAAAAAACATCAAATTTCCAGTAAAGTACTTTTAGAAATCGCTCTAATAGAGGAATCGAAGAAGATCCCACTTCGAATAACTAATAATTTAGTTAATTTAATGCTTAGAAGAGTTATAATAATTATAAAATCAAAAGGAAATACCACGAAAGAAGTATTATATACTTGTAAATTAATGTAAATTTCAAAGTTTCAAAAATGAAACAGTTGTGCGAATACTTATTGCTTCAATATTTCTATTGATTAATTTTTGTTTTCTTGTTAATTTTGCAACTTACATAAATAGCTATTTTTTTTTTATAATCAATCTATTCTAGAGATTTCCAGGAATATTTAGAATGTCATCATTTATAAAAAATAAATTAATAAATTACAATTTTACATAGTTTTTTTGGAAATTGATCGGTGTACGAATACTTTCTACATTGACTGTAAATGTTAGCGAAAAGTATGTCATTTTTTGCTCCAAAAAAAAAAAAATATACATATTCATTGATTATGATTAATGATTAACATACTTGATCAAGTAATTGAATAATTGTCATTACAAATACTCTGTCGTATGTAATGGTATTTCCAATTACTGAATTACTACCAGTAATCCCATGCATTATGGCCTAAAAATAATTAAAAGGCGTCTCAAATCTAAAGTAGTCAAAAATACCTACAAATAATTAAAAAGTAATTATAACTACTTTTTTAATTACTTTCAAGTAATTGCAGTGACATGGACAGTAATTGTTGAAAGTAATGATTACTGTCTTTCAATTATTTGTAATTACTTGAAAGTAGTTAAAAAAGTAGTTATAATTACCTTTTAATAACTTTAGATTTGAGATGCCTTTTAATTATTATCTGGGCAGTTATAAGTAATTATTAAAAAGTAATTGAATTACATAGTAGTTAAGACTGAGGTATTGCATAATTACTAAAAAAAAAAATAATCATCAATTACTTAAATAATTACTTTCTAATTCCATAGTAATTGTTCCAAATTGTAATAAATTCCAAAATAATCATTACATTATAGCTCTGGTATACGAATGTACCGATATACAGAGTGCCCGAAAAATGTTGTAACACCTTGAAAGGGGTGGTTCGGGAGGTGATTTGAAACAACTTTTTCCTTAGCTAAAATGTTGTCCGAGATTTCGTTGAGGAGATATTAACAAAAAAAACCCGACCAATCAGAGCGCGCGTATACCGTTGGAGCGGCCGCGGTAGCGTATGAGCGCGGCCGCCTATCGCGTAGCCTACGCTCACCGGCATACTCGCGCTGTGATTGGTCGAGGTTTTCGCTTAATATCTCCTTCGAAAACATTTTCGCTAAGGAAAAAGTTGTTTGAAATCACCTCCTAAACCTACTCCTTTCAAGGTGTTACAACATTTTTGAGACACCCTGTATATACCCCTGAAGGGGCGCCACGATAATCTTGCCCGGGGCGCCGATATTGCTAAAACCGGCCCTGATTAATCTGATAACTGTGAGTAATTATTAAAAAAAACAATTATAAAGAGATCACTGGCTAACTCTGATTTAGGTTAATCGTCGATAATACAAAAGAATTGAAAGGAATCCTATATATACTATATAATTAAAAACCATATCAAGTGGGAGAAGCGAACAGTTTCCCCTCATGATGTTCCCCTCAAACGATTTATTTGAGTAAACCTTACATCCATTCCAATTATTTAATTGTAATATTTGTATCGTGGTTGCATCGTTTGTAGATGAAGTATTTCTTACATGTTTTGTATATATATCGTATCGTAAAGAAAATAGTGGTAAAAAGTAACACCTAAGGGCATTTACTTATACGTAGTGTGTGATGGTGTGTGATCGATGCGTTATACTGGACGCACAGGAAAAAATAACAACTACGCCATACTTGTTTTCGAAGTAACTCATTCTATGCCCAATTTACGATAATGAGGAAAAAATATTGGTTAAGAAATAAGTTGGAACGCGTAGATTTACTAAAACCTTAAAATTCAACTCTATAATCAACCGTTAGAAGAAAGGTATGCGAGTATTTCACTTGGAGCGATTTAGTCGTATCTTCAACATTTTAGCTCTATATACATAACCAGAAGATACTTCGTGATTCACTGTTTACGTGTGCAATATCCGCGTCTATACTTACTACCTATTATGCAAATAAAATTCTGTTATAAAATGGCGAAAAATGATGGTTCGATAACATTTACCGCGAATACTACTCAAGAAAATGAAAGGTTATTAGATGAATCCTGTCGTAAGCATCAAGTAAGTACCGAACCTCGTGAACTTCGATATTCTTGGATACAAACAATATTATTAGCATATCAATGATATTTCAGGTAGAAAACAAAACCAAGGAAGATTTCGAGCAATTGTTTATCAAACTTAATTATATCTGTCAAATGAAATCAACCAAAGAAGAAGCGCAAGCAAATTCTTCTTGGTGTAATACAAATGTAAGATTTATGTTAAAATTACTATTCTAATTTGGATTAGGTCTTGATCTTATTATTCTTTCTTTTTAGGTTATAAATTATACATACGGATCCATCTCAGGATTTCCATCTGGTTCTTGGTGGGGGATCCGCATGGATTGTTCTAGAGATCGTGTTCACGATCCTTTCAATGAAAATATTCAAATCGGCCCTTTTGGAGTTACATCGATCTGTACACCGAGCGTTAATTTGAACGAAGATATTGATTTTGGTAATTCTCTGACCTTTACGGGTCAGAAATATGTTGACGAAGAATCGGACATTGATCCACTTATCAAAAATTATGAAAATCAGATACCAGTGAGATTGATCAGAAGTTATAATCTATTGAACAAATTTGCTCCAAAAACAGGTTATAGATACGATGGTTTATATATTGTAACAAAATTTTGGATAGGTGTAAACTCTGATTCTACAAAATATTATAAATTTTCTCTGTTACGTTTAAATGGCCAAGAACCACCATCATGGAGTATCAAGCAGCCGCTTCTAGGTACAAATAAATCTTTGTCTACTTTACATTGTACGCCTATGCATCCTCGAAATTGTTTAGAAAATTCTCCGAGTCAGTATGAATTTAGAAAATATTCGCATACATCTGAATCTACGATTCCAAAGGGGAAATTTGATAAATCAAACATTTCAACTATTTCAACTGTACAACTTCCGACTCTTGAAAATAAAAAAATAGAAGAGAAAGAAAAGGTTATACCTGAAAGTGGAATAGTAATGCGTCATGTGTTTAAGAAGGGAAATACAGAATGTACGGCCAGCGTATCCAGTATTTCTAATACATCAGAAAACAAATTATTAAACCGTATCGGAATGCAAGGATTCAAAGCTCATAATACTAATATCTCTATACGTACAGGACTGTATGATTCGTCGCATAGTACACAGCACGATGTTAAAAAAAGTACTTTGTCATTGTTTTGTAGAACAGCTAAATCGCTTAATTTACTTAAATCTAATCAACACACGGAAAATTTGAATTCGTCTAACAAAGATAGAAATAGAAGTCTAGATGGAAAAATGCAAACTGTTGCAACGAATGAGATTCCTAAACGCATTGATTATATTTCGCCTAATGCTGTTAAATCAGATTCATTGAAAATTAAGTCAATTAAAGATATAAATATAGAATTTAACAATAGTTCAAGCGATACAAGTATAAATCATTGTTATAAACACAAGTTTAATAACATTAAAGGGCATAATGATGTGCCGAATGATTCTACAGATGTACATAAAAGTAGTTTAAATTCTTTGGAGACACCAATTGATATGTTAGATTCGACAGACCCTATGTATAGAAATGAAACTTCGACACATAAAATGGTACCCAAAGAAGTACAGGAATTAAGATCAATAGATTCCATAGAATCATTAACACCAGATAAAATTCTACATTTAATTAATAAGAAATGTCATCCTTTATCCAAATTACTCATGGGTAATATGATAGGACTAACATCGGAACAATCTATAGGATTGAAAACACACGATTTATTAACAGTTCAGTCAGAGGTTAAAGATGAAACAGTGCCACAAAATAACGATATAGAGGAAACAAAGGAAAAGAAAAAGTTTGAGGCCATTTCGGATGAACTGATTGGGGCAAGATATTATAAATTTAGAAGACGTAGATTAACCAGAAAAATAATGAAAAAATCAGAGGTAAGAAAATGCAATAGGACGCACAATGGAGAATTACGAAAAGGCTCTGTACAGTCTATAGATGTTTTAGAACCAAATTTAATGGACTTTAATGCATGTAATGGTTCTCAGAGAAGTATACCGCAAGATGTTTTGTACACAAATACATGTAACACAGATGTACAGAATAAAGTAGTTAAACGGAACAGTATACAAAAGAAGAAAATACATTGCGTGCAAGAATCAACAAAGAATATAAAAAAGAATGTTGAAAGTAAAATCGAAGCGAGAACGCGTTTACGAACTATGAAAGTAGTTAAATCGTCGATCAAGAAACACATAAATAAGAAACAAAGACGAGAGATTGCAAATTTATTAATAGATGCAAAAATTGGCCCAAAAATACGTGGTCCAAGGAACCGAAGATTGAGATGTATTGGTAGTAAATACGCTAAACAGCCATATGAACGCTTTAGTACTGTTGTATGTGATTTTAACAAATGCCGAATTAATTCGGATATATCTGGACAACGGTCTACTTTTAAAAATAAAAATAAACTCACAAAAGTCAGTAACTATAAAAACATTAGGAATAAGGAAACTAACAACGTTGAAAGATCGGAAACATTGAATTTAAAACGAAATACAGTACACGAGAATTTCGCTGTTTCTAAAAAGATGGATAAGAACGATATTTCAGAAAAAATATTAAATAATAATAATAATAGCATGAATGACAATAACAAGAAATTAAAATCTGTAAAAGCTAATGTTAAAAGTGTACAAACTAATGATGTAACAATTATTGGAAATCGGAAAAGAAAATTGATGGAAACAATTCCCAGGAAAAGAAAATTTAATATAACTGAACAAAAACCACATGAGGATTGCGATAAAAATGCCTCGAAGGCCTGTAAAACGGATGCGGTAACTCAATGTACTCTTATTAAAGGACCACTGACGCGAAACTTGAAATCGAACGATTTGGTTCAAAAGTATGAGCGCAATGAACACTATACTTTTATCAAAATAGAATACGGTGAATTGAAAGATATGAAATCCGAAGTTTGTGAAGCTACTAAATCAAATACCGAGAGTAAAAGTCAACAAACGTACAAATCCAACGAAAGGTATGAATCGGATAGAACAACTGTATGTAATATACAACATCCTAAAAATTCAAATCTACTGTTAAATAGTAATATTTTGAACAGAAATGAGCAAAGTAAATTTTCGATGGAAAGAGTGTCTGCATTTGTACCTGTTAATGTTTTGGATAGCGCCCTGAAAATTGCTCGTCTCAGATCTATAGGATTCAAACCAATAATAAGTTGTAATAACGGTAACGAGAGTATCAATAATCAAAACAGGGGAGGCTGTTCCGAGGCAGCTAGTAGCAAAGTGATAAAGCAAAATGTTGCTGAGAAATACAATAAGTATACTAATGAGGAAAACGATGTTGTTGTATATATGGATGATGAATTGCAATATCAAGATATCGAAGATGAAGATAACAATTCGTTGTCTAGTGAACGGAAAGCATCGGAATCAGAAGATTGTACATCAAGCAACGAACAATTAAATAGTGTAAGTTTTGAAAGGGAATCGCGTAACGATCTGTTATTAGAACAAGATTTGGAATCACCGTGGCATGGTTGGAAAAAAGTTATAACAAATGAAGATACGTACTGGGTCGGTTGGTAAAAGAAATGCAAAACCGAGTACTTTATAATTTTTTGTTTTACTAAATCGTGACAAAAAGAAATTTATTTAAAAAGTAAATAAATAAATATTTAATAAATATAAATATGAGTATATATACACACATAAATATATATTTATATTTTCCGCTAAAACAAAGGCTGTTGACAAAATATTAAGTTATTTTTTCACTGATAGTTGTAATGTTTCAATGTATTGATATAGTTATAGAAAGCTCTTTTGTAGAATAAATAGATTTGATCTTTTGTTGAATTAATTCATGTTCAAATTCTTCTAACTATACTTTCGATGTTATGTCCTTCGCTAAGTGTTTTACTAATAAGAATTAAAAGTAATTTAAGATAATGATTAATGATTGTACAAAAATAGTGATTTACTTTCAACAAATTAGCTTTATTGTTATGTTATGGAGTAGAATAATATATTCTCTTCATAAATATAATTTATGTATACACAAAACTTTCTATTGTATAGAAAATAAAGTTTAATTAAGATCAAGATTTATTTGCACTGTTTAACACAGTATTTTTTTTAATATCTCCTTCCCGCCGACTTTACTAACAAAGGAAAATATTCAACGGACCCTTTGAAGTAAAATTAAATTATCTTTATTTTAATATAATCAAATATCGCTTTTTAAAAAAATACATTTACGTTTCTTTAAATTTTAATTCAACTCAAATTTTGTTTCTTTCAATTTCAACTATGTATACATTTACTAAAGCAATGCACAAAAATTAGTATCCAAAAATTATCCTAACCGCTTGGGTCGTGTTAATACTGTTTAATGGTATTTAATTTGTTGTATTGCATAGTGCTAAGAATATAATAAAATTTGTTACTTTTAATTATTTTTACCGGAAAAGAGAATGAAAAGAGATGACTAATGAATTAGACATTTCAATTGTTACAAATTCTTAAGGTTTTTAGTTTTCAATTTCGTTTTTGATGTTTTTATTACCAATGATAGACAAATTTTTAATGAGTGTCTTAATTATTAATAAAATATAGGAAACATATTTTATATTGCGCAATATAATAATATACTTCCTATTTTTCTCCTGAGGGTTCGTGGATCCCAAGAAGTTCGCAAAACCCAGTTTTAAGTAACACTGATTTAAAAAGGGTTTAACAGAACGCTGAATACAGAATATTATATATCAAATGTTTATATATACATGTGTGTAGAATCGTTAACGTAAAAATACCAAGTACCAAATACTTATATGCGAATAAAACAAATACATCGAAGGAAAGTTTTTTAATTTTTTGCATTATTAAATACATTCTATTTTAACGATATATACACTTATTAGTTCTTTAATCTAGGACGCAAAGATTTTTGTGGCTCAGTTATATATATATATATATATTTCCCGGACACGTGCAAGAATTAGAATTACCTTTTCTCGGTGTATTTCATAAAGTAAGCAATTTCCATTGGCAAAATTACATTAACTTTGTTCGAATTAGAAACGTCGGTGTAAAAACGTATACGTAAAATGTTAGTTCAAAGTGTAAAAATATCAATCAGCTACAAGTAAATAATACGGCAACGTATTTGTGAGTATTCAGATATTAAGTACTGTACAATGCCTCCCTTTAAGAAACTTATATCGTCCCGTAAAAACTAAAACGATAATTACATTATTGTAGTAGAACCACCTCTATAGGTAACACTGCCTTAAACATGTTCAGCATATTAAAATAAATATCTTCTATGCTATGTTTACATGATGTAACATAATACATGTATTAACATGGATGTAACATTATGGAACTATTACAGTTACGTGACGTATTATTTTACATCACATCGTTTCTTTTGTCTATCTGCCGTTTGTTTTGTGAGCGAGTCAAGTTCCTACCTAATGATGTACAATCAATTTAACGGTATATGTAGCGTTTCCTTGAGACCAGATATTTATAATTTCACGGAAGTTCAACGTTAAAGTAGTGTTCTTTTTCATTTCTTTTCTTTTTGCACGTGTAACCCCATTGCTTGCGTTTATTGGAACTCATCGTCACTGCTCAACAGCATTGTTTTCTCGTTATAATTTTGAGAAATTGTCGCAACACGTTGATGAGAAGTGTGTCGTCTTTGCGGCGGCGGTACCGGCATATTCTGTGGATCGTCTGGATCAAAGCTGGATATCCGCATACCACGTTGTCCCTTTGGAGCTCCTGATTGTTACATTACATCACGTGTTATCGCTGGCAAAGCCGTGACTAAATGGATACATCGATCAGTCGGTGGACAGCGAAAAATCATGCGTGAATTTTCCTCTTTCGTTCAAAGCATTATTAATTGCATCGATTATATCAGCCTATGTACAATGCTATATATGTGAGCTGACAAAATTTTGTTCTCTTTTTACACATAGCGTTAATACATACAGCTCCTTCTTATTTTTACGATATCGATACAGAAGATATATATGCACAAAACAATCATACTAATTTAACATGCATGTTATACAGAAATAATTCAAATTTGCTAGTTCTTGCAAGGGTTACTGAAAAATGCATAGATAACATACATAAGTAGATTAACGGAATCTTCCTTTTGCATAAATTCAGAAAGAAACATTGCAATGGATGGGAAGTTGTTTACTACTAGTGATGCAAATGATAGTGAAGCTCATACATTCTTCAGATTTGGACAAATTTTATTCCGAACAAAAATAAGATATAATTATTTGAATTATTTTAATGTGTCCAAGTCTGATATTTTTTAATGTATGTTTCTAATACATTTAATTTTCTAATTTGTCTAATATATGAATATCGATTTAAATGATGAATGAGAAATGTTATACCAGTGAGAAAATATTTATTAGTGATAGTATGAATAATGAAGAACGTAATCTGTTCTTGAGTATATGTTTAGAATTAATGGATGAAAAGAATCTCGTTAAAATGAAATGAACGCACACAAACTTCAAATAACCTAATCATTCAAATTCTTTTCTATCTACTTCAGAAATTGATAGCATAGAATTAACATTTCAAAAATCGATAGTGCAAAATTAAATTAATTTTTTGTGTATTTCGATTTAGTATAATTGTACATAAAATAATTGAATTATATAATTAATTAAACCGAACTATACACGAGACATAAATAAAACTCCAAATCCAAAGAAAACAAGAAACTGAAGACATCTTTCATTCTCCAAGAATATACACGAAAATTGCAGCAATGAGAAACTACAAAATGATAGAAGCTTCCTCTAATATTTATTCAAATTCTTAAATAATTAAGAAATTATTTTTATAAATATTATAAATAAAACTAATAGTGATATAAGACAAAGTTCATACATAAAAAAAAAAGAATATCATGTGTATCCAGCATACCGATAACTCCAATACAACTTATTTTATTTATTTTATATGTGAAATGAAGAACAATAAAGAAGTCTCATAAATACATAAAAGCATTATAAGATAATACTACACCCTTTAATCATTTCTGACCTATCGATAAAATAATATATAATTACAATACTGCCACAGAATAATAGTCAATCGTTATTTGTCTTTTGCAGTTATTAGAAAAGCAACACCTTTTAGGAAATTACACTGTACTCTAAGTGCTCTTGTGTTAAGTGCTTAATTTCTATTGTACAGAAGATTTTATTAATTGCAAAATGAATAAATCGTATTATATACATATACATACATATATATATATATATATTATTTGTATATATATGATATGTATATGTATGCAAGTAAGTAAATATATACATATACTGATTTTAGTATAAACCTTAAATTATAATTTGAGCAGAGAACTCTTTGCCCACCCTGCAACTTCATTCGAACTTAAAACATCAAGTAAATTTGTAGCATTAGTTTTAATAAACTATAGTGTAGCATTTAGAATTTTTTTCAATCTCCGTTTAAAATTGTACAAATGCCTCATGTCCAATTTCTTGAAATTAAAAAAGTGATGCCTCGCGCTCTCATAGTTTTTCATACGGCAAGTTGGTATTAACGTCTGAAAAACAGTAAACAGAAAGTGCCTTCAAAGAACTTAATGTTAATTTGGCACGTATAAATTGAATTTACGGTAGAAATTCATTTTTTTCTGTCCTTCGAAGAACAACTCCATTATAATTTATTTGCAGAAGATAGAAAATGTAAATGAATATACACGATATTTTGTAATATCTGGTACAATGAGAAGGGTAATAATTCTACATGAAATAGTAAGTAGAAAATACAGAAGAGAGAAGAAAAGATTTTCATTTACGGCTTTGTTTGTGAAAAAATTCAGTCTGGTAAACGTGTCATATAAATAAAATAATCAAAACTAAAAATTCATGTTACAGATAAAGGTAAGTTAGTAAGACTAATATGAAACAACAGCGATATTGTCGATATTTACAAACAGCCTTAGAAGACAAGACTTCAAAAATTGATTTTTTTCGAAAACAAAGTCTTAGCCATTTTTTCGAAAACAGAACCTTATAAAAACATAAGGTTCTATACTTTCTATTTATTTTTTCACAAAGAATCCCTATCCTTCTGGTGGTACCATGTAGAAAACATCCTGAGTATTATTTCGCGTTTTTAGTGGTTGGCAGTAAAGAGTATTGAAAAATATAAGATCAATATATTCATTTACTTTGTTTAAATTCGGATGAAACATTTTTAACAGTTTCTCAACGTTGAATTAAAAGATTTGTCTACCTTTCTTTTGCATTTGCATTTACGGAGTATAATAAAATTTAAACAAAAATATATAAATGAACAATGAAATACAGATGATTTTAGATTTTATCATTCACTACATCATGCTATATGAAAATATATCGATTGGATCAATTAAGTAATAAAAAGACTTCAAAGGCAATATGTGTCAAAACAGACATTTTGAACAAAATTAAGTGTACATACCAGAACTATATTGAGTATATTGTTGATATTGTGGATGAAAATTGTGGATGGCATCAGTCATTATATCTTTTGGATTCATGGTTTCCTATACGTAACGATATTAAAACAGTTACAATTTCACTGGTTCGATTTTTAAAATAATGTTAAACTGTAACATATATACCTTTAAACTACTACTGATGCTTTGCATCGTTACGCTCCTTCCTCTTGAATCCGTAACGCAACCAGCCGAATATACTTGGTAGGGAAACGCGTAACGTAGAGCTATAGCAGCAAATAACATTTCGATGCAGATCAAAAAATTTTGATAACCAGCAGAAACTGTGCCTGCGCTGGTCGACTGGCCTAAGCTTATAGGTGAAATTACATTTGCTTTTTCAAGAATGGCCAGTAAAACTCCTAAAATGAAAGAGAATTAATTTACATTCAATAATAATTCAATGTTCCTCAAACTTCACTTATCTATGGACCCCATTGACAAAAAAATTTAATTTTAAAGTGAATTAAATTACTCTTTATTTAAAATATTTTTTATTGTTTTTAAAAATAGTGTATGTATATTTTAAATATTTTATAAAGCATCTGCTTTGCTTCTTTCCTCTTTCTATCCTTGTTCGACCGACTAACAGGCTGCGAATCTTCCGACTACCACTTCTAATTTAAGATTTTATATTACAATAAATGTCCACGTGTTTCACTTGACAACGTGAAAAAAATGACTGTAGGGAAAAAATAAATAATGACTATGTTTGTCCCATAAACTATCTTAATTCCATTCGTAACGTTTTTCGTATCTTCAAACTTAACAGAGATACTCTGATATTCTATTTTCCATGATTCAGGCTGTATACATTGTTTGCTAGAGGACTGACGATAAGTGCTTATTACTGGCGTCTTAGATAAAATCCAATAAAAAACGCTATTTGGTATTACTTTTAACAGAAGCAGAATGAAAAGTGATAAATAATTAATAAGAGATTACAGTTGTTAGGAACTTTTAAACTTTGCAGTTTTCTATTTTGTTTACATTTTTACTGCAGATGAAAAGAAAACTTTGTAACATATGATTTTAAAAAGTATAAAATACTATGAGAAATCCTTTTTTTTATTAATCTATGGAATACGTTCTTTTGTTTTGTTTAAGGATTCATAGACCTTTCTCAAAACATTTGTAAATCCTCAGGGGTCCACAGACTTCGGTTTGAGAAACACTATACTAAATTCTGTAATAATCAATGTTACCTTGCCAAAATGAGAGAAAGATGACACTTTTAACAGTACAAAACTTTAAGACAGGTTCGAATGGTGTTAGCAGGTCTCTTGTAGCAAAGTAAAAGAGGAAAAGTCCGTAAAGGGCAAGAGATACGCTGATATTATAAATTATAGTTATGTAAATATAGCCCCCATCAGGGGACCAATCTCCATCTCTGTAATGTCCAAATGCTTGAAGGAATATAATGACAAATGCCATCACTGGCTTTACTAAGCAGAATTGCAAGGTGGCTTGCTTGCAAAATCTAAGAAAACCGATAGTATACGTTTTCCCAACTAGGCAGCATGTTCCATATAGGCAATTGGAACGAATAGGTTTACCACGTATTTCAGACATAATATTTCCTTCGCCACCCAGGTACTCGTAGCATAGGGACAAAAAATTGTATATAACAAATGCTTCGTAACAGTCTCGTACAGTGAAGAAATAAACATAATAACTTTCACTGTTAAAAAATAATAGAGAGACCCAAGAGTATGTCGCATAAATTGGGACTATGAAGAGAATCCGCACTATCCATCTTTGTTCTGTTGGATTGGTATACCACCTTAGATGTTGATAAATCTACAAGTAGAAACCAAAACAATACTTTCTACTTTTCGTATTGGACCTAATATACTAGAAGTTGTAAAATACCTGCTGACAAGTTAAGAACAGCGCTGCCCATACAAATACCCCAGCGATACCTTGAGCAGCTCTTGTTTGCAAGAATATTGGCACTGGTTCCTTTGAGGTAACCTCACCGACGGTAGTCGTGGATGTCATACCGTCAAGCATAGAGCTTATGATCGTGGATGATTGCATTGCCACTGTACTACTTATACTTTAATCTGAGAAAAATCAGTGTTGGAAATAATGACAATAGCTGAACGTAGTTAGAAGAAAATAAAAACGAGAACGTCAATAGCGTCCACTTTAGTAACAGTCACAAAAGGAGGAAAGTTAATAAACATTGAATTTCGTGACACGGAATAAATGTCGAGATTACGAAGTCGCGCGTTAAAAATCAATATATGCACAACAATAACAACGGTACTCCCATTCATGCGCAAAATTTCGTATCGAAGACGCACCCGTGCTCCATTCGCAGATTTTTTCCAAACAATTTCGCAGCATACGCGCGTTCCTTCGCAGACGTATCTTGTGGGTACGTGTGGTATGTTCTCCTTTTCCCTTCGTATCCGTACCCGTACGTGCTCACCTGCGAGATCGAGCTTCCCAGAGGTTCCCCACTTTCCAATAACCAGAACCCGACGCAACCGTTTACAGACAGTCGTGACCTTCCAACAGATAATACCAATAGTCCATCGAAAACTACATACGATCACTTTCTTTCACTACATACGATCGGTTCAGCTTAGATCACCGAGTTTCACTTTTACCCGACATTTTCAGGCATCTCGTCTCTATTCCCTGCTCGGTGTCAAACATTCGTTGCGGTCAGCCTCGCGAAATATGCCAGTCGACAATAAAAATATATAACTGGTCTCACCGCTATGGCTACATTCCTCTTCCTCGCACCCGTTAATCTTCTCTACGGTTCTCTTTGTTTTACTCTCACGGACGATCTCTTTTTCCCTTCTCCTTCGAGCCAAATCCCCACCATGATCATCTTTAATTAACATTGTCACGCATGCGCTTACCTATGGGGCTACGTCGCTATATTCGCGATAAATCGTTCGTCGAAGGAATGTTGGAGGGAACCTTGTCCGCCCGGTGACTCGGATTTGCGCCGCGAGAGGGGAAAATTTCCAACTTCAATTGTTCTCTCTACTTTGCCAGGGCCGGCTCTAGCGGAGGATTTAAAGGGGCGGCCGAAAGGCCTAAGAGGGGAGTCTGGTCCAGCTAATGTATTTTTCTAATGCATATAATTTTCAGATATAATTAATTTTTGTTATTGAAACATTTTTTACGTATAATGGGACATTCAGAGAAGAAAATTTGATAGTGTAGATTTAATTTGAATGCACATATAATAGATATAGCAGTCGCAAGGAAAGGATTCGGTCAAAACGGTGGGATACGTGGAGCCTTGGGAAAACATCTGATAGATAAAATCAGAAAATTTTGTTCTTTAGTAGGTACGTAAAATGCGTATGAACCTCAATTTGCAAACAAAAATTGTTAATTGCGAAAATGGCGGCAAAAAGACATGAAAATGAACAATACATGTCGGCCGTTATTTTGCAATAACTTTATGCTATAATAATAATTCATTAAGAGTCGAGGTTCATTAGTATATAAACATAATTACCTTCGATGTAAGCGTTGAATCAAGTGAATCGAATAAAAATTCGATGAGCTATGCGTCCCACCGTTTTGACCGAATCCTTTCCTTGCAACTACTATATCTATACAGGGTGTCCCAAAAATGTTGTAACACCTTGAAATGGGTGGTTCGGGAGGTGATTTGAAATAACTTTTTCCTTAGCGAAAATGTTGTTCGAGGCTTCGTTAAGGACATATTAACAGAAAACCTCGACCAATCAGCGGGCGCTCCATTGGCATACTCGCGCTCTGATTGGTTGGGGAGCGCGGCCGCTCCAACGGTATACGCGCGCCCTGATTGGTTAATGTTTTCCGTTAATATCTCCTCAACTAAGCCTCGGACAATATTTTCGCTAAGGAAAAAGTTGTTTCAAATCACCTCCCGAACCACCCCTTTCAAGGTGTTACAACATTTTTGTACACAAAATATGAGCTGAACCAGACTCCCCTCTTAATGAAATGATGTATGAATTTGGATGTGAAATTCCAATCAAATGAAAATAATGTGTTAAAAAGGGATTTTGATGGTATTCAATTATATCACGAGATAATGTCGTATCGGAAAATTTTACTATTGCGTTGAGAATTTTTTTTGAACTCTGTCAGTTTCCGTAGCATCTGGCGAAAAAAAGTTCTCGTAACTCAAAATAATTAAAAGTTATATCCGATCTACGATGTCCCAGGAAAAACTAAGTAGTCTTGCACTTTTTTCTATTGAACATGAAATATCAGAAATATTGACTTATCAAAAATAAAAGTCAGAAGAGAATAATTTGAGAATGTTGCAACAGTAGTTTTATTATTTAATTTTAGAATGTTTTAAAAGATGTAAGTATCGCTAAAAATTATTTTTTTTTGTCATTTTCTTTATAAATAATTATTAAAATAAAATAAACAATACATATTTTACAAATAAGATTGTTCATTTATCCTATTTTATATAGTACCAATATTTTTGAATTTCCTCAAATTTTAATGCAATAAAGGGGTGGCGAGAAATGGATTTGCACAGTGGCAGCCAAGCACTCAGTAGTATATGTATATATTTTACTTTATTAATTGTTAATTTTAACTCTTATAATTTTAAGTAATCCTTATCATAACGTATTTTGGAAATTGTAATTTTGAAATATTACATTTAAATTATAATATTATTTCCTTATAACTTGTTTTAGTTCAAAAAATGGTAAAAACAATACACAGATGTCAAGAGTAAAGTTATTTATTTATAATTATTGGTTAAAAAATAAAACACTTTCGAATTATCTAGAAATATTATCTTGTGACATCACATGAGTTATTTCGTTTTAAAGTATGTTAATATTGTACTGTTCATTTTGTTATTTTTCAACGTTCATTCATTAAATGTATTTCAACGAAACAACATGTATTATTTTTATCTACTGAATTTCTCAAGAAAACTCGTAAATTAAAATATTCCCAACTGCCCGTGCAACACCACAATACAACGATTAAATATTTCATTGTTTTGTTTAGTTATTCAAAGTGTTGAAATTCTATAAATTTATTTTCAAACATGTAACCATATTTTCGATTATAATCCTATTTAAACTTCCCGCTGTAAATTGGCAATGTACGATGGCCGACGGGCCTCCCCCATCCTTTAAGGGTGCGCAGGAGACCCAGCAAAACTCCGAGTTGACTTCAGCGACAGTTGCGCGGAGAAAGTAGGAAGCTCTGGGACAAGGATAGATAGATCCTTGTCTCTCTAATGATGCCGTGACAGAGAGGGAGATACATCCATCGGAGGAGAGACAAAGACAGAATGATGTCAAACGTTTGCAATTTTCCAAACAGTTATTGTAATTTTATGAGGCGAGGAAGCGACCTTTCCGGCTGATTTTTTTTTTAAACTATTCCTTATAAAATACCGTTGCGGGGGACAGTTACACATTTTGCAATTTCGCTTTTGAAACTTGCTAAAAATACGTTCAAAGACAAGAAATTTTTTTTTTTTTCAATTTTTTCCAAAAAACGCTTGACGAGACGATAGATTTACTTCCCCTGATTACGAAATGCATAATTATGATATGTTTTTTTCATTATTGTGCCTGAAAAACAGGAAAAACTATCTAGTAGTTCACCTACTTTCCGTTGGTGGCGCCAGTTTGTCTCCTGCGCAACCTTAAGCACGTAGACACTATATTGCTCTATATACTCAAAGGCTGGACCAAGCATCCGAGCATGTTGTGTGATTTTATGAAATCTTATTCTTTTTTATTAACTTGTATGTGCAATTCGTGCAATAAAAATCGTCTTGATTAATGAAAAATGAATTTTCTACAATTGAATTCGAATGTTCCTTGTGGACGAAACATCTGAAAGTACATAACACTGGAGAATATAATCGTTACCTTTGTTTTTGACGTTACGTCGGATATCGAAAGATTTTCAAGAATGCGTCATGAATTGATTAAAATAGGTTATCATGCTAAACGTAATATTTATGGTTTGCATATAGAGAGTTAACACGAGTGATTTGTCCAACATCGTGTACCAATATGTCAATAGACTGTTAATGATCTCTTATGTGTCAAATTTGAATACAGTCTTACAAAAATGGCACTCGTTTATATTGAAGACAGCGATCCTTGGTAAAAGTCTCAATTTACACAGTACTTAATATTTATTTTGAAGTTTTAGACATTCAGTTTGATAATATGTTTTCAAATTGAATAGGTTATCCGAGTATGATGCCTGCGAGAAACTTTTTAGAGAAATTATGGAACAACTTACTGCGCGTAACAGACACTCGAAGACATCACAGGCATACGCGAGTTTATCTGTAAATATACGAATTCGTCTGAAACAATACAACAGGGAAGTTCAACAACTTAAAAGTAAAGTGGATGAGGCATTACGATCCAAAGCTATGTATCCTTTTATGTGTCTATGTAACACAGGAGAAAAATCTGCTGTTCCTTTAAGGAAATATTTTCTTTAAAATATAAAGGTGTACAGAACTATCGAGGAAGCAGAACGAAGGACACGGCAAATAGAAATATTGCAGAGTAAAGATGTACAATTGCAAAAATTATACGATGCTCGAACAAGTGATTTTGCAACTTCTCGTTCCAATTTACTTTCAACTAAAGCATCAGCTTTTGCAGATGGAGGTACGACCTCTTGGGCAGCTGATGATGATGATGAAAAGCCTATAGATGTTCAAGTATCTGTTGCTAATCTTGCAACTCAACATGAACAAATTTTACAAGGTACATTCAGATGTTAATAATATTTTTCATTTACTTATGTTGTATAATTCAATTTTATTTCTTTTAGAACAAGATAGAGGATTGGAAGAATTACATAAAGTGATTGTACGACAGAAAGAAATTGGTCAAACTATCAGTAATGAAGTAGAGTATCAAAATGGTAAATCAAAATCAATTCTACTAATTCTTTCTAATTAAGAAGTTCAAAAAGACATCAAACTTATTTTAATATCTTTGTTTCTATTCAGAAATAATTGATAATTTAGCCGACCATATGGACAGAACCGACGATTCAATAGTTAATAAGACACGCCGAATAGAACGTATGAGTTTCAAAGATCGTACATGTGGCTATTGGATAGTAATCATTTTTCTTTTTATCTGCATTGTTACAGTCGCTTTAGTATAATTAATAGAAACATGTATTTAAAAATTAAACGAATTCCATTGTACGTAAGTTTCAATATAAATATATTTAAATTGTTAATTTTTTTTTTAAATTTAAACTAATATTTTATAAATATGTGAAAAACTCTTGTATATTTGTAAAAATTCTTTATTTGTTTGACTGTTTATTAGTTGAAAGTCAATATTTCTATGTATTATAATATAAATAATTATAATTGTAAAGAATGATACTACACAATATTAATAAATATTCAATTAACATATAAAATAGTTTACCACTAAAATTGTACAGAAGTGTGTAAACTATTCTGTTTAAAATATAGAATAAAACTTTTCTTAAATTCTTTGAATAACGAATACTATAATATAAAATCGTGCATCATAGTACAATAAAATAAACTTCTACAACTATTTTTACAATATTCATCTTTATATAGATAAGAAAAAAAATTAATTCTGTACATTATCATATTATTGGATTATTTTTAATTTTTACTCTAATTTTTTATCACCTACTTCTGATATATTGGACTGATCCAATCCAAGATTTATTAACAATACTTTTGGATTTGGATCTCTTCCTCTGAATTTTCTGAAAATTTCATTTGTAGAGTAACTACCTCCTAAAGCCAAAAACGTTTCGCGATATCTACTGCCAAGATTCTGTAATACTTCCTTGTCTTTGCAAGATTTTTCTTGAAAAGCATTATACAAGTCAGCAGCAATCATTTGCGACCAAACATTACTGAAAATAAAATATTTGATTACTAATGATTTTTCAACTTTTCAAGTTGTACACATTTTCTAAAGCTTACCTATAATAAGCAGCTACCCATTCTCCACTAAAAATACAATCGAATGAACAGATATGGCAATCTTTTTTATGCTGCGGAATTACATGATATTTATTCCACAAACGATTCATTATATCATTCCAGAATTCATCACTAAAAATTGTAGAACAGATTATTGGATATATTACTGAATTATAGAAGAAATTATTGAAAGTATTAGCAGTACTTAATCTTACCTAGAATACAATTCTAAATCGAATCGTGATAAATATAATTCTTTGCATAGTTTATAGCCGGCTAAATACAATTTTATGTTCCTCAATGTTTCAATCGTTTCCGTGGATAACGGTTCTCCAGTATCTTGATGGCAGGAAATTTTGTGCAAAACAGATGGTTCGTACAACCTAAAAATTAATTAAAGTTACATACGTAAAAAGACATTAATGAAAAATAAGGAATTTTTTAAATATACCAATTTTCAAAGAAATAATCAGAAATAAACGATGCATCCCATTCCACAAATGAAAGTCCGGATATTTCAGCATACTCCACTGTTGATAACGTATGTTGTAACATATGTCCAAACTAAATGGCAAAAATTAATATAGAAAGAAATACATATCAAAGTATGTTATTGGAATACAGTATTATTCAACTAATTTCAAATAGATATTGATCCAGGTAAAACTTACCTTTTGAAAGAGGGTCCTGACATCATTAAATGTAAGTAATGATGGTCTTTCACCAAATGGTGGCAAAAAGTTGAATATTAATGCTACTAATGGTTTTGTGTCACTCACTTTACTTCTATATTTTATTGGAACCATGGATCCTACATCATGTGCCACTCGAATTTTTTCACCACCTCTTGCGTAAGGATCTAAATAAAAGCTACCTACTGGATCGGTACATGATTTCTTCAAATCAAAGATATCGAAAAATCGAACATCTTTGTGCCATACATCTGGTTTCGTACTTTCAACGAACTTTACATTGAATAAAGTTTCAGTAAACTCGAACATACCGGATAATACTTTTGGCAATGAAAAATAATTTCTTAAATCTTCTTCCCTATACCTAATTGATGTTAAAATAAAATGGTATTAAGTGTAATCATTTTTTTTTATACTGAAGGTAAAGTTGACTTCTCAATTACTTGTATTTACTGTATAGCTGTTTTGCACTCCAGTATGATATATCCCACTGTTGAAGTATACCCTCATGACCTCTTTCATTTGCAAATGCATTGAGTTCTTTTAGCTCACGTTCTTGAGCAGGACGAGCTTTTATAAAAAGCAAAAGAAAGATATTATATATTTATTACTTATTGATCAATAACTGAAAATTTTACCTGTTTGCAATAATATGTCCAGGGTGTTATAAACATTTTCTAAACTTCCAGCCATTTTAGTTTCCATACTTAAATCTGTATACTTGTTGAATCCCAAAAGTTTTGCTTGTTTCTTTCGTTCATGGCGAATCTCTTCTAATAATGTACTTGTCTGCAAGAATCTATCTTGTAACATAGATCCTTTGGTAACAGCTATTTCCCAAACTTTATACCTCAGAGAACGGACAGGACAATGCTCTAATTAAACAAATAAAGTAAACATTCAGTCCATAATGACTGGTAAGAAAGGATTAGCAGCGTTAGGTGCAAACGAATCATACAATACATTACAATTAATATTTCAATCTTGACAAAGGCCCACTTTAGGATTTCAATTCATTAAGTATAATTTATAACCTTAATAGTTGCAAAAAAACAGTCATTCATGTACTACAATTGTGCTCTTCTCCTTGTCTTGTAAATGGCCTTAACAAGGTCAAAACTTTAATTGTATATTTAATGTACGATTAAAACAATACTTTTAGAACTATGTCAAATTAATGTTTCATTTTTGAAATATGTCATTGAATTTCATACCCATAAATGGTTTCATGATAAGAGGATCTGTAGTTACTGTCCAAGGGCCAGTTTGCCATTGTTTATCATCTTTTACCATAGTTTTTAATACCTCCTCTGGAAAATCTTTCACGACCGTAGGATCTTTTATTGTACAGGTAATTTGATTTGTAGCTACCTATAAGAGAGGGTATCAGAATTCATAATGCTTAGTTTTAATTACATTTACAAACCTCTATTTTCTGAGAGTATTCTTTAAGCTTATCTATTAACATATGTGATAATTCTGAAAGTTTTTCCTTCTCTTTGTCAGACAAATCTAATCCATTTAATTTTCCTTCTAATATAAATTTCATTAAAACTCTCCTTTCTTCGATGGTTAATTTAATTTTGTCATTATTGATGATGTTCTTAGATGCTAGATAAATTGGTAAACTGATGTATCTGCTGGCTGAAGCCCTTTTAGCACGATCATGAATACTTATATAATATTGTGTGGGCATTAAACTCTGATTTCCAAGGTATAATGTTTTTGCAATGCCCCATGTGGTATTCAAAGAGTTATACATTTCCTCCAAAGGGTTTAATACATCTTCAAATAGATTTTTTGGAGAAGGATTTGAAGGGTCTGAAAGAATGTTTTGTTAACTATAAATGACATTAGAAGATATAAGTTAAATAATAACAACAGATATATTCAAGTAAAATTACTTTGAATTTTTGTCTCCAAGGTCTTAATTTCTTCTTCAAATTCTATTGTTTGTTTTCCAATAGCAGCTACACATTTTTCTATTGTAATAGTATTAAATTCTGGTGTTTTATCCTCTTTCAGTAAAGGATCTTTATCTGGTAAAGCATCACCAATTTCTGGAACCCTGCATTTAAATGTTATTAAACAATTGAAAAATTTGTTCTATGAACGATATTATTGAGAAAAACTCTATATTTACGTAGAATTAATGAAATAGATATAATATAAAACAGTAAACGAAAATTTATGAAGAAAGAATGGAATAACCCCTATTTTGAACGATGTAGCTATAATACGTACAGTAGGAAGTAACCATTGCGTTTTGGAATTTTTAAAAAATTATTCTGCAACAAGATGATTCTTTTCCCGCAGATCGAAACCATTTTAGAATTTTTTAAAAACATCATCTTTCTATGGTTCTTCAAATTGCATTTTCAATAGACCAAAAACCGGTCTCTCGTGACTCGATTATGTTCAATTACGTCGCTAGCGGTTTTTAGTGAACTGATCTAGCTTTTACCAAAGAGTATTAGATAGAGTGGAAGGTCCCATAAGAGCGCTATATAAAAAATAGTATACGAGTTTCAGTGCCCTCTGCTGAGTGGGAACCGTATTAAGCACCCCCTCCTTTCCCCTCACTCCGCAAGTTGCTCCATAGTTTTATAATCCCAGAAATCTCAGATCACAAATTTGAATTCTGTGAAATTACATCACAATAAAGACGCATAACAAATCTTTCATACTACAATTTATATTTTGTAATAACGTGATAAGTTAAAACATAGTGTATAAAGTGTATCATGAAAAAGTGTTGCGCGTCTTTATTGCGACAAGATTTTTGTAAAAAAGATTGAAGTTATATGATATAATGAAGTATATATAATTATGAAACATATGTTACAATTAAGTAATATAAGTTTATACTTACACTTAGTTATATAGTATAGTTATATTAGTTTATACTTACACTTAGTTATATAGTATAGTTATATTAGTTTATACTTACACTTAGTTATATAGTATAGTTATATTAGTTTATACTTAGGAATTATTTATACATAATAGTAAAAGTTAAGAGAGAGGTAGGATATAATAAATTATTGTACGGTATAAACATACAATATATTCTTTAAAATATGTATTCGCGATTATACAATTAAGAATTTTAAATTAATTAAAAATTAAAATTATTTAAATATTAAATTTTTCCAGTGGCGTCGCATTTTTAAAAAAGTTATTACAAATAATTGTGTCTGTGATTGGTCACAGAGTACTATAGGAAACGCTTGTTGTATTATGTTTGCGAGGACGCGGGTTATGCTTTTTACATGTAGCATACTATCTATACATGATTTAAACATTTGCTCCCACGACCGAATACTTTTAAAAACACACTTGATTTTGGAAATATTAAACCTGCAGTGTTGCAGTTATTTTTTAATGCAGCAAATAATTTATATTCTTCGAATGAAGAGTCCTCTGAATCTATTAATTTACTTTTACAAGATTCGCAATTTACAGTATTTACAAACTTTTTACACAGGAATCCCGTTATATAATAAAATGCGTTATTTTCTCCAAATGATTCAACATCTTCAATACTATGTTCATCACTTGAAATGGTTTCTGGTATAATTTTAAGCAAAAAGACTGAAAATCGTTGTTACAATTAGTTATTGACGAAATTTTGGTTAACTGAGTAATTAATATGTGTTTTAAACCATTTTCGAATTGTTGTGGAGAAGGATTGGTTGAACAACCATGTTGTTGCCTTATGGTGGCAAAAAGATTTTCTAAACTGTCTTGGTTTAAACGTCGTGTTTTTAAATACTGTATATTGTATTGGGTTCGTAGTTCGTTAGAAAGTTATACAATGCTATTTATGGTTAAAATCCATCCTTTTATGCATGGGGGAACTTTCGTATTTAAAAATCGAATGGTTTCTAATTTTTTTACTATGTCTTCCAGAAATATGTTATGTTCACTATTATTTGATATTGCGAAGTTCATTTTATTTCTTGCCATTTTCTCTTGCAATAAACTATTGCAGGAATCGAATAATCTATCCATATCAAGAATAAATTCCTCCGTACCACTATTTTCCGACGGAAATTCGTTTGGAAAAATTGCTTTATAACATAGCAGTGCTGTATACACTGCTTCGCTAAATATTTGTGCCGCTAACGAAACCTTCATTTTTCTAAAATTAGTTAACTCAAAATGGCGTTTATTTAATTTGGGCACAAAATTTAGAGGCCTTTTTGAGCTTAACGCATACATTTTTGAGACATCCCCCAACTTGCTATTTTTCGATTATATTTAATGTCACTTTTATTAAAATTGTTTCTTACCGATTTTAATAAATGGGGAGGGTCAAATATGACAAACATTTTTTCCGATTTGTAATAAAAATATGGCTTTTGGGGGGTTATATTTAAAGTTTTAAGTAACCCAACATTCCGGGGCCCTTGGTCGAAGACAATTACCTTCGGTATTAAACCCATTTCCCACACTTTTGCGACTGTTTTCTGAATTATATTCTGGGTTTTATCAGAATTTCTTGCACTGGACAGGAACCAATACCCTAATGTCTGTTTTGCATTTTTATTGCAATCCATCCATCTGATCATGCACGTGAACGCAGATGTCGTGCATTCCGGCTGCCTTGTATCTCCATCATCAGCCACACCACGAAATTGATCCATATGTGGATCATAGTATACTTCATTATGTAAATGGATTTTGTCGAAAACCAGCGAGACTACTTTGTCTTCGACAATAGAAGTAAAAAATTTGGCTTGTAACATGTTTAATACTTGCGTATTTATACCGGGGTAAATATGAAATTTTTGTTGATACGAACGTAAAGTCCATATTGTCGGCAAATACAAAGACTTCCTAAGAAATCTATACGCTTTAGGAGAATGATAGTATATGGATAGAGTAAAATCTTTTAACCTATCATCGTACCTTTGTCCGTATTTACTAATGTTTCTTAGCTTTATCTGTGATAATATTAACGTCTCTGCATCAGTGGAAAGAGCCCGTGATGCTTTTTTTAGCAATTGTACTTGGTACTTATGTTTTCTTTCCTTCTCCTTTAGTTGCTTCTGCCTTAATCTGTTGCATTTGCAAAAGTCTCGTGGTTTTTGGCGAAAAACATTGAGACGGTGATACACGACCCCTACTTATGATTGATGTCGATGGAGCACATGTCATACCTGCAATACAAAACTTTCATTTATACTTCACTGTACATGTAGAAATATTTTCATGAAATTTATTTTTCTTATTTTTACAAATTTTAATGCTCTTTGGCTTTTACCACAGATATTTATACTGAACCTAGATCGCTAACGAAGCCTCAGTATTTACATGGTCTCGAAAAGAACCTACTTGATGCATAAGCAAGAAAACTCATTGTGTTACGCTATCACATGAACTTAGCTTTATTACATGTAGCGCAACACGCGGAATAACTTAACACTATGCATGTAGTATGTACAGGGTGTCCCAAAAATGTTGTAACACCTTGAAAGGGGTGAAAGAAAACTTTTTCTTTAGCGAAAATATTGTCCAAGGCTTCGTTGAGGAGATATTAACGGAAAACACTGACCAATCAGAGCGCGAGTATACCGATGGAGCTGCCGCTTTCGTACGTTCCCGCGGCCGCTCCACCGGCATACGCGAGCTCTGATTGGTCGGGGTTTTTTGTTAATATCTGCTTAACGAAGGCTCGGACAAGATTTTCGCTAAGGAAAAAGTTGTTTCAAATCACCTCACGAATCAGAGATGGGCAAAACCCTAAGCTACGAATAAATTTGAAGTGTGCCTATATGTTTGTCTCGTTTCCTCTTTTGAACATTTTCCAGAGAAAGAACGAGACAAACATATCGGCAAACTTCAGATTTATTCGAAGTCTAGGGTTTTGCCCATCTCTGTTACGCGAGGAATACTCAGGAGTGAAAAACACTAGAACTACTTCAATGTTATTTAAAGTGTTATAAAAATTGTAAAATAAATATTAGTGGACATTATTGTGAATCGACTGAATAAACGCGCTACTTTTTCCTAGGTTCAGCGCTCCACGGGCACCTTACCCACATCGTTGAAATCCGCCAAAATCCCTATTCTCACACATCGCGTCCACACAACTCCCTTATTATCACAGATCAAATATATTTATATATATTTTTCAGTATCACTTTTTATATATTAAAACAACAGGCGTTAACGATCTAGGTATATATATATATATATATATAGAAATTGGTCGTCGCAGGTATATATATATATATATATAGATATCTGCGACGACCAATTTCTGATATTTTATGTATCTAGTGATTTTAGCGTTCTGCTTACGGTAGCGCCATCATAGTTGTCGTCAATGAGTAAAAGTTCATGCTGGGCAAGAGGAAATTGGGAGCACTTACTGCCTGCTTTCGTATGCATGTTTCGGGATAATCGTAATTGGGTGGAAAAATTGCGTGTTAGAAGTGGAAGATCAATTTTTTTGTCTGATCTTGAAGCTATAATTTGCTGCGATACATTTTCCATTTTGAAAGCTATATTCACGGAAACATTTTGCCTGTTCAACAAACACGAGTCGATATTTGCAACAATGTCGGGAAAATTGCAAGAAAATAATATGCAGTGGGACAGCTCGACAGATGAGGATACTACATACGAATGCAGGTACAATATGCGGCTGAGAGATTCACTGAAGAACAACCAACAGTCTATTATATCACAAAATGAGACCATTTCGGAACCAAGAAAGAGAGGCAGAGGGTGTTCTAAGAGACCCTGCTTGAATAAAAATGCTTTGATGGCTCGAGAAAATAGACAGAAGAAGAAAGCATATCTCGAAAAGGTAGAAAGTATGCTATCTTTCTATCAAAAAGAAAATAAGAACTTGACTGATGTTATAAGAAAACAGAGTATCGACATCAAACGGTTAACTGGAGAAGTTGACTATCTCAGGAATGTCTTAAAAAATAATACTAATATTTCTCTGTTACTTAAAACTATTAATAATGGTCTCCGTAAAATCAACACGTTACAAAAGAATTCATTCCACCCACATCACGTTTCTCAGTGTTCAAACGAGTCGGAAACACAGTGTAAATGTACATGTTACACCGACTCGAAGGAGAAAGTATTACATCCTCAGAATAGTAACATATTTATTAACAATGTCAATAATGATACATTGACCAAGCATAGTATATCTGAAAGTCAAAGCAGCAAATCTTATGTAAACAACAAGAATCAAATTATTTGTAAGAATCACAATATCGATAAGATTTTTCCATTGTCTTTAGATTCTGATCACACTTATGCTATTTCTGAAACTTCTATAGCTGATGTCAAGAATAGTTTGAATGACAAGGAAACAATCAACACTATAACTTCAACTACGGATTTGTTTTCGGGAGATACTTATGTGAATGACGAGAACGAATTTGACTGTCTACTGCCAGTTACCCAAGGAGATTTATCCAACGTAGATGAGAAAAAGGATAATGACCCCATTGGTATTGACTTTGATCAGTTGTCTTCATTCAATATGGATATATTCGAAGACCTTCCTAAATGCGATGAGATGATGGACAGTGTGGAGAGTCTAAATGATACATCAAATCTTTTCACGGAAGAAGAAACATCCCACAGTCCAGATAATACTGGAATCTGTCTTCATGTTAATTCTGATAAAGTATCTCTAGAATTTTGTTCCATTTGTCATTTAAATAGTAAAAACTCAAGATTAAATTGAAGGGGGATTCGATCGTGATTGGTGTAAGCTCATTTGACGATGAGTCACCTGTAGAAGGGGATAACCAGATACTCTGGAACTTTTTCTAGATCAGTGGAGTATTGATAATTAACAACAACAATGTACTATTTTTAGTCTCATTCTACAGATACCGTATACAGTATTTAAAAAAAAAAATGTTCAGTAGTAGATATTCTCCATATTTTCAGGTACATCAAGAAAATATATGATGTCTAGGTGTACCTGTTGGCAAAACATTGTACAACTATTTTCTTCATGAAGTGAAAGTTACGTTATATTAGTATTCACACTTTATATAACTATATGTAATATGTATGCATATGTGTATATGTATATATATATTTTTTTTTCTAAAAGACAGGTTTTTATGCGGGTAAAATTTTTAAAAATTGTAGTTATTAGCAAGTAATGGTATATGAAATATTCTGATCACAGGTGACATCATTTATAATATTCAGTAATAGTATTTAATGAGATAAGAATTTTTGTATGCATGTCTTTTATGTTGCTATAAGTAAAATGTACAAAAATATTGGTTTTCTAGATGTAATATAAATTTATGTTCTTTCTTTTCCTCTGAGGCTGTAATTCTTTGCTTTTTACAGGATAACACTGTGTTGGCACTGAAGTCTTCTAGCAAGGATTACACACAAAGGTGAGGAGTACAACTTTGTTAATGAAATATTTCAGATATATTTAACAAATAATTGGATTAAGAATTGGATTGGTTTTAGAATAAATTTAACATATTTATATGTAACGTTTTTAGCTATAGTTTCAACCTTCGGTAATAAAATTTCTACAATAATAATAAACTAATAAGAGAAATAAAAGAAATTTGTTAATTTACACATTGGAGACATATATAACGAATATTGGAAGACGAAATGTTTTATTACTGAAGGTTGAAACATTATAGATAAATGTATTATGTTTGTCTATTGCATTTCGTAAATCACCTTCAAACTATAACAAACGTCATTTTTCTATTTTATTTATTCAAGGTCTGGCATTCCTGATGCGCTTTGGTTAATGGCATAAAGTATTATTTTGGAACTGTTACAATTAGTTATTGGGAAAATGAGTGGAATCACGATCGCCCCCTTCTTTTACATGATCAATATATGTAATAATTATATATATATATGTATATATATATATATACACACGTATATATATATATATTGTAAACAGGTTGAGTATGATTATACTTTTACGCAAAACAATATAGAAATGATATTGTGTAAAACCTACTACGAATATCTTCTAAATAATTTCAATTACAGCTCCATCTCGGATGTTATTTACAATGCGGAACATTCCACCCACTGATTAAGTTTTGTGATAATTGAGATTAAAATCAAAGAACTAAGTAACACATATAACGTTTCTTCTTTGAACACTAGTTTGAAGCGCTCTTGCAATGCCAGAGATATATTTTTTTCCAGTCATATCTAATTTTTCATAGTAGAAAATTATGGAACAAGCATTGTAGAATATTTTTACAGTTTCTAGAGGAAAAGAAACGTATCTATTTCATCTTAACGTTACGATATCCTCTTGTTTTAATACGCAAATTATTTTTATATATTTTTATTATGAACAAATTATTTTCCTATGTAATAAAACAGAAGAATTAAATTGAAAGTTATATACAATTATGTTAAATATATTGTAACTAATGTTTTATATAAATATAGAATTATTTTATGCATAGATTAATTAAGGTCTTAAATTATTTTTTATAATAATTTGTTTTTTATTAGTAATAAATAATGTATCGATGTAAACTTTTTGTATCATTTAATAATTACATACATTGTACAGATATTTTCTTAAAAGAATATATTAAAAATTTAATAATTCCAATATGAAATTGTAGTGTTAAAAATACACTTTTTATATACTTAAAAAAAAATAAAAAGTTAATGTAATTTGTATTCTAATTATATATTAAGATATTTCTGGAAACTGAAATAAGTATTTAGTCAATTTACAATCAAAAATAAATAAAAATTTTTAAGAGATTTTTATACATAATTTTAGTTTTTAATTAACACAATTTAATAATGATTGCTTTTTGTAGTTTTACATTTTACATGTAGTAGGAAACTATTTAACTTTGTACAAAGAAGTCTTCATCACAAACATACTTATTATCTTAAAAAACGAACTCCTAACATAAATGTTCACTCAAATTCCAAGGCGGCTAAAAACATCTGGTTTTTTTATAGCTGCTACTGTTGTAAATCTATCAAACGTTACTTGTTTAGCAGTACTTGCTTTAACTATTCCCAAACGCGCCTTAGCTGGTATAGAAGTTAGTCTTTCCGAGGCTGAAAAAAAACATTTGTAAAAATCTAAATGAAAATGGCACATAAAGTATTTAAAAAATTGAATAATGTACCTAATTTTCCTGATGTTACATTGGGTTTCATTATTTTCGCATTACTCGAAAATGTATTGTTGAAAGAAATCTTTTTGGTCGTTTTTACTATTTGTGAAATATTATGCGACATAATTTTTCTACTTGCTTCTTGATCAGCTCGCATTGTACCCACACTTTTTGGTACTACTTTATTTGTAGTAATAATCGACGTTCTTGTGCTAGGACTTTTAGTTTTCAATATTCCTGTATTATTTGATCCATTTTTAAGTATACCTATTTGAATGGTACTATCTTTCTTGGCATCTTTATCTCCTAACCGATTAAAGACGCTTGGTGATCTTTTAAAAACATCTTTTCCTAGTCCAGTAATGTTAAAGGTAGATGACGTTTCAGCTACATTTGTTGTACTAGTTACTGAACTGTCGCCCAGCCTATCGAATACAGTTCGCTTTTGTTCCGCTGACTTTTTAAGAATCTGTTGACTTCTAGTCGTTGATCCTTTTGGAAGTATTATAGTGTAACCTACTTTATCGTCTTTATAGTCAGGCGATTTTATCTTTTTAACTGTTCCATTCCATTCGTCTTCATTATTACTATCAGATTCATCTTCGTCTTCCAATTTTCTTTTAAGAACAGTATGTTTTTTTTTATTAGCAAGCTGTGTAATCGCTTCGCTCGTCATTGATATTGGTTTCTTGACAATAACAGCTTTCTTTACCGAATTTGCTGGCACCTTGACAATTTTTTTCGCTATTGTTGCGTTAGATTTAACCTTCGAAGCTAATGTTTTAATAGGTGCCTTAGTAATTACTTTCTTAACGACTGGTTTTGGTGATCCAGAAGAATCTTCCGTATCAACAAGAAATCTTTCGCATGTTGTTTCTTCGACAACTTTTTTTGCGTACCTTAAAATAGCAATCATATCGCCCATCAAGGTTATTCCCATTTCTTTGAGACTAGGCTTATCTAAATCTGGCAACATGTCTGGCTTGATACGGTTATTAGAGAATACAACAGCATGTTTCGTGGCTACATCTTGAGGAAATCCTGCACTTTTAAAAAACTTCACCCAATATGCTATAAAAAAAAATAAAAAGACTGAAAAAAAGAATGTCGGTGACATAATACCAGGTGATTAAATAAAGAAAACTGTAACTACCTGATAACGATGCCATTTTACCGGTTAGGTTATTTTTATTATTTTACGCGGTGATACGTTGCAATTAAGTTTTTTCGACAAATATCAACTGTTTAAAGAAAAATTTACAATGCTATTTCACATATTGTACACAACTTATTGTTCCTTAGAAAGTTATACTTGAAAGAAGAAATATTTTCAAGAGCGAATACGTGATGCTGTTTTAAGTCCATCAATATTCAAAACTTCGCCTTTTATAATAGTATCACAGAATATACTTAAAAAAACAATAAATAGTTGCGTTTTATTGCTTGAAATTTCAGATCTATTCATATCCGTTCACTTCCATAAATCTATTTCTACATATACACAAACGTAAATAATAAGTGAAATTAAAATGATCAGATCGGATGAAAGTATAGTCACTAAGGTAGAATTATCGCGCTTAGCGACATCATTGGCAAACACGTGTACCAATGTAAAGGGTGTCCCAAAAATGTTGTAACACCTTGAAATGCGCGTATCTGATTGGTCAGTGTTTTCCGTTAATATTTCTTCAACGAAGCCACAGACAATATTTTCGCTAAGGAAAAAGTTGTTTCAAATCACCTCCTGAACCACCCCTTTCAAGGTGTTACAACATTTTTGGGACACTCTGTAGATTGGCCTATGGACAGGGCCGGTTTTAGCAGTATTGGAGCCCCGGGCAAGATTATCGTGGCGCCCCTTCAGAGGCTTAACATTTTTAAAAAAAGAAGACAAGGTAATAATATCAAACGATGAATCCTGTAGCTAGATTGTAAATATTGTTAAACTACAATATATAGATTAGCTTTACTAATCTACACCGGACTGCGACGCCCCAAAAAGTCTGGCGCCCCGGGCGGTTGCCCCCCCCCCCCCCGCTCTTAACGCCGGCCCTGCCTATGACTATAGGTGGTACTGATTATAAATGTATGTTTCCTAAATAAATGAAAATATTTTACATTGGTTGCTACGAAAATGAACCATTTGCTATCTTGAATAAAGAATAACGATACGTTTTAAATGAATTGTAAAAGAAGAAAATCAGAATTTTGACTGCCGTGGTTCTGTGGTTGTCGACGTTCTAGGTAGAAAATGTTCATGCTCGAATGTCCGTGAAGTCTCAGAGGAATGGAGTTACTCTCGTTGTTTTGGGAATTTCGCGCGGATTACCGTACTATTTTTATCGTGTGTGGGTGAATCAGGTGCTTAGTCGCGTTCGATACTATTTTCGATATCTTCGTGTTCTCCGAGCTGCCTGTTGGGCGGGATATCACGCGCTAAAAAGAAGAACGGAGGTTAGTTTCGGCAGATGTGCTTGGGTATGTAGTAATCCATACAATTGAACATTAAGTCGTTCGAAAATAATTAGGAAAGGTTAACGAAAGTTTAAAGTCTGTCTCGCTAGAGTACAGAAAAGTCACGAAAGATTTTTGTTCGCCACGATAAAAGGGTGTTTCGTCCATTTAAGCCAGAATCGCAATATTCCAAGCGTTCTTCGGCGACATAGATCGGAGCTCGTTCTTAGTGCCATTCGGACAAACACAATTCATCGGCAATAAATGGATATGTAACGGAAAAGACAGTACGCGGCTTTAGTTTGATCTTCGTGTAGTAATTGTCGCGCGAGGAACCCTCGAAATCTTAAGTTCTACCAGTTATTTTAAATTGTGCCCCGCGATTTCATTCGACTGGAATACTATTTGTTTTATGTCGTTCGCGTTCGACTGACTGTTCAACCTGGTTCAACCGGGTGTTCCTTCGTGAATCAGTAGGTGACTGTCTTTTGTTTTCCGTACTCCGATGTTTCTATCATCAATATTTCTCATTCCGAGTACAACGATGCCATAACTTTTGAGATTTCAAATTGAAAACGTATTTTTATCAAAATAAAACATAACCTACGTTACTCAGCGATAGTGTAGCTTTCTGTTACTGACAATTTTTTAAAAATCGGTTCAGTAAAGGAGATTAGTCGGAACAAACAGGCAGACACTTTAATTTGATTTATGTAAGAAGATTTGTTCGAGTTATTTATTTCAAATACAGTTTAGTAGTTTGCGCAAGCAGCTTTGAGTTTATGACGTGTTCACGTGTTGTTTAACATCGTAGGTAAAGATAACCCTTTTATTAACCCTTTATAACCCTAATTATATCTTTGGAAGAACGATGTAATGTATTAGAGCCGTGATTAGAACTTTTGAAGTCTGCGTGCTAACATTTATAATACCTTCTTAAGGGGTAGTTAATCCTTCTCTCCAAGTTTAATATGATATTAGAAGAAGAAAAAACTTGTGAATCAGTATTCATTAGATCAACATATACAGGGTGTCCAAAAAATGTTGGAGGTCCTTGAAAGGGGTGGTGATTTGAAACAACTTTTTCCTTAGCGAAAATGTTGTCCGAGGTTTCGTTGAGGAGATATTAACAGAAAAGCCCGACCAATCAGAGTGCGCGTATGCCGGTGGAGCGGTCGCGGTAGCGTAGGCTACGTGCTAAGCGGCCGCTCTCATTCGCTATCGCGGCCGCTCTCCACCGGCGTACTCGCGCTCTGATTGGTCGGGCTTTTCTGTTAATATCTCCTCAACGAAACCTCGGACAACATTTTCGCTAAGGAAAAGGTTGTTTCAAATCACCTCCCGAACCACCCCTTTCAAGGTGTTACAACATTTTTCGGACACCCTCTATATACGAAAACACGTGCGTAGTTTAAACGGATAATCAGTAATCAATCGATGTTACGACTGTTTTATGTTTCCTGTAAGATCCGGACACCTAGAAATTTGCGTTGCGCACTGTTAGTCGCTGCGATGCAATTATTGATAAACGCTAAATTCGAAAGTAAATTTTAATGAACACAACCTTCCAATGTACGAGAAATTGTAACCAATGGTTGTCGTAAATAGATACTTTATTGCCTCGCTGCTATCGGTTTAGAACCACGCTTGATACATTCTGATGACAGGATTAAATCGGACTTTGCGAATGGACATATTGAGTATACGAGTTCGGAGATACATGAGGTTATGGAGGGTTAATCGTAGGCGAATTGAGTTTCCGATTCGCGGCACCCTGGTCCTATACATATTCGGAATACTTGACCGAATCGTGAGCAGTTCGCGGGGGTTGGACACGGAAGCTGTTGCATGGGAACGAGATCTTTTGGAGGGTGACTGGGCGGTCGGGTGAGCGGTGCGGGCAGAACACGAGATAGAGAGAGAGAGAGAGAGTGAGAGATGGTGAGGGAGGGAGGGGCGTGGGAGGGGAGGCTCGTGCGCCGGCGAGCAAATCGTGTGTCAGACTCGTGGCAGAGGGGTCAGCGCGAGAGAAAGAACGACACGAACCGAACGTTTTCTGGGCTTAGCGGGTACGTTTTCACATTACAAAACGTACACCTCTTTTCTTCGCTTCCCGCAACACACCTAATTTTTCGTTCTTCTCTTCTCGGTTCCTTCATTTTTTTCACGGTCTCCCTTTTCCTCTTTCTTTCGCACTCGTGAATTATTGTTTCCTTATCGACGGACACATTAGATATATATCGTTATGTTTCTCGTCGCGGGGCGAGTGTAGGGAAAACATTGCTTACCGCGATCGAGATCGCCGTTCTACTGAGAGTATAAGCTGTGTGTCTGGTACACGAGTGACACGGAAATCGTTTTGCGTTTAAAGGAACGTAAGAAATCCGTGGAAGGATGAACGACATGGAAGCTTACGGGGACGGATACATGGAACCGGAGGAAGAATGGGAGAGGGATGGTCTTTTGGACCCAGCTTGGGAAAAACAGCAGAAAAAGGTGAGTCTAATTTCGTCGTTCTCTTTTGTTTTCGTATATCTCTACGTTTTTAGTAGTAGATAATGTCATTTCAAGCATTCTACTCGTCTTTATCGTAGACCTTTCATTCGTGTAGTATTCTGATCCTTTTCAGTAAACTGAAAATATTTACCTAATCAGACAGAATATTGTACAATAAAGAATAATTACAATATTAACTTTCACGTTCAGTAATTACGTATCTGTTTTCTAATTTGGTACATATTTGATTGTAAAACAATTTTCCTAATATTGTTGTAACACTCCTCGAGATATTTATTGTTTATTATATTAAAACTCATAGTCGAAACATTCGTAATGAAAATTAATAGATTGCTTGAAATAACCTTATGGGCTGAGTACATTTACACCATGTAACCGTTCAAACTGTTATTTTTACGCGTTGTCTAAGTTTTCGTCTTTCCGAGTGAGAACTTTCGATTCGATTATCGCACCGTTGCAATGTTACGTTCTCGATCGAACTGCACTTCGCCGCTCCAATTCGCGATACGCGGCTTTTGATAACCGCAATTTTTTGCTCGGGGTTCCTTGAAATACTTTCGAGTCGTTTTCGTCGCGAAGTGTATCTATCGATTCGATTTTTCGAGCGCTATACATAACCTCACCGTGAACGATGCAATTTTCGAATTATTTAAAAGATGAACACTTCACTGCGACATTCGGTTTTTAATAGTCTTTCGCATAATGGCTGTGATTGAAATTCTTGAGCTAGCAACATATGTTTACAGCCGGATAATTAATACTTCAACAGCTATTCAACGCTAAAGTTTTAGGGGGCTGGATATCTTCGGTAATAGAAGCACGATTTACAGATGACTCAGTGGCACAGTTGGTAGAGGCGCGTGCTTGCCAAACTGCAGTTCTTTTTGTGTACGAGTATCGTAGATCGTTCGGACGTTTAATTTGTTTATTTAATATATCTTACTATCTGTACTAAAATTGTACTGAATGATTTTAAAAAGATACGAATTATTTTTTATTAACAAATATGAGTTATATTTCCAAAGGGCGAACTACGTTTAATTAATAAGTATAAAGTATTTTTACGAACGGTGAATTACATTTAATTGATCTTTTCGTTGTAAGTCGTACATAAATTTGGATATTTATTGCAGAAGACTCATTATGCTATTAGATTACAGTAACAGGATCGATAGAATATGTGTAATTATACAGAAAAGGGTGCGCAACACCGATTTCGATGATTTTGAAATATGTTCAAATTCATTATTCCGAACAACTTTTTCCTATACGTGCTACCACCGGAGACGCTTAGTTTTCGAGATATTAATACAAAAACTTGTGTTAATGTCACATTGAATTCTGTCTACGTGGACGTTCGTGGTCGTGTATCAGACCGCTGTTTTTCTGCTGTTCTATTTTTTGACTATCAAATACCACTGATTAATGTCTATTTTGATAAAAAAGAGGAGTCTACGCGCGTTGCAGCGCACTACGCAGGTGTGTATACATGGTTACATGGTTACTTTGAGGGATGTACATTGCCCCTGGGGGTCGAGGGGGCGCAGACCCCCAGTAAACGTATATATTAGGTTGTCCGGAAAGTTCATGTCGATTTTTGGTAGGTGGTACAGGTCTGAATATATTGAAGTGGTTGAAAACAAATAACATGCATACATCCCTTAAAAGGTGGAAAGGTTGTGGAACAAAATGGCACCTATGCAATTCAATAAATTTATATTAAAATTCAAATGTGTTTTTGAATGTTTCTTAGAAATTGGAACGAACTTTCTGGACTACCTAAAATACTTTCGAAACGTCTCAAAGATATTTTATTTGAAAGCACACGTCTCGTACACATCCCTCGGAGTGACTGTGTGTCCACACCTGAGTGGTGCGCTGCAACATGCGTAATTGGGGGCTTCGTCCCCAAACCCCTGATCTTGACCAAGCCCCCGGATCCTCATTTTTTATCAAAATATAATTGATTGTCGATGTTTTGTCACAAAGTGGGCGAGAGAGAGGTTTACCAAATAATTATTTTTTAATTACATACCGTATATTATTCTATCGAAACTTTTTATGTACATCTCGAAAATTAAGCGTCTTCGACGGTAATATACAGGGTGTCCTAAAAATATTGTAACACCTTGAAAGGGGTGGTTCGAGAGGTGATTTGAAACAACTTTTTCCTTAGCGAAAATGTTGTCCGAGGTGTCGTTAAGAAGATATTAAGCGAAACCCCCAACCAATCAGAGCGCGAGTATGCCGGTTGAGCGTAGGTTACGCGCTAGGTACCCGCTCTCGTACGCTACCGCGGGCGCTCAACCGGCATACTCGCGCTCTGATTGGTCGGGGGTTTTCTGTTAATATCTCCCTAACGACGCCTCCTACAACATTTTCGCTAAGGAAAAAGTTGTTTCAAATCACCTCCCGAACCACCCCTTGCAATGTGTTACAAAATTTTTGGGATATCCTCTATATAGGAAACACTTGTTCAGAATAATAAATTTGATAACATATTTCAAGACCATCGAAATCGGTGTTGAACACCTTTTCCTGTATAATTACCAAATATAAGTTTTATTTTACAGTAAATTTTTTGTTTAAAATTTTGGTGTAGACATTAAGGTGTAATAAATAGAATTGCAACAAACAAATTAAATGTTCCGAACGGCATTTGAAGGCTTGCAGAAAAAGAACAGTTATTTGGCAATTACATACTGCGGATTCTTTTTGGATAATAAAATTTTACTTATATGACCAAACGTATCGAATGCCTTGCAACTTTAACGTTACATAAATGTTAATCTATCAACTATCGCCCCATAAAACCATATATCCATAGATTCAGAATTTCAAGCATTGTCGCTATGTAAAAGATAATTAACACTTTATTTATCGGGCTATTTAGAAGCAGACTTTAATTAAAAAAAGAATTTTTACTGTAGTATATGCCAATCTAGGCTGACAATAATTCCTCCATACTGTTACTAGGTACATTGAAAGCCAAGTTTGTTACCAAACACTGAACATTGTTCGTAGACAACTATCAGCACAGTAAATAAATTCGAATAACTAAATACTGCAATTAAAAAGCCTATAAATAGGCTTCCGGTAAATAAAGTGTTAAGAAGCGAGCGTCACACTAAAGAGTGTCAACTTTGTCAGGTGCAAAAAGAGTAACGAAACTTATACATATAGACTGTTCTGTGACGCGTGTTTTGAAAATAGATATTCTCGAAAAACAAAGACTCGTACAACAAAATGTTACGGTACATTTATGATTCATTTTCTCGTGTGGATCGACTATGTCACCTATTATGAAAGACCCTGTTGTATGTTTATCGCGCTACGTATCTATCTGCGCGATAGTGAAAGCACGATCGCCGTTCCAATCTGTTTTTCTAGACGATATTACATAGTCGAACCTTGTTTAATTTCACTTGACAGTTACACTGACCTCCGCGCTGGATTTCCCACTAAACGTCTCGTGTATGATTAAAAAGATTTTATCGCATTGTACTCGAGCCGTGTAAAGAATTTTTAATCGCAACAAGAAATTCTATGTTGTTGTTATACTTAGTATTCGTTTAATTTCTAAAGTAGTATTTGTTATAGTTAATTATTATTTACTTTATTATTATATGACCCTATTCAGGTATACAGAATTATACATATATCAATATAAAGTTAGGAATTATATACAGATACGTAATATCTAGGTGTCATCTTATGAAAAAATGTTTAGAAAACATTTATTTGTTATTTACAATGATTGTTGCAAGTCTATTAGAAGAAAATAACCTGATGTTCAAAATAAATATTAAAAAACAGTTTTTATATATGCCTGGAGACGGTTCAGCGCACATGGGAAACGTGGTGTTGGCAAATTTAAAAAATTCTTATTTTAAAATTTCACATACATCCAACAATAATTAATAAAAAAAAAAATAAAGCACATTCCGCTGCTTTGATTTATACATTTTTTTATTTTAAGATTCGCGAGATTATTTTACTCTACTGAACCTGTAACAATTGCTCTAGTCTCGAATAACAAGGAAATCTTATTTTCTAAATGTAATAGAATAGGAGCATTAAGACATTGTAAATCTTTTGGGATTATACGTTGATACTATACAATAATTAATACTATCTAAATAAATATATAAAAGGTGAAACATCGTGAATAGTAAACGGTAAAATTATTGCTTAAATTTATCAAGAAACAATTTTTTATTAATTTTATTACTGATATGAAAGAACAGTAGAAAGACGTACTGTTGCGTGCAAAAGTTTCCGGATAGATAAATTGTTCACTTTATATTCCGAAAGCATTATTCGAACTTTGTAAATACGTAGTTCCGAATTAATAAGTAGAGTTTATTTTTCGCATTGTTTTCTTTCATTTAGCATACCTTCGTATTCGATATTAGTTAAAATTATTGTAGATACCGCTTTTGGAATATAAAGTGAAAAACCCGTGTACCCGGAATCTTTTGCGCGCGACTGCATATTATTTTATTTATTAATTAAGTAGCAACAGATGTTCGATTTATATTGGACGGTTATGGTACAATTCGCGCTGGGTTAATTTCGCGGGAAAGAATTGGTCGGGTAAGATACAAGGAGGGTAGATTAATGCGGTGTCAATTGACAAAGTAGAGCAGCTTCAAGTACGCGTTAAGAACGTTTTCTTCATTTTTGGCAGGGGCTCAAGGCTCTCTCAGGTCCGAGTTGGTTTACGTGTGTCGGCGTTCGGGAGCCCTTCGGATTGTATTTTCAGACTTTATGACAAAAATAATCGAGCACTGAGTCATTCCAGAGTAACGCGACTCCGTCGATGCTCTGTCGGAGCCTCGGGCAATTGATTACGACGCAAGGAAAAATCTTTTCGTTTTTATCGTTTGCATGTGTACTTCGAAGACACCTTAGGGCAGTGCTTATCGAATTAGAAATTACGACCTTTAAGGCAGGAAACGATATTAGGAGTACTAAGTATTAAGTATTAAGTGCTTCTTGAAATATTCTTTTTTTTACAGAGGAGAATTTATATAATGTTTATATAACTTTGAAAATATTTTAGAAATATTTTTAAATACATTTGACAATTTTTTCTATTCATTGTATACACAAGTTATTAAGGTATGGTGTCTTTTTTTATACAATATTTTTTCAGTCCGTGGGAATGACAACTCAAAGATTATAATTATTATAATTGACCGATCGTTTACAAATTTTATACACGATCACTTTATTTGAATACCTTCGATATGAACTCAAAAAATGGTGGAAATTGATACTGTTTTTTTTAAACAATCGTTAGAAAATATATTAATAATGGAAAAAGAAATTTAAAAATTAGTTAAAAAAGATATTTCATTGATGTTAGATAAAAATTCTGATCTTTAGAATTCTCACTGATAGCAAACTCAGGCGAAAACTTATTATAGGGAACAAATAAAAATATTTTTGTGTGAAATGAATTGGATAAATTACTAAATGTACTTTAAAACATACCTAAAATATTTTCAAAGTTAAACAAAAATGAGGAAATCATGAAAATTTTCTCTGTAAAAAGAAATCATGAAAAACACTTCATCTTTGGCTTCCTAATTGGTTTCCTCCTCTAAAAGGTCACAGCTAAATTTTCAATATAGAGAAACGTAAATAAAATAAACATCTCTTTCTATATTAACACAACTGCATGCATTCACAGGCATGGCAGCAGGAATATGATTTTCCATCCATCATAAATATTCTACATGTCATTTAAGGGTACGTGCCCAGTCAACAATCTTGAAATTTTCGAATTTTTTTTTTATGTTTTAGATGATAGAAATACACTTTGAAAATTTCAAGTCAAACTGCTTAGAATTGATAAAGATATATATATGACTTTATAAGTCGTTTCAAACTGATGTATATTGGACTTTAACCTTTGACTGCGTTCTTTTCCAAATCATGTAACGGTCTACTGTCTGAATTTTTCTTTATTTTTTTCTTTATTTATAATGTAGATCTTTTAAGAACTGTTTTACACTTTTCACTTTACCTGTACCTATGACAGCAAATATAACATCTTATAAAATTTTTCTTAACTTTACTTTAACTTAAATATTTATCTACTTTATTAATTTACAAAGATATAAACTTTCCAAATTATAAAGAATCTTAACACTATTAAACTTTCCTTAACGATTACATCTTTCTACTTAAATCAGATTTTTCCTTAACATATAAATTATAACTATTATTTTCTATTCAATTTATCAGTCTCTGTGTTTTGTATTTCTTTATTGCAGTTTAGCTACCCTGTTTTCTTATTTTCCCTATAATTTATTTTCCCTAAATTTTATAAATATTATCATTGTATATATATATTTTAGGAACTTTAGTATTTTTGGATTTATAATTAGTTATTTATTTATGTATATAAATATATACCACTGTCTGAATGAAGGTTCCTATTTTCAATTGCACTTCAGATGGTCGCAATTTGCACAAAGTATTATTTTGTAAGATCCTCCGTTCAAATAGGGAGTAAACAATATATTAATTAAATCTTTTCGAATTATTGATCTCGGATAACCCAGTTTCAAATATCAGTTGTCACCGCGAACTACGTTTTGAAAAATGACTTTTACTTCGTCGTTAATAACTTGTTCGTTAATCAACATTTTTGAATCACTTTTTTCTTTTTAATAACGAGCAATGTTTATTTATCAATTGTGGTCAGTTTAATTAAAAAATATAAATGCGTTCTTTAGAAAAAAATGTCAACATTTTGTACAAATTTGACCTGTTTGTGTTTCCATTCCTAGATTTTACTTTAAAATTTATTATTATATCTATATATCTTTATAATTACTATATATATGTATATATGCTATTCGACTTTACTCGATTTTTGCTTTGCGTAACATTATTCATAATATAGGCTGTAGTAAATAACATGTACATGTAAATAACACAATACTTATTTATCAAGCTTAAAAAATTGGTTTTGAGTAAAAAATGCTAATATTCCTAAAATTGAATATTCTTAGGACATGTCTGCTTCGATCTTTCGACGTCCTTGCTAGAAATATCCAACATAAATCACGACTTGAAATTATATTTGACAATTGGCACGATAAACTAAAAGTGAGAGAGTGTTAGGTAAAGCGTAATTCATGATTATGGTTTATAATTATGGGTTTATGGTAATTAAATAGCTTTTGTCAAAGATCTTCTCTCGCGTGATTGTTGGTTTAACAAAATCTGTTAAACTGAAGTGTAGTCTATTCTTAGAGTGTAGGAAATAAATGATTATACAATTGTTCGTGATATGTTACAAGAAATTGATTGTTATTCGATTTTGAAATTTAATTTCAAGTTTGCGGAAGAACAAATTTGGAAAATACATTTTCAGGCTTCGGTATTATTAAATTAACCCAAAAATGTTGAAAAAGGTTTCAACTTTCCGAATTTTTTAAAAATTCATTTTGCAGTCAAAAATTCTGAAAAAATTCACAAACACGTACGCCGTAGAGTAGAATATCCCCAATTTTTTTCAAAATTATTGATACAGTACAACATGGTCACAATTAAACGCGGAAGATAATATCGTTCGAGTATACGTCACAATTACGGTACAGGCATATTGTGATATTAAAAAATGAAGTCTTAAAGCGCCTTTTAGAAAATCCCGTATGATAATAACCATTATATACTAACAATAAAAAACAACAAAAATCAAGATATGAGTATGATTACTAAACGATGTATTTGTGTTTATTTTAGAAATCTCAATTTGAACAATATTTGATTTTCTATTGTTTTCGCATTCTTTGGCAACTTCTTTGAACGCGTAATGTACACATTATGCACTGTATCACGTTTCCTTTACGTGTCGTATAACTTATGTGATAAGCTAGACACATGGAAATAAATACACTTAACACGCGTTCATAAATCATACGGCTACGATTTAAGAAACGTGTTACGATTTAGGATTTATGAAAACTTTTAGAAAAGTATCGATTTAATTTTTATAATCGTAATATACGTACAGAGTAAATTTTAAATATTTTATAATAAGTTCATATTCATAAAAATGTAAAGATGTAGTATAAAATTAGATTGCTAAATTTTTACAAGCTACATAAATATGGTCACAATTCTATAATTATTTTAATTATTCTGGTAGAAGAAGAAAAAAGGAAGTTTTAATTCACTTTCCAAGCATGACCTCTACGTTTTAATTAATCTAAATTCGAGATATTTACTTAGATTACGAATTTTGTCTCCATCTGTAACATGGAAGCAGTATATGCTCTTAGTTTCAAAATACAATAGTTCAAAATTTTTGTCACAATAATGCCATTTTTCGTATTTTTGTCACGATGTCGTTTGCCATAGTAAAAATAAAAATTTACCGTGGCTGGATATTTTTAACCGACTTCGAAAATGAGGAGGCTACTCAATTCGACATGTATATTTTTGTTGTACTAGTTAGATACGTATTTATCGAGAATATTTTTGACTCGGACCAAAAATAGTCTCGAAAGCACACGAGGTTAACAAATTGAGAAATTTTGACGTCTATTAACTAAATTAACTAAAACATCCTAGTGGAAGCAACGAACGATGAAAATAAAATGCTCGATTTGACTACAAAATAAGTAATTAATTTTAACATGAACATTAACCATTATTTTGAGAAAATTTATGAACTGATAGAATGTATAAGTTATTACGGTGTACGCGATTGAATAGGAGAGGGGCAATTGGCGCGCGGACAGGCGCCACAACAGAGTGAGAGAAATGCCACATTACATTACAAAAATATCTTTGTAAGTGTTCACTGTAGTTTAGAATTGAACATTGGTAACTTTCTGATTATTTTCGTGATTATCATTCACAATTATCAGATTAATTAGTTATAACTCTAGTAGCAATTATTGTTGGCATTTATGATGGGCCATTGACGTGATATCGGTTGGCCAACGGTTACGATTGTGGCCATTTTCTTCAACTGAGCCAACGATCACACCCAATCTAAGCCCCAGGTTACATTCAATATAAAGGCCCAAATGAACATTTCTTTCCGTAGGGCCAACTCTTGACTAGCTACAATAAACCAACAGTAGGCAGACAATTGGCTCTACTACACTTCAATAAAACAGCTTTCAGAATGTCTTTTGGAGATTATTTCTTTTACGTATGAGATTTATACCTTAATTGAATAATAAAATTGGAATAAAAACCAATTTGTATATTTGAAAAATATTTTATTTGAAATTTTGTTATGTTAGTCTTTTATTCAACTTTTGGATGTGTAACGTTCATTAACGGGCATTATCCCCCCTTGTAAAGCTTTATTAAATTTTGCCATTAATTTATATGGAGGTCACATGCATTCTTTTTTTAAAGACGTAAGCCACTCCGATCGTACAACACCAACCCTTCCATTGTCACCATATTGAGTTGCTTCAAAATCAATTACTTTGTACATTATGTAAAAATAAAATAGAACAAATATTATATACGAAGCGCGTCTAATCGTGATAAATGCACGCGTTCAACTGCATTTTATCTCTAAAATGTAAACTCTGCATAAGAAGTCTAAATTATTATTTTTTTTTTAATTAAATAAAGCAAAATAAAGAGAGAGGGGATAACAAAAGTGAATATATATATTTCATATAATTTATTAATTATAAACATTTATTCGTCCAATTTATAAATAATTATAAATACCTGCAATTTTTTTTCTTGCTGCAAGAAATTTTAATGTTAATGATGAAATGAGAAAATGACTCCATTTCTATAAGCTCTACATAAAAAGTCTAAATTGAAAACACTTTAGTGGTATGGATCTATTCTGTATGAATAAAGGTAGCTGACAATTCAGATTTTGACAACTTACCTTGTAATGAAAATGGATAAACATTTTACAACAGTTGCTGCAATTTGTTAACGAATAACCTCCAAGCCTGTGGTTCCCCTCGTTTGTATAAGCTCTACATAAAAAGCTTAAATTCAAAACACTTTGGTGGTATGGATCTATATTAAAAACAGTTTTCTGTATGAATAAAGGTATCTCGCAATTCAGATTTTGACAACTTACCTTGTAGTCAAGATCGATCAACACTTTACAACACTGGCTGCAATTTGTTATTAAACCCTACATAAAAAGTCTGAATTGAAAACATTTTGCTGATATAAATATAATTAATAATGCAATAGTGTAAAAACTTTTGACACTTGGCAGGTTATGAATGATGACATCTGTTTCGACTCTCGACGCTCGATGGCCGACGAGCCATGCCGAACCGAGTGATTCCGAGAGTCGACGAACGACACTCGGCTTTTGCTTAGCTCCTATTGGCTAAGGGTTGTCGACGGGAAAATCATACGAAAAATACTGTTTCTGACAGATTCATGACATGATATTACGATGTTTCAGTTGTACGTGGACCGATTTTATTGATTTTGGTTTTATTCGAAAGCTTATATGCGGTTTACATGCAAAAAATGCCTTTAAATTTAGAAAATATTGTAGGCGTGTTGAGATATTCATGAAAGAAGTTTCAGGTTTGGTTGGAATGGACCATCTCTCCTGTAAAAGATACGTGGTAGCTCCAACGCTAGTATATACGCGGTGACGGATAATTTTTCATGTACTTGGCGCCGAGATGCTACCGCGTCTCTAGAACCTTTAACTCGAAAAATAAAACACTCGCGTTGCGAATTATATTCGTAATTCGCTGGCTTTGACTGACTTCACGTACGTCATTTTCAATCACTATTTGTGCTTTATTGTAAATGTCAACGCGTAACATAAAATAAAGTAATGGATAACAAAAATGAACTGTCTGGTGACAACGGTGCCCGCTCAGCATCACATTGATTAAAAATTAAAAGAAACAAGAGTCGAAAGACTCGCCCCGTCGTTGTGCCGGCAACAAAGCTTTTCATTTGTTTTCATTTTTGCTTTGTGAAATTAAAGTAGACGAATTTGATGAATAATCAATGAATAAAGTTCAATAGACTGTACATAACAAAACTTCAGTGGGCCAACTATGGCCCAACGATAGAAAACTGCGAGTATTATTCATAAATAAGAATAGAAAGAACTCATTTTAGAATATAACAACAGGTTCTTGTTTGTAACAAGATTTCCACAACGTTTAAGCGTTGGCGTGCTTTGGTTAGTCCGACATAGTATTATTGTTGCAAGTTTCTTGTTAATTAACCAACTATAGTAATTGTTAGCCCAACATTGGGTATTTGTAGGAAAATTGTCATAATCCTTTTAACGTAGGCCCTTATTTGGGCATTTGTAGGCAAAAGCACCAACTATATCCCAACTGATTCCCAACTATTGGAAACCGTTGAGCAACCATAAATGCTACTAGGGAATAAAATAGAGGGTGTTAACAAATATGTGGGACATTTTCTCAGGATCAAGTCTTTATACCAGTACGAATCGAAAAGTCCATTACAATTTTGCAATCTGAGGCTTTGTTGTTGAGATACAAGCGGTTGAAATTTACAGTCACGATCGCACATGGACGGCACTCACACACACGAGAAAGACGCACCACGGCACTCACAATCAACTGCGAATCAGCTGGTCGCCGGAATGACGTTAGTAGTGTATATCGGTGCGTCTTTCTCGTGTGAGAGCGTCGTCCATGTGCGACCCCGTCGGAAGTTACAACTGTAAATTTCAATCACTTATATCTCAACAACGAAGCCTCAGATTGCAAAATGGTACAGGACTTTTTGATTCGTACAGGTATGTAGACTTGATCCTGAAAAAATGTCCCACATATTTGTTAATATCCTGTATATTCGTTACATGCAATCATAAATCAGGTAGTTGTAATCTTGCAAGGGTAATCGTGTCTATTCACTGATTAATTGTTAATTTGTATATACAGGGTGTCAACCTAAGTGATACGGAGCTCTAACTCCAAAACTATCGGCCAAATGCAAAATTTCAAATATGGATATTGCTTGGTAAAATAGGCCTCATGTTTCAGCAAGAAGGAATTTTTGTTAACTTTGTTATTTAATGAGATATGACGGTCAAGTTTCGTTTTTCAAATGGAACTATATATTTTTTTTATACCATGCGATAGTTTTGGAGTTAGAGCTCCGTATCACTTAGGCTGGGACACCCTGTATGTATATGTATATTGTGAAGGGGATATAAAAACAGGAACAAAACAGGTTCCACGTGGAAGGAAATGGTGTACAGCGTTCGGTGACGCTTCTAATCCATAAATCCGAATCGTCGAAGATAACCTTGATCTTGCAGCTTTCCTGCCGACGATTTTTTGGTGCAACGAACGGTTCATCAGTAATTCGAGGTCGTCGAGTTAGGCGAATCAGTCTGTATATGGGAAACGAAACAGCCGACTAGTTCGTACGGGACGGTTAACTGTACAATTTCTCGTAAAATCTCGGCTGCTTGAGCGGCTCGTGAGCCGCTCATGAAACATTCTGAAGAACGCTGCATTTTTCTCTCTTGCTCCTAAATAGGGTCACGCTCGCTTGAGGATGCGCGAAACCTCACTTCGTTGTGCTTTTGTCGAGAATTTGGCATACTTTTTATCTAGATAAGGATGTTGATCCTTACAAATACAAATTACATATCTAGAGACGCGGTAAACTGTTTTACTCGTAAACTGGCGATTCCAACCACACCTGAAACTTCTTTCATTAATATCTCGTCACGCCTGCAATATTTTCTAAATTTAAGGGCATTTTTCTAATGTAAATCGCATATAAGCTTTCGAATAAAACCAAAATCAATAAAATCGGTCCACGTACAGCTGAGATATCGTAATATCATGTCATGAATCTGTCAGAAATTGTAGATTTTTCTTCCGATTCTGATTCTTATTCTTATTCTTTTCGTCATCAACACTTATTGTTAGCCAATAGGAGCTAAGGCCGTTCTTCGATTCGTCGACTCTCGGAATCAATCGGCAGGGTTCGTCGGCCGGAATTGCAATATGGCTGCCGCTCACGCCGCTCGTTCATTTCTAACCTATATATATATAATATATAACCTGCCAGTTTGTATTTGTGACATTTGGAGGCCGCCAATTGAATAATTATTTTAAAGGCTACGTGTAGTGATATTGTATTGAGAAGTATGTGATTATAAGTGATGAAATATCTTCCTTGCCGTTGTGGAAAGAAATATATAAATATGGTGTTTGAGTGTGCACTTCATACTACAAATTTCAGTAAATGTTCATTTTGTGCAAATAAGAAACATTGTGCAATAAGAATAAGTGTCGTAAGACAATAAATTGTGCATTAGAAATAGTGGACCTTATTGTTTATATTTTCATTTCATCTTTGACATTTAAATTTCTTGCAACAAGACATTCTGGTACGTGTTCTGCGTACTTATGAACTTTATTCTGAACTCAAAGGACTAAAACTATCCCTCTTTTTCTATATTATAACTTGTTACCCGAAGGACCTTTTATCTGTGCATTAAAAATCGAGTTATAACTAAATAAAGCTGGGGTCCGATGCTCCTGGGAAGATATTTGAGCTCTATGCTCTATAATTCAAAAACATTTACTTCTTAAACTAAATAAAGCCTAGTTTGTATTTGTATTTGTATTTTTATTTATTGTGAAACATTTACATAGTTATTAACATATTTCCTGTTCCAGTTTCCACAAAATATCTTTATCCCTCCCTTCCTGATACTGTTTACTTTATCTTTGGATTATTATTTTCATTGCTATTCCGTTTGTTGTTTATCTACCTTCCCTATCCTATCCTATCCTTTTCTATTATCACATTTTTTTCACAGACTTTTATTCTAACTTTGACACATTGCTTAGTATTTAGCTTACAAAATTATGTTTGCACTTTCTAGGAACTTCATGATACTTTTAAATACCTTAATTGTTTCAGTCTTACTAATTCCTTGTACATTATACCTTTTATCCATTATTATTTTCCCTATCCTATCAAACAATTCTATACGCTGGAAATTTCTTAATGAGCAATTAAACAGTACATGTTCTATGGTTTCAGTTTCAAATTATGTTTGCACTTTCTAGGAACTTCATGACACTTTTAAATACCTTAATTCTTTCAGTCTTAATAATTCCTTGTACATTATACCTTTTATCAATTATTATTTTCCCTATTCTATCAAACAATTCTATATGCTGGAAATTTCTTAATGAGCAATTAAACAGTACATGTTCTATGGTTTCTTCATCGAACCAGCAGTCGCATATTTTATTATCTATCAATCTTTTTTCTTCTAACGATTCCTTAAGATTAATATGATTCGTTCTAATTCTACATAACGTTCTAAATTGTTTTCCTGTCGAGTATGTTTTCAAATTTATAAAACCACGTTTTGAACTTTACTTTCTTTTTACTCTTCCAAAAGTTACTAAAATAGTAAACTCCTTTTCCCTTTCCTATTTCTTCAACTTTCTCACAAAATTCATGCCATATTTGACTTTTCACGTTTACTAGAATCTAAAGCCTAGTTCTATATTCTGCGAAAAACTGATTCCTCCGACTAAACGGATAATCCCAATTCATTGCCACGGAATTCTGAGGTTGGAATTGCTAGGTTCACCTCGATATCTTCGCGTCACGATTGTTACGCGCGATCGTCTCGTTGCTAGCTGAAACACCGTCGCGTGCCAAATTCGTAGACGTTAATTACCGTGCTTGTTGAAGTTCATATTGTCATGTTAGTCGTAAATATCTGGACCAGAGGTTTATAAGGTCTAGACCAGAGGTGCCTAAAATTCAGTTCGCGGGCGGAGCCAAGACCATCATTTAGCTTCTAGTTTACCAACAAAATAAAATTAACCGCTTCTTCTTAAAGTAACATTATTTCCATGTGTAAGAAAACAATATTTGTATCTAATCGATATCATTGACTTAAATAAATATTTTTCTACTTTAGACGCTTAAGGGGTCGTTCTACTATTGGCCAAGAAAAACAATGCTTCTTCGCTAATTTTTTTTGAATTTACATTCCAGAACGATTTATTTTAAACTTTATGCGTATATTTATTATGCTTTTATAATTATATTAGAATTTTTTTCGAGAAGAAATATGAATATTACATGGAACTATCTTTAATTAAACAATAATCTATTTTAAGAACACTGTGTATGTGATATTAGACGATCCTGAAATCTGAAACAGATAAAATCAACATTTCTTAATCTCCATAAATTTTCATCTGGTATATACTAGGATATTTGTGATCTATTCATTAGTTTCTTTGTTATTGACAAATAATCAACAATATTTTTGCCGAAAGTTGATATTTTTCTTCAAAGGATCGGCATTTTCTCATTTTTTGTTGGTTTGGAAATATCCTAGTATATATGCCAGATAAAAACTTATGCAGATTAAGAAATTGTTGATTTTATGTGTTTCAGATTTCAGGATCGTCTAATATCACATACGCAGTGTTTTTAAACTAGATTATTGTTTAATTAAAAATAGTTCAATGAAATGTTCATATTTCTTCTTGAAAAAATTCTAATATACAGTGGGTGTAGAATGTATTCGTACACCGATCAATTTCCCAAAAAAACTTTTGTGTGAAATTGTAGTTTCTTAACTTCCTTTTTTATAATCAATGACATTTTACATATTCTCGGAAGTCTCTGAGATAGATGTAGTCCAAACAACATTTACTAGTTAATGTAATTTGTGAAATTAACAAAAAAATGCGAAAAGTGGGTAAAAATATAGAAGCAATAAGTATTTGTACGATTCTTATGACGAATCATTTACGGTAGAGTTTATAATGTAAACACATCAGTATATTGCTCCATACGAATTAGAAAACATCAAATTTCCAGTAAAGTACTGTTAAACATTTGTGCGAATACTTATTGCTTCAACATTTCTATCGATTAATTGTTTTTTCTTGTTAATTTCACAAATTATATTAACTAGTAAGTGTTGTTTGGACTATATCTATCTTAGAGACTTCCGAGGATATGTAGAATGTTATTCTTTATAAAACATAAGTTAATAAATTACAATTTTACACAGTTTTTTTGGAAATTGATTGGTGTACGAATAATTTCTACACCCACTGTAATTATAAAAGCATAATAAATATACGCATAAAGTTTAAAATAAATCGATCTGTAATATCATTTCGAAAATAATTAGCGAAGAAGCATGTTTTTCTTGGACAATAAAGTGGAATGACCCCTCAATAAAAATCACGTTTGTTAATTGGATTGAACGAAGAAATCTTACTAAAGTAAACAGAAATAACTCACCAGGATTCGTGTTCATTACCTCGAATTGTTACGATTGTAAAACAAGTACAAGGCCGAAAACTTTAACACGTTACAGATAGCTTTATCGTTCACAGAATGAATAAATACTTTTTATTGGAATTTTATTCATTCATAACAGTTGGAACGCACGGATATTTTATTTGTTATTAAAATATCATTAAAGCCAAACGTTCAACGGTTAAATCAGTTCAACAATAGAAGGTAACATATTTTACTAAATCATTAAATACATACAGTGTGTGTAGAAAGTATTCGTACACCGATCAATTTCCAAAAAAACTATGTGAAATTGTAATTTATTAACTTTTTTTTTATAAACAATGATATTCTACATATTCTTGGAAATCTCTAGAATAGATACAGTACGAAAAGATTAGGTATTTTGTATAAGTGAGAACTCAACAAGAAAAAACAATAAATCGATAGAAATAGAGAAGCAATAAGTGTTCGTACAAGTGTTAAATTTTAAAAATTTCATTTAAACACAGAAACGAAATTTACATTAATTTATAAATAATTAATACTTCGTGGAATTTCCTTTTTATTTTATAATTATTGCAACTCTTCTTTGCATCAAATTAACTATCATAAATGTCGATGTTATTCGGGGTAGGATCTTCTTTCATTCCTTTATTAGAGCATTTTTCAAGTCTTTTTTACTGGAAATTTAATGTTTTCTAATTCCCACGAACCTATAAACTGATGTGCTTATGTTACAAATTCTACTGTAAATTGTTCGTCATAAGAACCGTGCGAATACTTATTGCTTCTATATTTCTACCAATTTTTCCTATTTTCTTGTTAATTTCGCAAATTATATAAACTAGTAATTGTTGTTTGATCTATATTCCAGAGATTTACGAGAATATGTAGAATATCATTGATTATAAAAAAAAGAAGTTAATAAACTACAATTTCACGCAAAAGTTTTTTGGGAAATTGATCGGTGTACGAATACATATTCTATCGCCCTGTGTACAATTACATTACATTGATAATCTCATGATCGTTTATACAGGGTGTCCCAAAAATGTTGTAACACCTTGAAAGGTGTGGTTCAGGAGATGATTTGAAACAACTTTTTCCTTAACGAAGATGTTGTCCGAAGCTTCGTTGAGGAGATATTAACAGAAAACACTGACCAATCAGAGCACGCGTATACCGTTGGAGCGGCCCCGGTAGCGTAGGCTCCGCGCTCCCCGACCAATCAGAGCGCGAGTATGCCAATGGAGCGTCCGCTGATTGGTCGAGGTTTTCTGTTAATATCTCCTTAACGAAGCCTCGGACAACATTTTCGCTAAGGAAAAAGTTGCTTCAAATCACCTACCGAACCACCTCTTTCAAGGTGTTATAACATTTTTGAAACATCCTGTACACCTACGTTTGTTTCGTTAATCGAAAAAACACTTTACCGTCGAAAATTTGACTACGAAGGCCAGAAAACAGCTTATCTGACGTTATCGCAACTAGTCAATACTATTATAGCGATACGAGGGATTCGTTACGGTTCGTCATCAGAACTCGTCGTCGATGTGCTTTCGTTGTCGTTTCCGTCCTCGCCACGTTCAAACGTCACGTATAAATAGACGATGTATAGGGTGTACCACCGGGAACACAACACCCAGTTATCACCTTCGCCGTTATGCTTCGGTTAAACTAGCGCGAACTAATCTGGCAACATTGCTACTGAATTTTCTCGGTATTACAAATTAGAGCGTATTCAATTGTTTTGCTATTAATGATCAACTTCTAATCGAACACGTTGGAACCATAGAGCAAATAAATGGACGATAGTTCATCTTTTTTTCCACAAAATTTAAAAAGTTGATTCGTAACTAATACGTCAATTTGAGCATCTAGAATAATATTGCTGTAGAGCAATTAAAAGGTTAAAAATATTGTGAAGTTCTTTGTGTATTTAAGAGCATAACGAAATATTAGGTTGTCCCAAAAGTTTCTTTTCCTTTATTAATAAGTAATACATGTACAATAATTTATGTTTTATGTTACATTACTGAATTGTGCACGATTCATTTTGCTTCATTACTGTTACAACATGAATATCTATGAAATTAGATTGTTTATTTATATACACACGACCACATAAAATAATTGAGTGCAACATGCGAAAGAAACTTTCGGGACAACCTAATAACTTTCGTCTCTGGTGGACCAGCGTATTTACAAATAACGCATTCAAAAGACATTCACAACCACGTCTCGTATTCTCTGAATTATCCTCTTAACCTTTCACGATATGATTTTGCACTGACTATTGTGTAGAATTGTTCAGACTTTCTGTTCTGTCTCGCGATCCTTTATCCTAGAGATTTTCTCACTGGAAACGTATTATTATATTCGCTACAACGCAAGAACTCGGGTAATTGAGTATCGCGAATCAAATTTCGATTTGAATAACTCGAGCTTTTAGAGTACTTATCGTACGAAACGATTTTACTTGTTGTAGTTAGATATTTGGTTTGAACGACAAGAATGTGATTCAAGTATGTAATGAATAAGGTTTCGTTTAATTTTTTCTGTAGTAGAAAATATAGTGATTTTTTTTTTTTTTTTTGTAAAATTTGATTCCTTTTAAAATTTATTTAAATTATTTTTTCAAATTATTCCAAGTAACGAATATATTATCGAATGGATAAATTTTGTTCAAATATCAATCTGATCTTGAGATAAAAATATAAAATATAAATATGAAGTTTCATTAAACTGCATTCAACGTTTGGACACAATCATGCTAAGTCACGAGTACGTATATTAAAAGAATTATAATACTTTTTCTGTGTAGGTCGCAAAGTACAAATTTGTTCGAGAACATTATTGTGAAAACTTATTTAACACTTTCCTGGCGGATGACGTTTTTATTATTTTTCAGTTTTCATTTTTTTTTTGTTCGGCAAACATATTGTACATAAAATAAGTTACCACAAATATATGTTTTTCAAAATAATCATGTTAGAACATTTGTAAGAAATTTTTCATTAAAAAAAATATGATAATTGCAGCTCCCAACGAACGGCTACTTATTTTCGTCCGCAGCGAAAGAGTTAAAAAACGATAATATAGTATAATGTTATAATACAGAGAGATTAGGAATGTCGTATTCGTTAAAAGCCGAGAGAAAGGAAACGAGTACGTACAGCTCGAGTTTGGCTTCTCGCGAAGATGGACGATATTCCCCTTTCCTATAAATACACGAAGAATGTGATTCCCTGCGGTTAGAAAATTTTAGAGGTTAGGAAATAATAGAAACACTTTGCCAGATAGAAGCGACCTAACATTATCGTTTCGAGTTTTTTGAATTCGATAGAATGGAAGGAGGATTCGACGGAACTGGGAGAGACAAGTATTTTTAGAAGCGGTCCGTATGGCGTTCTCGCAGTTACGAGTCGATCGGTTTGTTACCGAGAGTTACGCTGCCGCGGTTCGATAAAGATTGCGTGTGTTTGACGATTCGATCGAATTGATTTCTTTCTCGGCGCGAGAAGAAGATCGTTAACCTTTGAGAGGAGTTTAGGCTGTGCGCCAGATCTCAGATTGGAATCGGGTGACCCGCACACGGCTATGTATCGCTAAGCCGATTGTTATGCGATGATTAAGTTCCGTACTCGCGAATACGCGAACGCGTTACCGTCTGTTTATTGCAGGCTACGCCGATTACGTTTCGTTAAAAATACAACCGACGCCCACGCGATTCACTATTTTCAGCCAGCTATTCGTCGCTCGCAAAGGTCGCCGCGATTATTACGCGAAATATCCGCGGACCACGTAACCGGTTGGAATGGTTTCTTGAATGAATTTTCAGCATTTCCGTTGCGCACCTTTGATACTATCCGAAAATAGAATGTCAACCATGATGTGTTCCGTAATGCATAATTTCCAAACACAGTCGTGGATTTAGGTTAATTTCAGGCCCGAAGTTAATTACTTCGAGAGGTCCTTTCTTTTAATTAAATATATATGCCATATTACGGGGGCGCAGATAAATATACAAAATTTCAAGTAAAATGAAATTTTGCTTTCCCACACAATCCGGGAAATGCATTTAAATATTGCACTGTAAGAGATTTGTTGCATAAATGCTAATACAGTTACAAACTAAACTATTGGCTGGAGAATACTAATTAACAGTCTCAGGGCCGATTTTAACAATGTTGGCGCCCCGGGCAAGATTATCGTGGCGCCCCCTCAGGGGTATATACAGGGTATCCAAAAAATGTTGTAACACCTTGAAAGGGGTAGTTCAGGAAGTGATTTGAAACAACTATTTCCTTAGCGAATATGTTGTCCGAGGTTTCGTTAAGGAGTTATTAAGCGAAAACCCCGACCAATCAGAGCGCGAGTATGCCGGTGGAGCGGCCGCGGTAGCGCATGAGCGCGGCCGCCTATCGCGTAGCCTACGCTCAACCGGCATACTCGCGCTCTGATTGGTTGGGGGTTTCGCTTAATATCTTCTTAACGACACCTCGGACAACATTTTCGCTAAGGAAAAAGTTGTTTCAAATCACTTCCTGAACTACCCCTTTCAAGGTATTACAACATTTTTGGGGCACTCTGTATATATCTTTTCTACTTGTAATTACATAATTTCTGTTAATATTAGTATTATTTAATAATAATATTATCATCATTTATATGTCTGTTAACACTAATGCCATATATTAACTTAAGTATTTTACAAATTTAATATTTTTATTTTGGTAGTAGTGTTACTAGAGTTATAAAGAATGAATTTTAATAAATATACAATATTTGCTGTGCGAAAATGAAAAGGTGATTAGTGGATCTGATTAATTGGGGTATAATCTCCTACATTGTATAATTTAGAAGATTATACTCAGGGCCGGTTTTAACAATATTGACGGCCCGGGCAAGATTATCGTGGCGCCTCTTCAGAGGCTTAAAATTTGTAAGAAAAAAAGACAAGATAATAATATCAAATGATAAATCTGTAAGTAGGTTATAAAGATTGTTAATCTACAACATATAGCAGCTTTACTAATCTACACCGGACTGCGACACCCCCAAAAATCTGGCGGTTCCCCGCCCTCTCCCCCCTAACACCGACCCTGAAAAGCCTACTAATTAATAACTAATTCTAACTAAGATTAACTAAAGGCTAACTAACTCATAACGGACGGCTCGTACAACGTACAACGGCTGCGCAATAAACATATATAATACAGCACAATAAATTTGTAGATATCGAATTTTAAATATAATTAGAAAAAAATCAGGAAGTTGTTCATACGAATCATGACCTTTTCCAAGAACAAAGAAGTCCTCTTTTATGTGGGACCGAGGCTTCGTTAATTTCGTAGTAGATGCGGCCCTGCCGAGGCTTATTCTTGGCAATGGGGAGAGCATAAAGTAAACGATGGCCGGAATAACACCGTTTCCATCGGGATTCTATGAAACCCTCGTCTCGTACAATTGCGAAGCAAAATCATTGAATTCTTGTATCAGCTGTCAGTTTGCCTGCGGCAGACTACGTGACAGATTCCACAAGAGACACCGGAAAAGTGGGACAGAGTTACTACGAGCGGAGCTTGTCTCGTGAAAGGTGTGAATAAAATGTACTAGAAGCGAACTGTGTTTGTACTTGTTGGTAAAAAGTAACAAAAGGATTAAAGCACGCTATTTTAGGTCCCAAGAATAATACTGAATTGTAGAATATTTTCAGAATTGCGCAATATTTGCTAAGTAGAATAAAAATACGTTAGACAAAAATAAAAATATAAATTGTAAACATAGAAATACAATTTTGGGATAATATATATAAGAGAATGTAATTCATGCAAAAGTTTGCAGAATACGTTAGACAAAAATAAAAATATAAATTGTAAACATAGAAATACATTTTTGAGATAATATCTACAAGAGAACGTAATTCATGCAGAAGTTAGCAAAACTAAAGAAGAAATCAAACCTACAAAGCCGTTGCATCATAACTTTGAAACTTTGATAGATAAAACATCATGTACAAATAATAACATACATGTAGTGGCAATAAATGTCCCAAAATCGGATTTCTATGCTCAATATACATTATTATTATTCCTCGTACTTAGAGATTAAAAAACAAACCAAAAATATGAAAACATCATGTTTAAGACTTTTTTCTAATGGTATATTTTATTTCAAATACGAGTACTTCCAATCATTTGCATATAGAATCTAGTATCTAGAATTCATCGATATCATGATATCGTGACCTCGCACGAACTTGTAAGTGAATTTCAATTCCTTAATGTACGATATAACTACGAGCAATTAATGTTCAGCAAAAGGTAGCATATTGGATATGCAACTGGTACAATATGGTTTAACCGACGACATCGCCACCTGCCCATGCAGACAGAAACACCTGCTCCCTACCCTCGGAATAGCAGAATTTCGTAAACCGTCAACGTGATCGTAAACTGTTCGCCGTAAATATCATTTACAACAACTTTGTGCCTACAGTAACGTACCAACTTCGTTCCCTCATCTCCACATTGTAATTTGTGCTTTGTTAGATAACTTATACTCTGCAATTTTCTGTCAGATTGTTGCATTTCAAGGAAAAGTGGGATCAGGACCGCCGTTAGGGGGGGGGGGGTCGGGCAACCGCCCGGGGCGCTAGATTTTTGGGGGCGTCGCAGTCCGGTGTAGATTATTAAAGCTGCTATACAGGGTGACCAAAAATTTTGTAACACCTTGAAAGATGTGGTTCAGGAGGTAATTTCAAACAACTTTTTCCTTAGCGAAAATATTGTCCGAGGCTTCGTTAAGGAGATATTAACGGAAAACACTGACCAATCAGAGTGCGAGTATGCCGGTTGACCGTAGGCTACGCGCTAGGCGGCCGCGCTCATTCGCTACCGCGACCGCTTCACCAGTATACGTGCGTTCTGATTGGTCAGTGTTTTCCGTTAATATCTCCTCAACGAAGCCTCAGATAACATTTTCACTAAGGAAAAAGTTGTTTCAAATCACCTCCCGAACCACCCCTTTCAAGGTGTTACAACATTTTTGGGACACCCTGTATATTGTAGTTTAACAATCTTTACAATCTATCTACAGATTCATCGTTTGATATTATTACCTTGTCTTCTTTTCTTAACAATTTTAAGCCCCTGAACGGACGCCACGATAATCTTGCCCGGGGCGCCAATATTGCTAGAACCGGCCCTGAGCGGGATCACTCAATTTCTTCGGTCGCGAATTTTCTTCTTCAGCTTAAATTAAATTAGATAAATAACCAAATACTCTTTACGTTCTTGATGAACGCAATTAAAAAATTAAAATATATATGTACACGAATGAACATTCTATGTCGCAGTATTGTTAGCTATTAGAAATATTCGAAGTAATGTTACATTGTTGTCTTATCGCTAGGTTCATTAAAGAAATTCAATGCCAGACTTTAAGAATAGATATAATTTACAAGCGGTGTGGACGTATGTACGCGCGATATTTAGAATTTGGGTTACGTGAATTATGTGCATCGTATTTAGGGCGTTTCATGTTTAACTGCACTTATTTTTAGCACGACTCCGGGTACCTGTAAAAATTTCGTACGTGGGTATATCTTCTTGTTTACGTTTGCTCCGAGTGTTGAATACGAATAATCATAATAATAATTACTAATTCGGTCATGTGTATCTAAATGCAAAACGATTGGCAGAATTTATCGAGTGTACGTTACGAATAGAACTAAGATTACTTGTCCAATTTTTCTGTATTCAACTAGTAATATTCAAATAATGACATTCAAGGAGTAGCATCCAAATATTCATATATTCTCAATTTTTCTGCAATCTTATTTACAACTAGCTATGAGGTGTTTATGTTTCAATAAAACAATTGAAGCGTATCATATACCTTCCAAAACTTCAACCTGTTAGCCTGGGAAGACGAGTGAACTCGCGATTTGCATTTGTGATGTTTCTCGATTTTTTATTTATTCAAATAGAAACCGTTCTTTTTATTAAACAAATGACATAATACTTACATTTGACGTGAAACTAGATTCTTTGGATCGGATTTATTTATTTTTAATGTATCGAATATGTGTATCTGTAACAGGAAGAGTATTCAACGTACAGGTTAAGATAGCGTTCCCAAAGTAGATGGCGCCTTACAATCTAAAATGTTCTGTAGGAATGTCAAAAGGTATACAGGGTGCCCCAAAAGTGTTGTAACACCTTGAAAGAGGTGGTTCGGAAGGTGATTTAAAACAACTTTTTCCTTAGCGAAAATGTTGTCCGAGGCTTCGTTAAGGAGATATTAACAAGAAATCCCGACCAATCAGAACGCGAGTATGTCGGGGGAGCGCCCGCGGTAGCGTACGAGAGCGGCCGCTCCAACGGTATACGCGCGCTCTGATTGGTCAGTATTTTCCGTTAGTATCTCCTCAACGAAGCCTCGGACAACATTTTCACTAAGGAAAAAGTTGTTTCAAATCACCTCCTGAACCACACCTTTCAAGGTGTCACAACACTTTTGGGGCACCCTGTAGGTCGCTTAACGACTCTAGAGTATATTTTTTGTAGTAGTTTAAATATACCACTTGTATCAGTTAATAAATACCATTCCTAAATTTTCCTTTAAATATTTGTTATACATTCAATGAGGCGTTCAAATTTTTTTTTTCATGGCGGAATTTTAAAATCTCTTACGTAAGGTTTTCATTGTCTTTTATAGTTAATATAGAACTATAGTATCACGCACGCATATTTTTCCATAAGAATACGATTTACATCTGGTATTTGGGGTAACAATGATACCCTCTTTTCGTTTATCAAATTATAGAGGTTAAGTCACACGCGTAACTAAAGAAAGTAATATAACAGCATTATTATTTTACTATAATCGTTTGTTTACATAATTCGACTCCTTTGTATTTTGCAAAGCTGTCAATTTACATAACAGAGCTTCTTCCATAGTAATGGCTGCGGTTCTCTTGCAACGCAGGATTGCTAAAAAAAGAGGACGTCAAGCGTTTACACGAATGCAAGAGTCATAGCGTTTAGGAAGTAACGGGTGTTACAGAATTCTCCATGAATTCACGCGAAACGTATTTTCGGAACAGAATTTCTGGTTGCCGCGGGAAATACGATCGCGGTTCTCTCGTGGGTAATAGATTTGATGTTTTATCAGCAAATAAATTTTACCGTGTTATCATTTTTATGCCGTTCGGCGAATTCGAACGCGACCTAAGGGTTTGTACAGTGTATTTAGTAGCTTTACATATTCTCAAACTTTTCAATTGCGTTCGTTTTCAGCAATCTGTGAAGTCGTGTTTGTAAATGATAAACGACTTGCAATCGAACCGATTCAAGGGTTTTAATTAACTGTGATTGTGGGAAATAGGATCAAGTGTTGCAGGAAACTAGTTTGATAATGAACGTGATAAAAACGCTCTGCGAATATTGTAAATTCAATGTCCTCGTCGGAAATGAAACAGATTAGAATGTTTTCGAAATGCTTAGCAGCTCAGCGCGGGAGGAGTCAATGTTTTACAAATAGATCTTAGAGCGCTCGTAGAAGTTAAGGTGGCTCATGTCCAATTTTGGCCGGTCGCGCTTCACGCTACCCGTATTAAATTTCACACAATATTTTTCTCTCTCTGTCTGCCTTCCTTCGAAAAAAAATTCGCGGTCGCTGATGTCGCATTATTTGCGTTCTCACAGGGTATCTTGCAACGGCACAAAGTTGATTACGATTCTGTTATTCATAGTTTACTTTACGATATACTAATGTTATCGTTACCTATGATTACAAAATCTTTACTACATTACAGAAACTAAAAATAGTTTAAAATTCATGTTGTATTAATTTGTTCGTGAAATTAAGTATATTATTAGTATTATTAACATAATGATGATATACACATTTATATAAATTGTATTTTGTCTTTATAACTTAAGTTTTTTGTATTATTTTACTGAACCCAAAGATTATGTTAATTTTTGAAGATACTTTTAATCTACAAACTGTAAACGTCAAAATAATATAATGTATGTTAATACTTTTAGTAGCGTGAATTTTATAAATGTATTTTTTCTATCCTTCATTTATCCTTTATTTAAATATTCTTCTGTAATTATATTTTAATATTTACAATAAAATATGTGGGTTTTTTATACAGTATGTTCTCATTAATGATTTGTGTGTATCTCTGACAAGAAATTTGCTGAAAAAATTTACTTGTTGTTTTATATATATTAGTACGATACTTTATAAACATTTTATCATCAAATATGATGCATAATATACATCGTTTGATTTATATTCATCATATGTGTCCTTGAAGATTCATTATAACGATCAGAGATTTTGATTAAGTATTGAAGTATGCAGAATTTCATGCTTTAAGATATCAAAGCTTTGAAAATCTTTAGTCCGAGCAATAGGAAGCAGTTTAAGAACCAGGACAGGAGATATATATAGCAGGAGGGATTGGGGTCGTTACTAAAATATACACTAAGCAGCAGTCAAGCTCAATTCCCTATTTTAAATTCTTCTTGGTCATAACATTCTCTTAGGTATTGTATTATTTCATTGACGGTAGATCAATCATATTGTTATAGTACTGTTACGTAACATGGAAAATAAGTAAATTTTTACATGATCTTAAAATCACATACTGCTTAGCCTAATAAAAATCCTGTTAGTAATTGTTATTTGTTCTATTTGTTTTTAGACATTCACAGCATGGTGTAATTCACATCTTCGTAAAGCAGGAACTGCCATTGAATCAATCGAGGATGATTTTAGAAATGGGCTGAAGCTGATGTTACTCTTAGAGGTAATTTCAGGTGAAACTCTTCCAAGACCAGACAGAGGCAAAATGAGATTCCACAAGATTGCTAATGTTAACAAAGCTCTTGATTATATTGCCAGTAAAGGCGTTAAATTAGTTTCTATAGGAGCGGAGGGTTAGTATTTCTTTTATTTTTCAAATGTTTTCTTGTAATATTTGAGAACTTTGTAAGACTATTATTTAGTTTCTAACAGAAATCGTGGATGGCAACCTGAAGATGACTTTGGGTATGATCTGGACTATAATTTTGAGATTTGCTATCCAAGACATCTCTGTGGAGGAGATGACTGCTAAGGAGGGTCTTCTCTTATGGTGTCAGCGCAAGACAGCACCATATAAGAATGTCAATGTTCAGAACTTCCATCTGTCGTTCAAGGATGGCTTGGCATTTTGTGCTCTCATCCACCGTCATCGTCCTGATCTTATTGATTACAATAAACTTAGCAAGGATAATCCTCTAGAGAATTTGAACACTGCCTTCGATGTTGCTGAGAAATATCTCGACATTCCTCGCATGTTAGATCCTGACGGTAAGTACATCGTATATTCCGTTATAAAAAGGTCCTATCGTTGGAAACAAATATTAAGTGTCATATTTTTGATTCTGTTGGTTAATACGAGAGATTTTTTATCCTATTGCTTTAGGCATTTTGTTGGTGTACAGGATGGAACTATGATCAAATGAGTTTTCTCAATGTTATTTAAACGTATAAATTCTTAATATTATGTTCCCTTAATATCATATAGATTTGATCAACACACCCAAGCCAGATGAGCGTGCAATCATGACGTATGTGTCCTGCTACTACCATGCGTTCCAAGGTGCTCAGCAGGTCAGCGTAAAGAAATGCGTGTTGTTCCCTTACTTTGGTTACAAAGCGACCTGTGCTATTCTTCACTAATACAATTAAATTGTATGCTTACTATTTAACAGTGTTTGATCATGCTAATTCCATCACATAATTGTTTATAATTGTTTTGTCCTCAGAAACTAGACACACCCATAGAAAATATTGACTTCTTTCATTTGTCGATATATGTTTTTGTTACCCTTATACTGTACAATGAAATCACAATACTATTATTTAGAGGCACTTGTTAGCTCTTCAATGTACCAACAAATTCCAAGTATCGATTACACTTTTATTCTTTGATGAAGAATAAATAAAATTTACAGTGGACATTATTATGCTAACACTGCATGGTTTGAGTTTCTTTGAATGTGTTTTTCTAGATATGCGAAATACACCAAAGACTGATGAGAGGGCTGTGATGACCTACGTTTCTTCGTACTACCACTGTTTTAGTGGTGCACAAAAGGTGTGTGTGGCATTTGTAATTAACCAAGAATAAATAACAGTCCGATTGCGCGTGTGAAGTTTGTACAGTGAATGTTCAATGAACCAAGTTATAATATAAACGAGAATTATTCTTTAATCTTTATAAGCAATATTTCTACTCTCAATACTCTTGTAAGCAACACTACGCACTCCCAAACTCCCACAAACAATATTTTTTTTCTCAAGAATTTCACAATACAATTATCACTTTCAAAATTTCCTCAAAAATTATTTTGTTTACCATGAATCTCACAAATAACCATATTTTTTTTAGTCTTTCTTATGATATCCATGAGAAATGAAATATTTGTTTGGGTGAGGGTGGGGATACAGGGACAACCAAGTGTACTGGGTATGCGTAAACTATGATTGCATGATATGGAAGAATGTATTTTTGTTTCATGAAATACATGTGTTTGCTCCTTATTGTAGGCAGAGACAGCTGCGAATCGAATTTGCAAAGTTCTGAAAGTTAATCAAGAAAACGAAAGGCTTATGGAAGAGTATGAACGTCTGGCATCCGATTTATTGGAATGGATAAGACGAACAATGCCTTGGTTGGCCAGTCGTCAAACTGATAACTCTCTTGCTGGTTGTCAAAAGAAACTGGAAGAATATAGGACGTATCGTCGTAAGCACAAACCACCACGCGTTGAGCAGAAGGCTAAACTCGAAACGAATTTCAATACTTTACAAACGAAATTGAGACTGAGCAATCGGCCCGCGTATATGCCAACAGAAGGCAAAATGGTCTCGGACATTAATAAAGCCTGGAAAGGTAACACATATTATACGTATTAAATAACATGGCCTATGTAAATGTGATGCATAATCATTTTGTAAAAAAATATAAAAGATATTCTTCCATGGAAACAGATAGTTTTTTAAAACTCTGAACTTTTCGGGGAGGGTTGTTCAACAACCTGTGTCTCAGATTTAAATAAGCCATGTATCATTTATTAATAACGAATTCCTATGACTAAAATACTGCACTTACAAGTTTAAAAATCAATTATTATTTGTTTCGATTATAGGCTTGGAGTTAGCAGAGAAATCATTCGAAGAATGGCTACTATCAGAAATGATGCGTCTTGAACGACTCGAGCATCTAGCTCAGAAATTCAAGCACAAAGCTGACGCTCACGAGGAATGGACCGCAGGAAAGGAAGAGATGCTCACGTCGCAGCATTTCCGACAATGTAAACTCAACGAACTCAAGGCTTTGAAGAAGAAACACGAGGCCTTCGAGTCCGACCTTGCAGCTCATCAAGATCGCGTAGAACAAATAGCTGCTATTGCACAAGAACTGAAGTAATACTATAAAATAGTTGATATCTCGTAATTTAACAGGAAATTCTGCGAACGAACTTCAATATCTATAAACTTGTTCTTCCAGTGCTTTGGAGTACCACGACAGCGCAACCGTTAACGCCAGATGTCAACGAATTTGCGATCAATGGGATCGTCTCGGTACTCTTACTCAGCGTAGACGTCAAGCATTAGACGAAGCTGAGCGTATTCTCGAAAAGATCGACGTTTTGCATCTGGAGTTCGCTAAACGAGCTGCTGTGAGTTTGCTTTATTCGTTGTAGAAAAACGGTGTTGGGCAGAATTTTGTACGAATATTTGTATCTGGATGGGAATTTTGCCTATCTCTGGTGGAGAACTTTACTGGGGTTTATCTTATCGTTATGCATTTCTTAGCCATTCAACAATTGGTTAGACGGAACCAGAGAGGATCTAGTGGATATGTTTATCGTTCACACGATGGAGGAAATCCAAGGACTAATGGATGCTCATGCTGCGTTTAAAGCAACTCTCGGTGAAGCTGACAAAGAGTACAACTCAATTGTGGGATTAGTGCGTGAAGTTGAGTCAATAGTCAAACAGTTCCAAATCCCCGGTGGCCTTGAAAACCCGTATACTACGCTCACTGCATTGGTAAATGAATTTTATAATTTAAAGAAATCGCCTATTGAAAGACGAGACAAAAATATGTGTTCGAATAACCAAGAAAGATGTCGTTTTTGAAGATTGTATTAGTTGCAATAATTGTAGATTTTTAAATACGTTTAGGCTTATTACATTTCCTTTAATGTTGGCGATAGGACCTTACGAAGAAATGGAGCGATGTTAGGCAACTCGTTCCACAACGTGATGGTACATTGCAAGCTGAACTTCGTAAACAACAAAGTATCCTTTTCTAATTACATACTTTATCATAAAAGATTCTTGTAAATCTCAAAATTAAATATGTTGTTCATTCTATAAATCAACGTATGATTTCTTAATTAAGTAAATAGATAATGAACTGCTTCGACGACAGTTTGCTGAAAAAGCCAATGCTGTTGGACCATGGATAGAACGTCAGTTAGACGCAGTTACAGCTATTGGTCTCGGTCTCCAGGTAAATAATTCATTTAAATGTATTATTTTCCAAACGAAAGTACTAAGATATTAAGATATAATTTCATTTTTCAGGGAACTCTGGAAGATCAGCTGCATCGTTTGAAAGAATACGAACAGGCGGTATACCAGTACAAAGCTCACCTTGAGGAATTGGAGAAGATTCACCAAGCTATCCAGGAAGGAATGATATTCGAAAATCGATACACTCAATACACAATGGAGACACTACGAGTTGGTTGGGAGCAGCTTTTGACTTCGATAAATCGTAACATCAATGAAGTTGAAAATCAAATTCTTACCAGGGACTCGAAGGTAAATTTCTTTGGATGCAATTACATTTTTTTCTCAGTTATAATTGAAATAATTGCATTTATGTACGTATGCGTTTTATGTGTATTGTAGGGCATTACGCAAGAACAGCTTAATGAATTCCGCAGCAGTTTCAATCACTTCGATAAGAACCGAACAGGAAGATTGGCTCCTGATGAATTTAAGTCCTGCCTCGTCTCTCTGGGTTATTCTGTTGGTAAGGACAGGCAAGGTGACATCGATTTCCAGCGTATCTTGGCTATTGTTGATCCAAATAACTCTGGTTACGTTCACTTCGATGCATTCTTGGACTTCATGACGCGTGAATCTACGGACACTGACACGGCTGAACAAGTTATCGATAGCTTCCGTATACTTGCTGGTGACAAGGTTTGCATTTATTTTTACAGAATAATTACACTTCGTTTTGTAATGTCAAGGAAGAATATTTTCTGCTTTAAAGAAGTCTCTATTTCATTACTTTTCGATTGGCTTCGGAAAAGTAGTAAGAAAATAAATCTACAAATGTATTTATAATGTATTATCGTGTTTTACAGCCTTTCATCTTGGCCGATGAATTGAGGAGAGAACTACCACCTGACCAGGCCGAATACTGCATTCAACGAATGCCTCCTTACAAAGGAATTAATGCTCCTCCTGGAGCATTAGATTATCGTTCTTTCTCCACCGCTTTGTACGGCGAATCCGATTTGTAAATTTACATATCAAAGAAAGATGAAAAAAAAAAACGAGGAAATGTTTTTGGACGATTTCCATTTAAAAAGCAAGTCAAATGATATCCGAAAAGTTTGGTTTACGTTTTTGGTACTCTAACGCACCTTTACAAGTCAAGAATATCAACGCGATTAAGGAATCATTATTTAGTATCAAAGAGTACAGTACAATATTCGGAGCGTTTGTAAGAAAAGGGGTTCTAATAGTTTATACGCGTTATGAGTGTTATCAGTTTTGTATTCGTGATATTATTTTAACGTGAAGGAATCTGATAAAGGCATATTGATAAGTTTTGATACACCGATATTTTGCTAGGATGTCTACCTCCATTGCGGAATAAAATCCTCGTATAGCGTTCAACGTAGGTGGTACGTACTTAAATTAAGTCTGTACAGTGACAATAAGTGTCCCAATTTAGATACCTTAACGTTAAAATAGTAACACACAATCGAACGCAACAGGCTCTTTAAGAACGTTTGCTTCTTACCTATGGCTACGATGAATCCTATAATTAGTAAGTTAATTCTTCAATTGTATATAAATGTCCCCGAGAGAAGTCACACGAGTACCACTAATAAAGAAAATGATAAGCATTTCCTTTTCGCAAGCGTTCCAGAAAAGGAATGAAACGAATCTATGTCGAAAAAACGAATAGTATATTTAACAAAGGAAGAGAGATAAAAAAAACGGAAAGAAAAAGGAGAACGCGATTGAACAATTTATTGCGTATATAATTATCGCTGGCATCGATATTGTAGCTACGTATCGTTAAATATAATCGAAACTCTTTCTTCATACAAAGGAAAGGACAAAAAAATGAAAATTTAACGCATTTCATTTAATTTCATGTAATTTACTCTTTTTCAAATAATCTTTAATTTATCTAACCGAGAAGCAATTATATTAGTTGTGTTCGAAAAATGTGGGCGTCCCACAGTTCCTAAATACGTTCCTGCGGGTCAGCGATTTTTTTTTTGTTTATCGCGTAAAGTCAAGTTCATCGAGTAAAATGACTTTGAGGAGTCACTTAACTGGAACGTAAGGTATAATTCAAAGTTTGCGTACCGTGCGGAAATTCATATATATATATATATGAATAATATGTGTGTGTAAATTGAGGGTATTATTAACGATACAGACGAATTTTTTGGAAATCCTTAAAAACGTACGAATCGACTTTCTCGCTAAGGATCCAGAAAACATAACGCTCGATAATCGAATATAACGTTCATATTTTTTATATAAGCGGCGTATACGAATTTTTTAAACGAGAAGAATAAGCCGCCTTTATATTTCGCAGATCGTAATATTAAACGATACAAACGCGAAACGATGCTAAAGAAAGCAAATTATTTATTTATTCGAATTAAATGATTATTTATTACTGCTCCGATAATTAATTACGGTAGTGAACGAAGCCACCTTTTTCAAAGTATTTATTTTTATAAATATTTCGAGAGAAGTGATATAAAACGAAAGGCCACTGTAATATATATAGGACCTATTATGTAAAATTTCCAAATAGCAGCTGCCATTTCTTGTGTCATGTGTAACAGAGATCACAGTCTTACACGCTGCAGCCTGAAAACCTCATTTAGTCGAATCATTATTGTCCAAATCATTATTACTATTATTATTATTATTATTAATATTATTATTATTACTATTATTGTAAGATCATGAAAGTTGCTCGTGTGTGAAATGCAATTACTTATTCGAGAGAAAGAAAACAAGTATACTGTAACTACTTTTTTTCGCTTGAGGCTTAATGCTTTCTTCATTGTCTATCTTAATGCGTTTTTCAGAGTTCACATAATTTCTCGTACCTTTATTTTCGTTAAAGAAAACAACAAAAAAGTATTGGGCTTTTTCAAAGACGAATCACATGAAAAGAAGCACAGAAGAATCTACCAAACGGTATACAATTAGAGACATCAACACGCACACGCACACACATGCACTATTCACATGCATACATATACACCGGAAAGGAATATTCATGATATCAAAACGTATAATAAATTCGAAAGCGTACAGTATACGTATGATGTAGGTATACAGTTGAAACGAAATTTCGTTCGAAAATTGTATTTTCGAGAGTCTCGGTCATATCGTGTCATACTATATACACGTAAACATTCTCATCGATAATCGTATATACATATAATTACAATTCTTATAATTTTATTCTACTCGATGTAATTGTTACGATTATAATTCGATTCGAACATCCGCCCGGCACAGTCATAGTCGTCTCGCATCGCATAAGTTCATACACCCGACGACAAGTTTCTATTCTAGTTTTGCCAAATTTCATCTTACTAAGCTCGTGACGAACTCGGTATTGTAAAATCGGAACACGAGAAAGGAAAAAAAAACGAACCAACAATAAGCCTTTGAAAAGGAAGGGAAACTCGCTCAACTTTTTCTACTGGTGTAATGGCGACAAGGCTTGGAATATTGTTTCCAAAAGTTAACCCAGTATGCGTCATATCACGCGGGCGATATAACGAAGGATATTTAAATAAAAATTTCTAACAGTGTGGTTAAACGATGCTTTTATTCCGAATACAAAAACTTCCGCCGTACATAAATTTACAACTGTAAATTGCTCGTTAGGGATAGACTCGAAAGTAAGTACCTACATGTACTCATGGTCGGCATTTGGGGGGGGGGGGGGGGACGCCGTCGAGCAACTGCCCGGGGCGCCAGATTTTTGGGGGCGTTGCAGTCCGGTGTCCTTAGTATACGAATATACCGATATACAGGGTGTCCCAAAAATGTTGTAACACCTTGAAAGGGGTGGTTCGGGAAGTGATTTGAAACAACTTTTTCCTTAGCGAAAATGTTGTCCGAGGCTTCGTTAAGGAGATACTAACGGAAAACACTGACCAATCAGAGCGCGCGTATACCGTTGGAGCGCCTGCGGTAGCGTATGAGCGCGACCACCTATCGTGTAGCCTCCGCTCAACCGGCATACTCGCGTTCTGATTGGTCGGGGTTTTCGCTTAATATCTCCTTAACGAAACTTCGGACATTTTCGCTAAGGAAAAAGTTGTTTGAAATCACTTCCTGAACCACCCCTTTCAAGGTGTTACAACATTTTTGGGACACCCTGTATATACCCCTGAAGGGGCGCCACGATAATCTTGCCCGGGGCACCAATATTGCTAAAACCGACCCTGCATGTACTTCATAAAAAGAAAAAAAGAAAAAATGAAGGCACGATTAAGAGCGTTTTTCGATGTTGAACGGTGCACTAGAACGCATAAGTTAATACATCGTCGATACGTTACGCGATAGCGTAAGCTAATTCTACTTATATACAATAACTCTAGAATATTTACACGAAGAAACGTTTTAATGATGATATCACCATTTATTGTTTCCATCGATTATGGCTATCTGCGTTCATAAGCATTAAAGTGATATCGCTCCATTGCACGAACAATCGATATGGAAATCGTTTCACTTTGCACAAAACGAAACGATAGAACAAAATCATACCAATCTTGCTTGGTATTAAGGATAACATAACCTAATGTCAATATTTTTTAGTAGGTTGAGCTATAGACAAGATGTGAAAGTCAACTTAATTTTTTTTTTATGGAACGAGGTGTCTTTTAATTACTTTTCAACAGAACATTTTAAAACGCGTACAATTACCTGTATGGTCAAGGGTTATCGAAGGTCGTTCAAGGTCAAGTACGATGAAAAATAATTTACCTCAAAAAACCGATCGAAACACTTCAGTGATTTATTTATTTACGATGCACATTGCCACTGCACGTATATATAAAATACACTACGATCAGGAAATCTTTCAGCATCCACACAAATGCACAAATTATATCAATTTTTTCCGTTTTCGTATAACACATTGTAGAAGTTTTTATTACAAAGCATTTTGGTCGGTAGCAGACAGCAGACTGATACGAATATTCATGGATATAATGATCGAATGTCTGTTTACATACTATGATTTGTATAGTGATTGCAAAAACGATATACAGTAGTGTTTCGAAAATTGGGACTACCAATTATTAATGCGCGAAGCACAGCAGGGAATTTTTTATCGGAATTGGTCAAACCTCAACGGACTATTCGAAGGGGACAGTCAACGAGTAAACATAAACAGAAATGAAGATTATTCCGAGTAACAAACTTTACCGATATCCAAGATATTTCTGTATAAACAATTATAAAGGAAAAAATGCGAAAAGTTTGAAAATATTTGTTTTTAATAGAAATGATGAAATTACTGTATATCTTTTGTTGTATTGTGCCAATGATTTTGAAAAAAATTCGGTATATTCTACTCCACGGCGTATGTGTTTGTGAATTTTTTCAGAATTTTTGACTGCAACAATTATAGAGGACATGAAAGTGTTTGATCGATCTCTGCAGTAAATTAGTTTCCATCGCAGCGACTTTTAATAATACCATTGAAAGTGGGCCAAGAAATGATTCAAAAGCAGAAATGGGGAAAACCCTAGGCTTCGAATAAATCTGAAGTTTACCGATATGTTTGTCTCGTTTCCTCTTTTGAACATTTTCCACAGAAGGAATCGAGACAAACACATCGGCAAACTTCAGATTTATTCGAAGCCTAGGGTTTTGCCCATCACTGTTCAAAAGGGTTGTCGTTCCGATTATTAGTTTCGCCAATGGAGAAACAACAAAGCAATTATTATACCTGCGTAAATAGACACCTTCACCTATCAAAGATCTAGTGACATCAAATTATGTCCCTCTTGAAGCTTACCATGTATTGTTCCGTTTAAAATGCTTCACCTTGTTTCGTTTCTTTCCACTTAAAATTTCGTATTTCGATCTCGTAAATCTGATTGCGAAAACAGTGAAAATTAATAACGCGTTACTCTTTGCAGCCGAGTCCAGCGGACCAGTTGCAAATGCCTCCAACCGGATCGTACGACAGTTTATCAGGACAGGTGTATTCAGCACCGACCACCAAACCGTTCACCATTTTCGCGCAAGTGATGAACTTTTTGCAGGAGTACGGATGCGGGAAATTCCCTTGATCAAGGCAACGGATGTTACCCTTGTTCGTGAGGAATAGCTTCCCGTTATAGGTGGACTTGGCGATCACAGGCTCTTCCTCGTCCTCGTAATAATCATAGTCAATAACCTGCGGCCGTCTAGGTCTCGTCGTTACGTTCTGTTGAGGTGTATCCTTCGTCTTTGGCTTGTGTCGATCTCTGCGAATCGCCGCGAACCCGATGGTAGTCCTACTCGTTGTCGCGTCTGTTCTAGGTGCTAGCGTAGTGCTTATCCTGCGCCTTAGAGCATTCCTTAACGATGGTCGACCTGATCGTGTAACCCCATACATTATTTTCATCCCTCAGGGTGAAAAAAAAACTAGAAAAGTCCTGTTAGCACCAACAGTGGGATGGCAAAGAGGATGCGTTAGCACGCACGTGACGTATCCAGGCATGAAGAACAAAAGATGCCTGCTGACGTAAGGATGCAGACAAAAGAGACAGAGAAAGGGAGAGAATGAGAGTATCGATGTGCGTTCGAGTTATACAGGGTGTCCCAAAAATGTTGTAACATCTTGAAAGAGGTGGTTCGAGAGGTGATTTGAAACAACTTTTTCCTTAGCGAAAATGTTGTCCGAGATTTGGTTAAGGAGATATTAACAGAAAACCTCGACCAATCAGCGGGCGCTCCATTGGCATACTCGCGCTCTGATTGGTCGGGGAGCGCGGAGCCTACGCTACCGCGGCCGCTCCAACGGTATACGCGCGCTCTGATTGGTCAATGTTTTCCGTCAATCTAGAGACGCGGTAGCGTCTCGACGCCAAGTACATGAAAAAATTTCCGCCACCCTGTACACTGCACTGGCGCTGACGCTACCACGTATCTTTTACTCGTAAAACTGCGATTCCAACCTAACCTGAAACTTCTTTCATTAATATCTAATCACGCCTGCAATATCTTCTAAATTTAAAGGCATTTTTCTTATGTAAATCGCATGTAAGCTTTCGAATAAAACCAAAATCAATAAAATCGGTCCATGTACAACTGAGATATCGTAATATCATGTCATGAATCTGTTAGAAATTGTAGATTTTTCTTCTGATTCTGATTCTGATTTTTTTTGTCAACACTTAGCCGATAAGAGCTAAGGCCGTTCGTCGATTCGTCGACTCTCGGAATCAGTCGGCAGGGCTCGTCGGCCGGAATTGTAATATGCTTTGACTATATGTACATGTATACATGGACTGCTCAAGCCTACTCTTTATACACTGAGCAGAACATAACCAACATCTTCATACCAAATGTGAGACATGACGCTAATGCGCATGCGTCGAATTCGAGACTATAGCAAAAATTCCATCTCGATGACAGGCTGACTGGAGCTTTGACCAATGGTCGAAGAGTAGTTCGACAAACCATCCAAAATTTCAATTCGCGCCTTTACCCGCTGCTATCGCCCATTGACTGTAGCGCTTGCGCACAACTGCTTACTCGTTACTTTGGCATGGGAGATGTTGGTTACCATTGGCTCTATCCTAACTGGAGTGTGAACTCCTATAAGAAGTTGAGGCGACGGTGTCCCAGAGAAATACAAAATGGGTGGTTCCGGTATTATCCTATAGCAAATTTATTTGTAGAGGGGGAACAAACGTATGCCGTAACATAACCTACCCGAGCTTCGCTGAGCATTGTCGAGTGAGTAATTTATGTAAATTATGTATACTATTTCATTATTATGTCATTATTATTAATGTTTCTATCGTTTTATATATAAATAAAAAGGAAATAAAGTTTAAATCTGTACATAATTAATCTGTAAATAATTCCTAGTGCCGCGAAATTCAAACAAAGAGGAGTCTGTTCTCCCTCCACACATAAATTTGCTATAGGATAGTACCACCGGAACCACTCATCTTGCATCTCTCTCGGACCGGCTTCTCTCTCACAGTTCACACTCCAGTTAGGATAGAGCTCAATTTGGTTACTGACTACACTATAGCTTGAGCAGTCCATGTATGTATGGTCGAAGGTAATATGGTTGCCGCTAACGTCGCTCGTTTATTTCTAACCTGTATAACCCGTCAATTTGTATTTGTGACATTTGGACGCCGCAAATTGAATAATTATTTTAAAGGCTACGTGTAGTGATATTGTATTGGGAAGTATATGGTTATCACTATACAAATTATCTTTGTAAAAAGAAGTGAGATTCTCATAAAAAACTTCAAAATAGTAAAAAAAATTACATCAAGCACATGAAAAAGTGGAGGACTTAAAGAGTAATCATAGAAAAATAGAAGATCCCCCTAAAAAAATTCAAGAAAGTAGAAAAAGATGTGAAATCGAAATGAGCAGCCAGTACATGAAGGTCCTTTCCAGTAAAGTGCAAGGTGACACTGTGTAACATAATATAAAATTCGGTGCTTTTCAACTATGCACAGCTAAAATGCTGTGTTCAACAGTGCAGACGTTCAGACCCTAATGACAACTCATGTAAACTGACTGTTCCACACTGTGGTGGTGAAATGAAGAAGCTAAATCGTGTATCAACTACAAACTGAGACTGTTTATACATTGGCTTAGATGTCCGTGGCCTGGAAGTCAAATGCTTGGCGTGGCCAGGTATGGTCAACGTTTTGATGAATAAGAATTATTTTAATGTAAAATACTGAAAATGTACTCATATTGTCAGTGTTTTAAACTGACACATTATGTGAAAGTCTGTGAGAGAGAAAATATGGGTATTGATGATCTGAGACTGCTTTGCCTGGCCACGCCAAGCATTTGACTTCCAGGCCACGGACATCTAAAAAAATGCATAAACAGTCTCAGTTTGTGGTTTATCTCCTCAATGAAGCCTCGGAGAACATTTTCGCTTAGGAAAAAGTTGTTTCAAATCACCTCCCGAACCACCCCTTTCAAGATGTTACAACATTTTTGGGACACCCTGTATATGGTTGCATTAGTATTTTTGCATTGCACGTTGGTAAAACATAGTTGAAAGACGATAATGAACTAGGCGAAGAACGAATGATTGAAATTATATAGTGGGAATGCGAGTCATAGAAGTAACACAGAAATTAGCGAAACGGATGAACGACTGTGGTAATAAAGACGAGGTAGAGCCGACGAACGATTAGTTAGTTTCTAAGTTTCTAACTGAACCCCAACAGCGATGTACCTCTTTGAAAGAAGAAAAATGCGATTAGTTTTTTTATGACGACCAGAGTTTTGTCAAAGGCTTCGTGATTGCTGCGCGTTCAGAGAAATATCGACGAATGGAAAAAAGTTTCAATTGTATCGATTGACTCCCAAGAAAGAGATTGATGTGGTATAAGTCGAAGATTGCGATGAAAGGTTATATCCCAGATGATCCATGAACAATCGTGAGCTATGTGACGTGATCATTTAATTAAGTAGATTAAGAAGTCTGATGATGTAGTAGTTATCAAGTCGAGTGTACCGGTGGACGATGATTGTGAAGTCGGAGGATCCGCCAAGGTCACCGCGATCTCTTGAGCCCGACTACTTTGATCGATATCTTTCTCAGATATCGGCAATTCCGTTGTATTCATCCCGGTATCTGTAACGATATTGGACATATTTATGAAATGCTTATTTCTACTACAAATAATTGAAATTTCTGGGAGAAACAAATGCTGAAACTGTCATGGGTCACCAAAGTTGTCACGTGTCCTTTCTGTAGGATGAATCTATAATTGCACGTTTGTATTATAGATTTATACAGGGAGTCCCAGAACTCCTATAAAAACCGGAAATGGGGGGATAGCTGACACGATTCCGACCAATAATTTCCTTTGCAAAAATGTCGGTGGGAGCTTCATTTTTGAATTATTAACAAAAAACACTGACCAATCACAGTATAGTATAAGCTCGATGTCAGGACTGGTTGGTTACGCGGCGTAGCTAGCTGAGCGCGCGTTGTGATTGGTCAGTGTTTTTCGTTAATAATTTAAAATACAGGAGTTCTGGGTCACCCCGTATATAGTCTACTTTTATTTTTTAAAAAACGTTCTACCTTAAGTTTGTTATTGTCGACAACGGGGAGGTCACGATTTCCGTGGCGCCGCGATTTGACCGTGTCTCATTTAATATAATTTATCAAAAAAACAATACCACAAACCGCGAACGCTTCTTCATTACTTTCTGCGAATTTTCTACAACGCTTTTCATTACATAATTAGGGTGATTTCTGATTCTTATTGTTGCACATTGCAATCGTTTCGGTGTACGAAGTATGTTTACAACTTTTCCACGAAGTGTTTGAGCATCTTCTTCATTACAGACAATTGTTTAATATATCTGATAAACTAATCGTCTTTTTTTTACCTCAATATCCTAATATTTTTTTTTGGGTGCACTTTACTTTGATGGACCGAAAAGTTTTTTTACATAATTCTGTAGATTTTGTCAAGAAAAATCCGAAAATGGTAGTTTTAAGACGAGGAATCTACTTGTTCAGAAGTTATTAGTAGTTAAGAGGGCATTTTACCATATTTGACTGACAATTTCGACGCCATATTGCCTTGTAGCCATACCTTATCGGTAAAACAGATTTTCGTTGGTGGCGTTTTATATTGTTACAGTAAAGTCTCCATAAATGCAAAAACTCGGGACTGACTGGTGCATTCATGGTAGAGTTCGTACATTCTCTGATTTTTGCCGACAAGCATCGAACGAGGAGAAGACCAGCGAATAAAGGAAGATGACGTAGAGGAAACATAAAGTCTTCATACAGTGGACAAACTCGGGGCTGACTGGTGCATTCATGGAAGAGTTCGTACATTCTCCGATTTTTACCGACAAGCTTCGAACGTGGAAAAGGACAGCGAATAAAGAAGCGGACGGAGCGAAAACACAGAGACCTCATACAATGGACAAACTCGGGACTGACTGGTGCGTTCATAGTAGAGTTCATACATTCTCTGATTTTTTCCGACAAGCTTCGAACGCAGATAAGGACAGCGAATAAAGAAGAGGACAGAACGAAAACGCCAGGGTATGTCGGTGAGACGATGTAATGCAACGGTGAAACTTTTTCATTATTAACTTTTTTGTTGTAAAACTTTTACCATCATATTCTTGACATTTTTCTGATTAAAATGATACCAAACACGACGGAATTCGCAACGTATTTACTTGTAACAACTTATCATATCGTAGAACATTAACTATTAATAATAAAATAAAATAATAAAAAAAGATGGAGAGTAAATATCATCCGAATTATATCGTGTTCGATCTTATTTGAATCAGAAAAATGTCTGGAATATGGTGGTAAAAGTTTTACAACAAGAAAGTTAATAATAAAAAAGTTTCACCGTTGCATTACATTGTTTCGCCGACATATCTCGGCGTTTTCGCTCTGTCTTACTCTTTACTCGCTGTCCTTGTCTACGTTCGACGCTCTGCGACAAACATCAGTATACCCGCCAGTGATGGAAATGGTTTCTGTGCATTTATGCTAGAGATATTTGTGCATTCATGGAGATATTACTGTATACCTATTTTTGAAAACTTCATTCAAACGAAATACTATCATTTTCCATAAAAAAAAATTAATTTTTGAAAAGTCGGGTGCCAGGTTCACATAGCTCACAAAGCAGCTTAGTAAATTGTGGTCTTCTGGATGCATTCAATGAAGTCGTCAAACTTTAATTGGTTCGATGTCGATGTATTTCATGATTAATCTTTCTACTCACCGAGTTTTTCGTTTCCATCGGTCGGACGATTCTTCCGATTGTTCGCAAGCGCGTTGGAAGACTTGTTTTGTGACGATGTCAAAGTGACTGGAGTTGGTTTCCGCAACCTGGTCGACGGAAGACTTCCTGGTATTCGCGGAGACATTACCGTAGACTTAGAGGAATTCACCTGTTCGCGGAGCATACGCAGATTGTATTTCGTGTCGACACGCCGAAACGATAAGTACAACTTCTAATTTAATATTGACAGTATCAGTCGGCAATCAATTGGTATAAACAAACGATACAAGCTTATAGTATAGAACGATTTAAACGGGGAATGAAATGCATATTGGAAAAAGTATATTTAAAATCAACTAAACGACATACAACTTTGATATTCTCCGAGGAATAAAGTTTCTTGAGCAGAAGTCGCATTTATCACTATGATGCAAAGGGTATAGTAGGATAAGGGGGTCAAATTGATCAATGAACATATCAATTAATAGAGTGTTAAAAAAAACCATCTCTGCCAAGTTTCAACCCCGTACCCTTATTGGAAGGGTAGTTACGGGGAAAAATGCAATTTACAGTTTAACCTGTATATCTTTTGTTGTACTGTATCAAAAATTTTGAAAAAAAATTACAAATATTCTACTCTACGGCGTACGTGCTTGTGAATTTTTTCAGAATTTCTGACTACAAAATGAATTTTTAAAAAATTCGAAAATTTTAAAAATATATTTTTTCAATAGAAATTATGAAATGACTGAATATGTTTTGTTGTACAGTATCAAAAATTTTGAAAAAAATTACAGATATTCTACTCTACGGCTTACGTGTTTGTGAATTTTTTCAGAATTTTTGACTGCCAAATGAATTTTTAAAAAATTCGAAAAGTTTGAAAATATTTTTCTTTTAATAGAAATTATGAAATGACCACGTTTATATTTTTGCATTGTTAGTGTCTTGTTATGATTATTAATCAGTAATTTTTTCCGATCTTTGAAAGTGGGCAAATGATGTTGGGAATGACTTATGTTAAAGTTAAGTATTCATTGATGTCTTTTTGGACATTTTCAATGTTCTAAATTTTATATTATTTGATACATGTAAAACTATTTTGAACATGTATATAATGACCATTCGATGCAGTAAAAATATCAATTACCCGAATATATTACTCTTCTGCGAACAAAAAGTTAATAGATAATGACTTATAATTTTTTTGTATGTTTTACACCTCTACAAAAAATCTGAAAAAATTATATATTAATAACGGTAATAAGTTATTAAAACTATCACAATATGAACATGGTCATATGAAAAATTAAGATAATAATATAAACAAATATTGGTTTTTGATTTTTCCAATATCGTTCCATCGCTCCCAAAAATCGGAAAAAATTATAGATTAATAACCATAACAAAACACTAACAGTGTAAAAATATAAACGTAGTCATTTCATATTTCTATTAAAAAAAAATATTTTTAAACCTTTCGAATTTGTTAAAAATTCATTGTGAAGTCAAAAATTCTGAAAAAATTCACAAACACATACGCCATAAAGTATAATATCTGTAATTTTTTTCAAAATTGTTGATACAGTACAACAAAAGATATACAGGTTAAACTGTAAATTGCATTTTTCCCTGTAACTGCCCTTCCAGTAAGGGTACGGGGTTGAAACTTGGTACAAATGGTTTTTTTAAACACTCTATTAATTGATATGTTCATTGCCCAGTTTGGCTCGAGGGCACTTTGGACCCCCTTATCCGGCTATACCCTTTGCACAAAGTCTGAGATGCTGTTCCATTTAGTGTTCGATTTCCTGTGGAATGACCCTAACGTAACAAGTATTCTGAACCAAAGGTGGCTACACTAACGCCATCTCGTTGTAACTTCTAACCTGAAATTCTTAATATTTCCCTATTTTATTCGATTCTATGATTAATTAATACCGATTGAGCTGTCAGCCATTTTACTTCAAATATTCGAGGCAATTAAGCGCTAAAACGATGTACAAGAATAGGGGTGAAAAGACCAATTAGAGGGCAAGCGAACGACATGAACAGTGGCACATCATTCTCGTGTTAAACACCCGAATATAATAGTTAAGCATTAACCCTTTGCTCTCTCAGTGCAAACTGTGGCACTCTAAGTTCTCATGCTTCCTACTCGAAAATGTCAACCTACTACAAAAATGGAAGGAGGCGGATTGAACTATATTCTTCAGAAGCGTAAAGGCGCGTTCTCACTTCAATTCGCGCTGCCTTCGAGGAGCGATTGTTCTCGTAGTTAGCTCAGGCACAGTATAAGTACAACCAGTAGCGTCGCTTGTCTAAATAAAGTAGCGTCCGCAAATGTGCAAACCATGAAGACTGTATAAGGAGATCCAACTCCCTAAGAATGTTACTAGAAAACTGTTAGCAAAATCCCGAACTTGAAGTTATGAATATTTCGTCCACTCGCGGCGCAAGTGCGCACAGACTACGATATACAGTGGCGAGCATATAAATAGGAAAAATGTTTTGTTATCATATAAGACGTTGTTCTGCAGTCCCGATTGGTATATCTCCTTTAGTCTTTCCATACTTCAGAAGTACATTTCCTAAGCTTTACAAAGCTGTATAGTTCTAATTACTAACGCCGTTTAATTAATATAAAAAAAATAGTAGACTTGAAATAAGGACATTTTTGGAGAGCATCTAAAACTGAGTTTCTTATTTTCAACGCACATTTTGGTAAGTTCATGTGATTATAAAGTACAAGTAGTAATACCATATGTAAAGTGCAGTTAGGTATATCAGTTTTCGCACATAGAAATGGGTCGTGGCAAACATGTTACAACTGTCCAACGTCTAGAAATTCTCCGCTTTCGGAATGAAAAATTAACGCTTCGTAAAATTTCTGAGCGTCTTAAAATCTTAATTAACGTCGTCCATTCAAGCACTTAAACATATTAAAGTAAATGGCACTGTTGATAATAAAATACGCAATGAAAGACCACGAAAAACAACACCACGATTGGATCGAACGATACACCGTCTTTCAGAAGCTGACCGATTTGAGGCTGCGGTTGATGTTCATCGTGAAATTTCCACACAAATGGACACAGAAATTAGTGTTCACACCGTTCGGGGCCGTTTGAATGAATTTGGACTAAGAGGACGCATCGCCCGTAAAAAACCATTTATTAGTCAAAAGAACCGTAAGGCAAGACTAGCCTTTGCTAAAGACCATCTTCTCTGGACAAGAGAGAAATGGGCGAAAGTAATTTTTACTGACGAGTCTAAGTTTAATCGCTTAGGATCAGATGGAAGAACTTATGTACGACGTCGAATGGGTGAAGAATTTAATCCGAAGTGTTTAAAATCAATCGTTAAAGAAAGAGGTGGCTCTACGATGGTCTGGGATGGTATGACCAGAAACGATCCTGGTCCAATTTGCCGTATTAATGGCATCATGGACCAGCATCTTTATGTCGACATTTTAAACGAACATTTAATGCCATTTAGTCGAGAAAATTTGCCAGCCGACTGGATATTTCAGGCTGATAACGATCCAAAACACTCGTCACGAAAGGCAAAACGGTTCTTGGAGGAACATAAAGTTAAAATCATGGGTTAGCCTGCTCAGTCGCCGGATTTAAATTCGATAGAGCACCTTTGGAACGACGTGGATAAAGAAAATAAAACAAAAAGCTTTCACAATTAAATGATTTATACGATGTGATAGAAGAAACTTGGAAAAGTATTTCAATCGATCGCTGTATTCGTCTTATTGACTCTATGCCACGTCGCTATGCTGAGGTAATAAGAAAAAAGAGAGGCCCAACAAAATATTAATTTGTTATTGTGAATATGTTGTTTATATTATAAAATAAAATACTTTTGATAAATAATTCTGTAGTTTCCTATTTAGATGCTTTCCAAAAATGCCCTTATTTCAAGTCTACTATTTTTTTTATATTAATCAAACGGCGTTAGTAATTAAAACTATACAGCATTGTAAAGCTTAGGAAATGTACTTCTGAAGTATGGAAAGACTAAAGGAGAAATACCAATCGGGACTGCAGAACAACGTCTTATATGTTAATAGCCTAAAAAAATTCATATGTATTTTCCAATAACAAGTGGACTGCCGGTCAAGTGCAGGACAATCTGAAGATTATCTGTACATAAATTGTATACAAATGTATATCGTAGTCTGTGCTCTGTTGCGCCGCGAGTGGTAGAAATATTCATAAGTTCAAGCTCAGGATTTTTATAACACTTCTACACTACACAGTTAGAACTCCTTATACCATTAAGCTTTATCCTAACTGGAGTGTGAACTCCTGTAGGAAGAAGTTGAGGCGACGGAGGTCCGAGAGAAATGCAAAACGGGTGGTTCCCTTCGACCATACATACATGGACCGCTCAAGCTATAGTGTAGTCCGTAGCCAACATCTCCCATGGCAAAGTTACGAGTAAGCAGTTGTGCGCAAGCGCTACAGTCAATGGGTGATAGCAGTGGGGAAAGGCGCGAATTGAAATTTTGAACGGTTTGTCGAACTACTCTTCGACCATTGGTCAAAGCTGCAGTCAGCCTGTCATCTAGATGGAATTTTTGCTATAGTTCTCGAATTTGACGCATGCGCATTAGCGTCATGTCTCACTTTTGATATGAAGATGTTGGTTACGCTCTGCTCAGTGTATAAAGAGGAGGCTTGAGCAGTCCATGTATATATGGTCCAAGGTGGTTCTGATATTATCTTATAGCAAATTTATTTGTAGAGGGGGAACAAACGTACGCCGTAACATAACCTACCCGAGGATCGCTGAGCATTGTAGACCTAAAGCATTATATAGCTGTAATAATTCTATTTTCAGATTCTTTTCCGCATAAAATTGGATAAATACAATATAAATTAAATTGTGACAAATAATAAAATTTAGCTCTATACCAAATTGTATATATAGTGTGTAGAATGTATTCGTACACCGATCAATTTCGCAAAATACTTTTGTACGAAATTGTAGTTTTTTAACTTCTTTTTTTATAATCAATGATAATTTACATATTCTCGGAAATCTGTAAGATAGATATAGTCCAAACAACACAAGGAAAGTGGGTAAAAGTATAGAAGCAATAAGTATTTGAACGATTCTTATGACGAACCATTTACGGTAGAGTTTATAATGTAAACACATCAATATATTGCTCCGTACGAATTAGAAAACATCAAATTTCCAGTAAAGTACTGTTAAACATTTAATTTAACGCTTAGAAGAGTTGCAATAATTATAAAATCAAAAGGAAATCCCACGAAGGAAGTATTATATACTTGTAAATTAATGTAAATTTTTTTTTTTTTAATAAAGTTTTAAAAATTAAACAGTTGTGCGAATACTTATTGCTACAATATTTCTATCGATTAATTGTTTTTCTTTGTTAATTTCGTAACTTACATAAATAGCTATTTTTTTTGTAATCTATCTATTCTAGAGATTTTGGAGAATATGTAGAATGTCATTGCTTATAAAAAATAAGTTAAGAAATTACAATTCTACATAGTTTTTTTGGAAATTGATTGGTGTACGAATACTTTCTACACCCACTGTATTTGTATGATCTAAATTATTGTATGTAAATTATGTATACTATTCCATTATTATGTCATTATTGTTAATGTTTCTATCGTTTTATATATAAATAAAAAGGAAACAAAGTCCAAATCTGTACGAATATTTTTTTACGCATCAAACAATTGCTAGTGCCGCGAAAAGCAAACAAAGAGGAGTCTGTTCTCCCTCCACACATAAATTTGCTATAGGATAGTACCGGAACCACTCATCTTGCATCTCTCTCGGACGGGCTTCTATCTTAAAGTTCTATCTCAAAGCACTCCAGTTAGAATAGAGCTCAATGGATAACACTTCTACACTACACAGTTAGGATTCCTAATACGGTCTTCAAGGTCCATACCAAGAACATGGCGACGACGCTGTTTCCTATATTGTACACTAGATGGTACTAAAATAATAACCGACATGTGGCGACCTTTACCTACGCTGGCACAAAGAAGAAAGTGAATTTCACGACAGCGACATCTTGCGTTTACCGATATAACTATGAAACTAACAAAATATAACTTGTTCATCTATAGGAGTTACTTCAGTGGATGATTCAACCGAAAGGCCTAGTAGAGTACAAATACGATTTTAAATGAAAGTGTTATTGTTTTTAAGATGTTTCCTCCATTCATTTATCCAAGAAATCCTACAGAATCGAAAGATTCTTGTAACGTGGTGTTCAACACAATTGCAAACGCCACAGACACCACGCGCAGCGTCACACGTCGATTCAATTTATTACAAAGCGTAATTTATTTTAACAATCTATAAAATATATTTTTTTGTATAGAAAAATATGAATAGAATGTTTTTTTTCTAAAACACTATATTAGTTAAATTACGGCACTTATGTTCAGTGTTTTATACATACCGTTTGCAATTGCCTTTCTGTTTCTTTCAGTTTAAATATGCGCGCGGTGCATACCAACACATGGCGGACCTAGGACACCGACATCAAAGGTGCCGACACGGAGTGACGCTACTGGTTGTACCCAGGGCCGGTTTTAGCAATATTGGCGCCCCGGGCAAGATTATCGTGACGCCCCGTCAGGGGCATATACAGGGTGTCCCAAAAATGTTGTAACACCTTAAAAGAGGTGGTTCAGGAGGTGATTCGAAACAACTTTTTCCTTAGCGAAAATGTTGTCCGAGGCTTCGTTAAGGAGATATTAACGGAAAACCGCGACCAATCAGAGCGCGAGTATGCCGGTGGAGCGTAGGGTGCGCGCTAGGCGGCTACGCTCATACGCTACCGCGGGCGCTCCACCGGCATACTCGCGCTCTGATTGGTCGCGGTTTTCCGTTAATATCTCCTTAACGAAGCCTCGGACAACATTTTCGCTAAGGAAAAAGTTGTTTCGAATCACCTCCCGAACCACCTCTTTTAAGGTGTTGCAACATTTTTGGGACACCCTGTATATTGGTATATTCGTATACTAGGGACTCCGGACTGCGACGCCCCAAAAAATTTGGCGCCCCGGGCGGTTGCCCGACCGCCCCCCCCCCCCACACCCCTAACGCCGGCCCTAGTTGTACCTATACTGTGGCTGAGGTGATCGCGAAAAGTAGATATTCGATAGACTACAATCAGACTCAAGTGTCTTTCCGGCGTATGTCGAATACGTGAGAAGGCGCTTTAACGCAACAGTCAATCGAGTACAAAGGGTTAAGGAGGTACTCTTTTCTTTCTTTGTCGGAAAATGGATTTTCTTTTAATTTTCTTTTTGCTCGGAGTCTTTAAAATATTTCCGACAAATTAAATTTACAAAATTTCACAATTGCCAAAGTTATAACCGTTTATATCGCAGGCTGTCCCATTAAGCTGATTGAACATAAAACTTTAAAGAGGTTCTCTTTTATTTTAGGGCAAAAAATAATTATTTTTATATTCTTGTTGTGTAAAGTCTTTGAGAAATTTTTCGCAAATTATATTAAAAAAGGTTCAAAATTACAAAAAAACGAAACATTAAACGAGTTTTTCATATATGTTATCGATTTTTTCTGCTCCTTTTTGTCTGCTTTTAAATCCCTACTCAGAACAAGAAAATATCGAAATCAACTTATAATAAGTCAAAAAAAAGTATACAGTGTCAAAAATCGGTAGTGATAATAATTTATAGCAAAAAAGAATTTTTTTAATTTTTAAAAATGGAAAAAACAAGTAATTGTGGAAGGCCCACTACCGGACCGGGCTTAAGTTGCAGGATGGATAGAAGTTTAAAATAGAAAATCTTCAAGAAAATCGAAGGATACACACAGTTTTAAAAACACGATTGAACACTTAAAATTGAAAAATTTCGATTGAAAACACTTTTAATATTTTTTTTGTACTTTTTTCCGTAAAGGCTATCTAAAAACGAAAATTTTGAAAAAAGAACAATTGAATTTCGATCATTATTAATAAAGTTATGAGCATAAAACCAAAAAGAGAGCGGTTTTTTTTTAAATTTGATATTTTTTAAACCACTGATAAAAAAAATCTCAAAATTTCCCAGGAATCCTCTTTTGAGGGGTACTAAAAAATACCAAAAAATTAAGAAAATAAAAAAAAAGTTTTTGAAACCGTCCGATTCGGCGTGGAATGCCCCATATGTATGTATCAATAAACGTACCAAATTTTAAAAGCTTTTGTCAATTACTTTGGCTGCAAAACAGTCACGAAAATCGAATTTAACTGGTATAAAGTAAAAGAGTACCCCCTTAAGATACATCGTAGAATGAACAGATGATAAGCGTAGTTTAGACGCGTGAGTACGTGCGACACGCGTCTCTTGGAAGAGGAAGATTTGTGTTAATTTATCTGAGCACAGAAAATAATCAGCGGCAGATGAAGATAAGTAGGCATGGCGGCGAGACAGGTGTCCGTCGAGTTTCCTTTGTAAAACGATCCTCTCTGGATACCGTTCTTCCTTTGCAGTTATAGAACTCCCTCTCGTTAATAGTGGTCGAAGAAGAATCGAATCAGCTTCTTGTTTTGTTAGACACGAAATGAGAGGCGATCGAGGAGCTTGCGTTTTGTTACGTATGCGTAGGTAGAGAAACTCGTCGACGCTTGGCTTCGTCGTCTTTTTTTTTTTCTCCGGTTCGAATGGTAAATTAGCCAGCGATAGAGAGGTCAGTTTGTTTCGACGGTGTTTTTACCGCTTCCATTTTGTTTAGTTTAGGCGTAAAGAGAGGAAGAGCGATAGCGCTTATGTTAGCGTATGTTCTAAGGAATTGTTACGTTTTTTTGTTTGTTTTTGTTTTTTGTTTCTATGCCGTTGAGTTTCGAATGTAGGAAGTTTAAGTCTAAACTGACCTCAGGTTTGGCTCGATCGATAGCTTTCTCGACCGGAAGTTCTTCACCATGGACATTCGTTTCGATCGCGTATGGCACGAGCTTCTGTCCGTTGTTCACCTCTCCTTCGTCGTTTGGATTTTCCACCGAGTTATTTGCCCTCGTCTGAATGGCTTCGACCACTTTTGGCTTTTCGTGATTGTGGGAATTGTTAGGTGTGCGAGGAACTGTAGCAGAGCCGTTCACAGGCCTGCGTTGTCGCCCTCTGTAAATGGTTACGCGTCGTCGAGGCTGTTGAGGTCTCGTCACCTTTTTCGACGAGTTTTCCTTGGTGTCGACAGACGGTCTACCCCGATGACGATTCCCCCTGCGACCAAACTCGTGATCCGAGTCGAACTTGATCTTCTGTCGACCACGGTTGGTACGCCTAACCAGTGTAGTCGTAGACTTATCGACAGAGGTTGAAGATGGCGTTGCGATCGTTGTTGACGTAATCATCTCTTGATCGCTCGTTGAGTTTCCTCTATTTTGGACACTCTGCGTTGCTGTAGCGATCTCCTGGGTTGCCTCTGAACTTGGCCCAGGATTTCGGGTATTTAACTTCTCTGTCACCGACTCTGATGTATCATTTATAGCAATATAAGTTGTAGTGGCTTCATGCAAAGTTACAGTACTTGCTTTCTCGGATACAGCGTTCGAGGAAATAGAATAACCACTCGTGGTAGGTGAAAGAACGCTTGTCAATTTAGTTGCGTTTGAATTTGTAACATCGATTAATAATTCAGAAGAATTGGTAGTTGTCATCGCTGGGGAATCATTGATCGAGGGTTCTCCAGTCGTATAATCATTCGACTGCAAGGGAGTAGTCAACGAGAATTCTGTAGGAGTTGGAATCGTGGAAGATGTAGCATCTGTTCTCGATAAATCTATTTCCGTTTGTTCCGGGATAGTTGGAGGAGTTGTGGTTCTGATTCTCCTCCTAACTCCAATCCTGTTTCTAATTACGCGTGTCACTTGGCGATCAGTGATCGAAAAAGCTGTCGTGGAATCGGTGTATTTCGGTATACCACGTTGACGTAGCTGTTGCGTTATAGGTTTGGGATCCTTCTCTTCGTTGTCTCTACCATTCGTGCCCACAGAAGTCGACAGATCTTCGGTGGGGTTTCTGAAAGTCGATGTTACAGTTGTGGTCGACGTGCGAGTACTTTCTTTAGTTTTGGTCTGTTCAAGAACGGTATCGGTTGTTACAGTTGTGTTAAATATAGGTTGCCTTTCGATGTTATTATTGTGGTTTTTCACTTCCGTAGGTAAGGTAGTCGATGCTGTTGATAACCTACTCGATTCAGTAGGTAAGGTAATCGATGCTGTCGATAAGCTATTCAATTCGGTAGGTAAGGTAGTCGATGCTGAGGGTAACCTACTCGATTTGGTAGGTAAGATTGGTGTTGTTGGTAAGCTACTCGATTCGGTAGGTAAGATAGTCGATGTTGTCGGTAAGATACTCGATTCGGTAGGTAAGATTGGTGTTGTTGGTAAGCTACTCGATTCGGTAGGTAAGATAGTCGATGTTGTCGGTAAGATACTCGATTCGGTAGGTAAGATTGATGTTGTCGGTAAGCTACTCGATTCGGTAGGTAAGGTAGTCGATACTGCCGGTGACCTACTC
>NC_071981.1:9220532-9258632 GCF_026283585.1 Hylaeus volcanicus
TACTCGATTCGGTAGGTAAGGTAGTCGATACTGCCGGTGACCTACTCGATTCGGTAGGTAAGGTAATCAATGCTGGCAGTAACCCACTCGATTCAGTAGGTAAGGTAGTCGATGCTGCCGCTAACCCACTCGATTCGGTAGGTAAGGTAGTAGATTCTGCCGGTATCCTACTCGATTCGGTAGACAACCCGTCTGTTTTCTCAGTAACGAAGCGTTCCGTTTCATTTCTAGTTACGTAAAAGCCCCGCGGAATTTTTGTCGAGAGCAAAGTAGTCAGCGGCGGACTGCGTATGGTGGTTGGTTTTAGCGTGGTGGTCGACGAGTCTTCGCTTTCCATCCTCTTCTTGTTGCTGGACGACGCGTTTTCGTCGTCGGCATCGTTGTCCTCGACATAATCGTGCGCTTTATCGTCGAACACATCCAATTCGTTCTCTCTACCGTCTGCCACGTCACTCCTTTCGTTACTTTGGCTGATCTTGTCCAGGGTCCAGGATTCTCTGACGTTCTCAAAGTTTCTGGGAGCGGGGATTTTTGCTTTATCTGGGAACGAGTTACTCGGGGAGTCGTCATCCTCGAGCACGAGGTTCGTTCGTTTGTCGAGCAAGCTCAAGTGCACAGGTGAAGGGCTGCTGGTGTGATCGTTCGTCTGATAACCAATCAACTCCCTGAGGGTCGGTAGTCTATTAGGTTCCGAGTTGGCGACCTGAAAATCAGAAGAAGGCGGCAGGCTTAGCGACGGTCCTCCCTTCGAGGGATCTCCGTTCTCTCCCGTTATCGCTATCGGAGTATCGATCCTCGATGTTCGCGTCGGCATGCTCGTTCTCCGTTTCGACCGATTCCCGAAGGGATTTCCGTGCCAAGTCGTCTTCGGTAGCCGAGGTTGTCGCGCGATCCGATGAACACGAGATGAACGGACGGTGAGTCGGAGTAGAGAAAAAGAAACGGAAGAAGAATTCCCCTTCTACGTGTTTTTTCTCGCTTATGGATAGTTTAATATTGGGTGATGCATGATAAGGAAGATGGATGGCGTCTATGTACATTATCGATGATAGCGCGAAGGATATTAGCGAGCGCATGATTCATTGGCCAGAGTCTTTGCTGCCGATCAAGTTGCTGAACACAGACTCAATCTCGATCGTGGATGACTCATGGGACTCGGTAGTAAGCCAACCAGGTACCCGATGAAGGAACTCGCTCTCTATGGGTAACGTGGACCTCTCGACATGGCCCTGGCGGATCTCATTCGCCGATTCGTCTTCGTTCGTCTCACCAGTGGAACCCTTTGACCTATCTGACGTGCCAGGGACCCAGGAGACGGTGGTCTGCAACGGAATCCTCGTAGTCGATGTCAACGAAGAGTACTTTGTCTTTATCAAAATCTTCTGTCGCTCTGTGGTCGCCGATTCCTCGACCGAGGTTACCAGTCTGGTGACGAGTGGTTTTGGGGGCGGTGTGGTTGTGTAATCAGTGTCCACGAGATTCTGGACCTCCTGGCGTTCCTCGCCTAAGCCACTCAGAGTCGTCGTGTCCTCCTCGTTGGGTCCGCGAGGAGTGGTCCGCAAAGACTGCTGTCTCCTGTGAGCATCCGCTACGTAATCGAACTTCTTTGCCGGGATTAACGTCTCCGTGACGGACGGCTCCGCGGTGGTGGATATGGGCCGTCTCGCGTAGAACCTCGACCTGACGTGGCTCGACGAATCGAAGCTGGGCGACTGCGTGGCGTCCAGCAACGACTCCTCGCCCCCTTCGTCTCGATTCCTCGCTCCGTCCCGGTACAGGTAACGCGTCCTTGGCTGACGGAAGTTCTGATACCTGGACGTTGGGTCGTTTCCCTCCTCGAATTCTTCCGGCGACGAATCCAGCGCGAAAGAGCTCTCAGTGCTCACCGTTTTCCTAAGAGAATTCGGAACCCTGTATCGCGGCCGTAATTCTGCTTTTCTATCGTTTATAGATGCGGATCGATAAGTCTCCTCGCTTCCGGTGGAAAGTGTCTCGTCGCCTCCTGTGCCGTTGAATGCGACGAGCCTCGGCGAAGTCAAAGGATCCGGATTACCGTGGCTGATCAGCGTCGCTGGAGTGATGTATCGACTCCAGAAATCCTCAGGGACGGTCTTGGCTGGCAGGTCGACGGCGAACACAGCTTCCTCGTTGGCTCGATTGATCCTCGGAGTCGCGTCGTTCGAGTCGAATTGTTCATCTAATCTCAATCTCAAATCCTTCGTGTCATCGAGGGTTTTCTCGTTTACGTCTTTTTGCGTCGTCCTGGCAGTGGTCGTCGAGGAAACGGGCCTTCGACGAACGAATAGACTCTTCCTGCGCTTCGACGCCACTTCGTTGTTCCTCTCCGTCGTCGAAGACGGACGCGCGAAGCTCCCTGAAACTGGGTATCGACTGGTAACGTTCTCAGCGGAATCGACCGGTCGTCTGCGCACGAACTTCTTCCTCACGTATCTGGAGTCTAGGTAGTACGTCCTGTTGTAAGGTTCCAGTCTGCGGCTGGGCTGTACGGTTACCAAAGGCGTAGCGAATTGAGAGACAATGGTTGGCAGAGCTTCGGGTTGGCTGCTAGGCGCTGATGTATCGTAGGCACTATCTTTATCGGTGAAGTTGATCAAGAAGCTCGACATAGTCGACTCCGCCGTGTTTGTTTCCGTGACTGATTCCTCCGTTTCAGATTCGGTCGTGGCAACGGTGAAGTTGTCGAGCAACGTCGAGGTCATCGTCACCGCGTCAGGGTCGGATGAATTCTCATCGGCAGTGAACGATTCCGTAGTAGGTGCCTCGAAAGTAACCGCGAGATCGCTGAAGGCATAGTCCATGGTATTCGAGGTCTTCGCCGTAGATGCAGTTTCTATCGGGACGTCGGACTTCACTGTATCCTCTTCGATATCCAGTGCAGCAGTAGTGACAAAGCTCGTTGTGTCCGCGTTAGAGGTTGTAGACCCAAACCTGATCACCACTTGATCCTCTTCGGTAGAAGAGAGCTCTACGGTGGACACCGTAGTGTCGTTTCTAACAGGTCGTAGACGCCTGATCACTTTTCTTTTTCGAGGAACCGATCTGTTCTCTTCCTCTTCCTCTTGCGACGCTACAGTGCTGAATGTAACGGGTCGTTTCCTCAGAAGAACCTTCTTTCTCTTTGGAACCGTAACGTTCCGGTTCCCTTGAGCCGTTAGATCAGTCGCGTTCGCGGGAAACACGATCCTGATGATGTTGGGATCGAAGTCTTCCACCTTGCTGGTCGTAGAGAACGGCTCGGTCTGCTTTTCGTTAGCGGATAACAAATTCTCTGGCATCACGGTGACCACTTCGTTCTCTGTATTAAATTCCGTAGTGCGAGCCGACTCCACTACGTTCGTCTCTACGTCCGACTGAATCGTAGTCGCAGGAACTTCCGTCGTCGTTGCTGGACTGGTTGAAGCACTGTCAGCCTCGTCGACAGAGTTCAGGTAAGGTTCCTCGGTAACGGGGTCGTTCAAAGGATTCTCGATCTCTCGAGGCTCCGCGGAGGTTGTCGTCGAGGCAGTCGTAGAAGAATACGGAGAAGTGGACGAGACTCGTTCCGTCTGCTTGGTGAGTTCCTCCACGTTGTTCCTCTTCCTCGTGTACCTAGTCCTGGCGTAAACGTCCCGATTCACCGCTGTCGGTTTCTTGAACACCCTTATGTTAGTGATTTTGTCAGTCTCCTCTTCCTCCGTGACTGCGCTCCTGGATCTCGAGGGCGAGTTTCGTTTTGGATAGCCCTGGGTGATTCTGATGATAGGACTGTCGTCGAGCTCGTTCGTTTTAGAATGCTCGACGGTGGCTCTGGCGCTTGGGCGTCGAAATCTCCGTCTGGACGGCTCCGACGTGCTGTCCAAAGTGCTAGGAGCCTCCGTGGTTCTGGCTCGTGATCTGATCACCGAGTTGGCTGACTCTTCCGTTTTCGTTTTCACGGTAGATGGCGTGTACCTACTAGAGCCCCGTTGCCTCGATCTTCCAGGCGTACGTGTGGATCCCTCGGTGGCGTCGCGACGACTTTCGACTCGGTCGGCATCCTGCCGCGAAGTTAACCGACCCCGTCCTACCAAAATGGACGAGCGCGTTTGGTTTCGCGATGCTATACTCACCTTGGATCTCGTTTGATCGTTGGACGCTGGCAGCGGCGTAGTTACAGCGTCTGCTGGCCTGGTGCGTCGATTGAAGCCGAAAGGACGCGGTTGAGACACGGTCGCGGTGCTGATCCTCGTGCTGGGCGAAGATACCTTCGACAGGCTCGCTGGTGCAGTGGTCAGCAGGATTTCCGTCGCGGAATCCTCGACCAGTTTCACCGACTCAGTCGTCGAGCTTGCGTACGAGATCGGTTCTTCTTTGTCGAGATCGCGATCTATGTCGTTTGTTGTCGTGGAAAGGATGATAGAAGAAGGAGTGGTCGTTGACGACGTCGTCGACAGTATCGTTGTCACGACTGCTTCTGTCTTCTCCTCCGCTTTAAGCGTTTCGCTTGAAACAGATGTCTCTGTGATTGGTTCTTGGCTGGTGGAGATCACTTCTGAGACCACATCTGGAGACCTCGGGGTGGTGCTTCTGAATCTCTGGATGCTAATGTACCTACAGAACATTTTTTGCTCGTTGGTTAATTGATCAGGGAATAAGTTTTAGGACAGTGTTCCATGTTTAAGGATGTAAAGAGACCTAGATTTAGTTGTGGATGAGTTCTCATCGTTCAACGGCGGAACAGACTCCTGGTCCTTGGTGTCCTCTGAGGAGGTGCTCTTGGTATTCCTGAAATTCAGAAAATTACCTCGTGAAGTTTATATTTTTCTTTAAACGTGACACTTATTTGCTACAATTGCTTGGATTACTTACTTTGATGATATACTAGGACGTCGAGAACGGACAGGTGTTACCTCTTCTTCTATGTCCTCGTCCTTCTCATCCACGTCGTTCTCGTATCTGAAAAATTCACAGTCACTCGTCAACTTTCATAAATCTATGACGCTTTGCTCTTCACTGTGTGTATGCATACGAAATGAAAATATATATGTGTAAGAGCGAGCGACAGTGAGGCGACATGGCAATAGCCTGGCGACGACCAGAGCTGTTCAAGTGCCGTCATAAATTAGCGGGGTGTTTAGACTCCGGATAACGTGGCGAGGGTCGAAGCCGAATTTCGGCGGGACCCAACTATCTTTCGTCGGCCGTGACGTGAGTTTGACTAGGCCCCGTAGAGCCGGCTACATTGGGGTCTTTCCCAAGAAAGAGTGGGACACGTGTTTCCTACTTAAGGGCGGAAAATGCCACGCCACGGGCAGAATAAAAAAAGCGATAGAAAACGACACCGCAAGTGAACGTCGCGAAGATTGGAAGAACGCGCAGTATAAAATTAGTAAAACTCTATTCTCTCGCATTCATAAATGTCTTACATATGTTTAACTAAAATTAGCAAAAACTTAGTTTTAAAAATTTTAATCACCTTGACTTCGCCGTAGTCGATGGTCGGCCACGTCTGATGTTAATGTAATTAGGAGTCGCTCTTTGCGTGGAGCTGGTTAGGAAGGGGTTTCTGATAGACTGTTCCTCGGAGGAAGCCACATCTGCAGTATCGTCGTCGAGATCTTCTTCATCGTTGAGCTCCTCCTCTTCCACTGGTGGTTCATTCGTGGAGGATCTATTGAAAATGGAAGAATTTGTCAATGACCTTCTGCGTGGAACAAATTAGATAACGAATGAAGAGTCGAAAACTGATTCGTCGTACTTGGGTCTCTCGATGGTAACGTATTGATGCTTGTACGATCGCCTCAGTGTTTTCACTTCGGGAACCTCGTCCAGGCCTTCGAATTGCGTTCCACCTGGCCCGTTCGCGTAGCTCTTACTCCCTGATGTGCGTTGTCTGCTGGCACTTTTGCCAGCTTGACGACTGAGCACACGTTCGTACAGAGTGCGACTTATCGTGGCTGGAGTGGCAGGCTCGTTTTCCGAGTTAGTCTCATCGGGACTCTTGTTCTGAAGAAACAGTTGCTTCTCCAGTTCCTCTATACCACCTGTCAAACAATATAATTGGAAATATAAATACGTAGTATGGAAAGGAGGTTTGTATAACCGTTAAAGAGGTTTTACATACGCCTTAAAGTGTATTTAGTAATTTTTTTCAATTCATTTTACAGACATCATTGAGATACCAACTTTTCCCTATAATAAGTTTTCGCCTGAGTGGGAATTCTGAAGGTCGCAATTGTTATTCGAATGAAAATGTTATGTTGTTATGAAATTCTTTCTTTACATTGTTAATATGTTTTCTAAGAATATAAACTAAACTGCGACTAAAAAAAGTTGTGAATTGAATTTTTTAGGGGCGTTTAAAGAAAAACGTATCAATTTTTACTATTTTTTGTACAGCTTTTACAATATAAAACACATCCTAAACAATGAAATCATTCAAATTTGTAGTTCATAGTCAAGGCATTTAAATAAAGTAAGCATACGGAAGATTTGAACAGGATTGGTCAATTAGTTTTTAAATTATCATTCCCACGGATTGAAAAAATATTGTTTAAAAGAAAAACGCGATAGCTCAAAGATTTTTGTGTGAAATGAATTGAAAAAATTACCGTATATATATTCTCAAAGTTATAGAGACATTACATAAATTCTTCTTTGTAAAGTATCCCAAGAAATACTCAATATTTGGACTCCTAACATAGATTGAGGCTGAAAAAAGGCCTAACTTTCATTATTAATTTTGAGAGTATCGCAAATCGAATAGGATTTCTTTTTACGCATATTGTAGTATAAACAAAAATTGTTGTATTATAATTTTTGTTTACATTTCGATGTGTGTTAAATAAACCCTGTAAAAAGAAACCCTATTTTTTTTTTTGCGATACTCTCAAAATTAATTATCAAAGTTAGGCCTTTTTTTCAGCCTCTAGAGTGGCGTTACCCCTTAAGATGTAGCATGAACTTCGCCATTTGGCTATCGTTTGGTGTACGTAATAGTGACCGTAAATATAAAAGAAGCAGTATAATTACCTGCTTTCTTAATAAGCATTATTAGCTCCTTGATGACCTTGGGGTCTTCCTCCTCACCCTCACTGCCAATGACCTTCTCCAAGTCGTGTCTTTCAGATTTGGAAAGCGAAGATGGTGCCTCTGTCGTGGTGGTGGTTGTCGTGGTGGGCTTGTTTCTTGTAATCGTTTTGTACAGAAGTGGTTTCGAGGTGGTGGGTACTTTAACTTCTTCCTTCACTTCTTCTTCTTCTTCCTCCTCCTCCTCGATTCCGTCGACGTCATCGTCATACTCCTCGTACTCCTCTTCGCTGTCTGGTTTCTCAGTGGTCGGTTTACGAGTGCTGCTGTAAAGGTAAGTTGTACGGCTTGTGGCAGCAACGATGGGAGCCCTCGTCGTCGACGCGGTTGACTGAGACGTCTTCGACTTGGGGCAGATCACGTTGCGTGGGTAATCGCAAGAATCAGCTGCCTTGTTGAACACCAGTCCTGCTCAAACGTATTATCAAACAAATGTTAGATTTAAAGAATGCAAATTTTTAATATATATATATAAAACACGCTAAAAGAAAAATAAAACCTTTTCATAGCATTCAGATAATTTAATATGTCATTTAAAAATGCTTGTGTTTTGAATTTCGGACAACCCAGCTCTGAGGCAGAGTGGTTACCGTAGAATTCTCATATAAAAAAATAAAAACATCACAATTTTGTTAATTTAAGATATTTTTAAGTACAAAAATTACGACTTATAACTAAGAAACGTTCTTTCGAATATCCTACAATTTCTTACTAAAAAATGTTTCGTTTGTCTTAAAAAAATTGATAAATATATCTGTTTTTCGGATCGTCCTAGGCTTGCACCCTTAGAATAAAACGTCGTGATTGTCTTACCTGAGGGACAAGTAAACTGATGAGCCACGACGCCCAGACCTCCTGGACCGGCATCCAAACACCAGAAGTATTTTTTGCAGTCTCGAGGGTGCGAGAAGAATCCCTCGTCTTCGCATTTAAAGTCTGTTTGAACAAGAACGATTAGAATAAAGATGTCAGGAAAATGGAAATATTACTGGGTTACTTGATATCATACATCATTGAATTCAGTGGACAATTGATCAGTGATCACTGTTAGTGATTTTTCACGCCATCCCTAGTTGGCATCACTGCTTTCGACATGACCAGGAACCAGTCACCATTTTTTCCATCGAGGACTAAAGTAAGATGCAGAGCACCGAGGTTATGGATTGGTACCAAGATTTAAACAAATTTAAACAGTATCACTTGCGTTATGTTTCTATCAGATGTTTGAAGGCAGTGGTCTAGTAATAGTGGTCTCTAGTAACTGGATCAGTGACCACTGGTCACTAATCAGATGTCCACTGAACCCACCCATTAATTATCGTTGTTGAAGTGAATCGACAGTCAAATCTTTAAGGTTTACATTAACGAAGTGTCCTAGAAGTATCAATCTCATCCAAACTCACCTGTGCCAGGGTCAGGCGTAGTGGGTGGTTCCGGAGTGGTTAGTTTATTGCTCAGAGATCCCTGCTCCGCGTCGTCCTTGGTCTCTCCCTTGCGACGACTTTGCTTCCTACGATTCCGATTAGAACTCGACCGATTCTTTGGTCTACTCTTCTCCCTCGATCTGTTGTTCTTGTCCGCTGGCCTTACCGCGTTGCCTCCATCGGAGTCTGCCTCCTCTTCGGACGAGGAATGATTATACGACCGCCTATCGACCTCTTGGTCATCTTCTTCCTCCACGCTGGCCTTGGGTTGCGCAAATGTTCGGAACTTCGGCCTAGGAGAAGTAACTCGCTTCCTGGTAATGGGTGCAGCGGTCGTGCTGGTTCTTCTCGAACTGGATTTCCTCCCTACAGTGTTGCTCTGAATTCCTGACAAGCGAGTTTTCTTGCGATTGTTGAAGTTACTCGACTGTTGAACCGTGTTCCTGTTGGTTGGAAAGGAGGTCGCAAAGCTATATACACTACGTATCAAAATTATACGAACAATACGATTTTTGAGGTTCCAGTATCTTAAATAGTTTTTTTATGACTTTCCTACGTTCAGTTTCAAATCTTCAGCGAGTCCCTACATTGTATTTTGATTTAAATTGAAAAAATTTGCGTGAAAATCTGTATGTTCCATAAGGGTCTGTGTTCAAATTACAAAATGGTAAAACTGCCGAATAGGTGACCCCGCCTCTATGGCTTTGACCTTGACATATGTTGCAGGGGGTCCCAGCAAGCGTACAGTTTTGTGACGTATATTTTTTAAATTTTGTAGAAGGTTTTTCAGCTGAAAGCATACGCCTTGAAATTATACGCTTGCTGGGGGGCTGACCCCCCCTCCCAGACCCCCTGCCGGAGCCAAGAGACTCCGCCCTCTTGACCCCCGCGAAATTATAAACACCTCTCAGGCTAACTCTGTACACATTCGCGTGGTGCGCTGCAGTACTCATTGTTGGGGGCTCCGCCCCATTGGGGGCAAACCCCCGAAGCCCCATTTTTCTTTTACAAGCTCTTGGAACAAGTTTAAACCGTTGTAGTGTGTTTTTATATTGTTCTGTTTCACACAGAGTCGTTCAACCGTCTTGATTCTTGATTTCGAGAGCCTGTCGTTAACCAAATAGCGACGAATCAGCTGTTCCGAAAAATCAATATATCGATTAGACGTTGACACGGCTAACCAGACAAAGACAGAATTAATATATTTCTCGTTTCACTCATGTTGAATTCATTTGTCTTAACCCATTGACAGGGTTCCCCGCATACTTGAATGCAATTCACTCGATTTCCTCCACTTTTCTCAAGAGGGGTCAACGAAATAATCGAATCGAGCTGCAGTTGTTCAGTTTTTCAAAGACCTTTGACCGAAAACGATCGAGCTCATTAGACCACGGTTCTGATCAAAAAGTTTTCGTGTTAAGGTAAACGAACGCGATATCAGACACGATTCTGAATTAAAATCACGTATCAATTGGTCGTTAGAATCCTTGATATTCGGCTTATTCTGATTGTACAGCATTCAACGTAAGATTTATTGATTGAGGTCGATCATCGAGACTTCGTCAACCATCTTCGTTTTCCATAATCAATCAGTCGAATAGTGCCGAATAATCTTTGGATTCAACCAATTGATGTATCGAATTACTAATGATTGGTCGAATAGAGTTCAACACGGAACTCAACCAATTATTTATCGTTCTCGACGTGCGTTGATCGAAAAAGAGTCGTAATATTGAGACTCAACCAATCGTCACGATTTCGAAATTCATACATCAAAAAAACGACGCGTCTAGGGCAGGAATTGTCAGATGCAGTCCTACCAATGAGTCTACTGACAATTCCGAGACGAAACGCACGCACTCCGTAAATTCGATCCATTTGAATCAATCATTCAATATTAATTTGGCGAGTGATAATCCGATTGTTTGTATCTTTTAAAAAATTTCAGAAGTAAAAGTATGCAACAATATGTTATATACAGGGTGTCCCAAAAATGTTGTAATACCTTCAAAAAGGTGGTTCGGGAGGTGATTTGAAACAACTTTTTCCTTAGCGAAAATGTTGTAGGAGGCTTCGTTAAGGAGATATTAACAGAAAACCCCGACCAATCAGAGCCCGCGTATACCGTTGGAGCGGCCGTGGTAGCGAACGTTATGCGCTAAGCGGCCGCTCTCGTACGCTATCGCGGGCGCTCTGCTGGCATGCTCGCGCTTTAATTGGTCGGGGTTTTCTGTTAATATCTCTTTAGCGAAGCCTCGGACAATATTTTCGCTAAGGAAAAAGTTGTTTCCAATCACCTCCCGAACCACCCCTTTCCAGGTGTTACAACATTTTTGGGACACCCTGTATAGCGTGTTCATATGTATAACCTAACCTAACTTACGACCTTTTTTGTTAGTAACTTTTTAATAAGCAGTAAGCGACGGTTAAGTTACTAGAAAAAATTACTCAGGAGGGTGCCCTTGACAACATATGTCAAAGTCAAGGTCATAGTCGAATAACAATCAAGTAAAGTTTTGTTAAAATCCTGCATTAAATAAATCCATGGAACAACTAAATACCTTATGATACTGTAACCTCTAAAATTCAAGCGTTCGTATACTTTTGATATCTAGCGTAGGAGGTTCGCGATTTAGGTATTCTTACGTGCTGTCGGTTAAAAGAACCTCTTTGGCCGCTTCTATTAACGGGTATGGCCGGTCGTGGCATTTGCCGCGGAAGTCGTCGTTGTCGATCGTCCAGAACATAATTCCACCCAAGTGCTTTTCGTTCGCGTATTTGGCTTTCAGTCGTACTATGTTTTCGTCATCGTAGCCCACCCACTGGTCTCCTTTGAACGCGTAGGGGCCCATCGCATTAGAATTCGGCTGTATCACTTCCCAGTCGTCCGAGGCTGCGAGGCTCTCGCAAATCTGATTAAGGAGCGTGCTCGAATAATTAATTACATATATTTATTCGTTTGATGAATTCATCATCCGGTATCTCGAATGAATCACACCGTTGTCGAAATATCCCCCTAAGAGGTTCATATAACATTGCATTTAATACGGCTAAGCTTACGGCATTATATACATTCGCCACTTTGCAGGTCATACGTATAAAACCATATAAAACTTCGCTACATGACGCTGCACCACCGTCGATTACTGACCATGGCGCCAATATTGCTAAAACCGACACCGAACACAACGTGTAGTGCCCCCTTAAGGGAATTCCAGAGTAATAGCTTTAAAAATAAGTGATTTTCATGAATTCTTTTTTGAAAAGTATTAATAATTCGCGTCGATATAATAGTACCCCCTGGATAATGTGGAAAGCTATTAAAAATATGTTCGCGTGATACAGGTGACGATGGTACCACAGTATAAGTACAACCTGTAGCGCCACTTGGCTAATGTACCGTCCGCAAATGTGCATACCAAGAACATGGCAACGACGCTGTTTCCTATATTGTACACTAGATGGTACTAATAGTAACCGACATGTGGCGACCCCTACCGTTGCTGGCAGAAAGAAGAGAGTCAATTTCATGACAGCGCCATCTGGCGTTTCCGGTTTAAGATAGAAAGCGAACTAGGGAAAATGTGTTCAGTCCAGTTCCGATATTACGAGAGTACAAATACGATTTTGAATAAAGCTGTTATTGTTATTAAAAAGTTTTCTTTCATTTATTTGTCCGAGGAGTTTTACGGAGTCGAAAGATTCTTGTGGCGTGGTGTTTAACCTTCGACCATATATACATGGACTGCTCAAGCCTACTCTTTATACACTGACCAGAGCGTAACCAACATATTCATACTAAAAGTGAGACATGACGCTAATGCGCATGCATCAAATTCGAGAACTATAGCAAAAATTCCATCTCGATGACAGACTGACTGCAGCTTTAACCAATGGTCGAAGAGTAGTTCGACAAACCGTCCAAAATTTCAATTCGCGCCTTTCCCCACTGCTATCGCCCATTGACTCATGACTGTAGCGCTTGCGCACAACTGCTTACTCGTAACTTTGGCATGGGAGATGTTGGTTACGGACTGCACTATAGCTTGAGCGGTCCATGTATGTATGGTCAAAGTGTTTAACACATTCGAGAACGCTACAGACACGTAGCGGATCAGAGTCCTACCTTGCCGACGAAGTCCTCTGTCTCTCATCGGAGGAAATAAAAATAGTTAATAATTCCACCACGCGTAGAAGAAACGCTTTTGTACTCCCAAAGAATAAATTGTTTGTTCTGTTAACCTTTTGAGTGAGTTAATTAATTATTGGCGAAACCGAGTAGCCATAGACACACGTCGATTCAATTTATTGCGCAGCGTCACAGTAGCATACTGTGGCAGCGCGGTTACGTGTGGCGTGTTGTGTTTCATTCTATTTCGTTGACGTTCCTCTGTGTAATATTATTTATTGAATATCTTTGAATATTTCGCTAACCTTTGAAATCAGCACTTACGTTCAGTGTTTTATACATACTGTTTGCAATTGCCTTTCTTTTTCTCTCAGTTTAAATGTGCGCGCGGTGCATACCAGGAATATGGCGGACCTCGGACATCAACTGAGTGACGCTACTGGTTGTACCTATACTGTGATGGTACGGTCTGAGCAGGCTGCAGGCTTCAGCTGTTTACCGAAAAACGGCCAAAAAGTGCAAATCTTGCCGAGCTCTGCTCTAACGTAACCATTCTTTAAATCTTCATATCATCGATCGACCCTTAACACTTTTATTCGTACAAATAGTCGCTCCGCATTTTCACGATACCATATTAGTATGCAACCAATTCCAATTAAAAACTTACCTCGTAATAAGCTAGATAGCCCTTCTCTCGAGTAGCGTCACCCTCGACTCCAGGGCCATCTGCCGGTGATCCTAAATCGGTTGCGTCCTCGTTGAAGAGCGTGTAAGATCGTCCATACGTTGGGATGCCTAAAATGATCTTTTCTGGCGAGGCACCCTTCTTCAGTAGGTACTCGATCGTATAATCCTGAAAAGTTTTCAAATTTACTACAATGGATCGAGAAAAGCTTGTTCTCCCTATTACTAACGCTGCCAGAGCAGCGATGAAGGCATCCCCGAGGCTACGCTAAATATTAGGTTGTCCCAAAAATTCGTTTCGTGATTTACACTCAACTGTTTTGTCTAGCAATGTTTACTCGCCGCACGCCCAGAGTTGGCAGTGAGAAACTCGTGATACCACGTGGTGTACCCACTACGCGCTATACCAGTGATGGACATTCGTGAGATTTTTCCTGATCATGCGCAATGCAGCGATCGTTGCAGTCCTCACTGCTGTATACGCTTACTTAGAATTTAGGGTACCATTGGATCCCAGTAAGGAACAAAATATAATGTCCTCTTCTTTTCCTCGATGATTCCTGACGTGAACGGCTGCTGTTTATTATCATTTTTTTTTAATTTTCCCTAATATTACACTCACGAACACTAACACTCTTGTACTTCATTTGTCCGTTAAAAACGCGGGAAAATTGCACAGGCCCCTTAAATGCACCTCCTCTGGCGGTTCGGATACATGTATGGTAACAGACGACATGTAGCTGTGACGTCAGCTTACGCATGCGCAGAAAGGAATTCCTCGAAGGAAAAATCCCACGAATGTCCATCACTGCGCTATACGTCTCCTGCTCGCTACCATGCGACAAGAGTGGGACGCGCAGATTCCTCCGCACCCCACTGACGGAAATCACTGCCAACTCTGGGCGTGCGGTATATATATATAATGTAAACATGTTACATGATATGATTGGTCGGTGGTTTTTCGTTAATAATTCAAAAACGGAGCACCATCCGATATTTTTGCAAAGGAAATTGTGGTTCAGGATCGTCTCAGCTACACTTCATTTTCGGTTCTGACACTAATTCTGGGACACCCTGTATATAGACATGTTAACATCTTACAATCGTCAATTCGCTGTCATAGTTGTACTCGTTGTCCTCTTCCAAGGGATACAAAGGGGCGTGATGATTCACTGCCGGCTCGTAGGACGAGTGATAGTCGTACGAGAGAAGATTAATAAAGTCCAAATACTCGTTCAACCTGGGTACGTCATAGCCTTTGTCGATGTACTCGATACCGGCTGGCATCGCCAACGACAACAGCAGTCTTGGTCTTCCGGTCTTTGAGGACTCCCTGTCGAACTCCTCTCTGAGCTCCTGCAAGGATAATTAAAATACCTATTTATAGACATAAGGTTATTTATCGATATAAGGTATTACGATAACAAGGGGAACAACTCTACCTGCACCAAATTGGCGTAATTGTCCTTGTCTCGAGGCTTTCCACCGTCTCTGAAGGCAGGGTACTCCCAGTCAAGATCGAGGCCGTCGAAGTGATTTTTTCGAAGGAACTTGATCGAATTCTTCACGAATTCTCGTCTCCTCTCGCGGTCGGCCACCATTGGAGAAAACCTGCTGGAACCTTCGTTCCAGCCACCGACAGCTAGTAAGGTCTTCAGGTTCTTGTTATATGTTTTCAAGCCGGTAAACTTGGCGTATCCACCTGCGAAGATATCGCCAGTTTAAGCCTTTTTATTTACCCAGCATTTGTTTACACAGATTTGGTTTGTCTTGATTAGATAAGGAACTTTGATTTTGAATCGATAAAAAGGAAAGCGCGGATAATAACGATAGAGAGCTCTACTTTTACCGATCGTGTATGTCATGTATTCTAAGGGAACGTGCTGTTTTACCGAACGTGTATGTCATGTATTCTAAAGGAACGTGCTATTTTACCGACAGCAGTATATTCTATACGCTGTAATAACGAACGATTCAGACGGACAATTGTCCGGTCGTTTACCGGTAAAGTATTTGGTTAATTAATTGGTAAAATATATTTTTACAAGACAATTGACCAAATATTTGTGTTTAGAGTCGATAAGATTATTAAGATTATTTTCTTCAACTTAAACTAATTTTTAAAATAATTAAATTAGACGTATTTTATTACAAAATACTATTTCAAATTAATGTAACCTACGTTATGCTTCTGACTACAATAGTTCATTATGGCACTGCTAGATAGTATTAAAAACTTTTATGGTAATAAGGGTCTGGTCATTTACCAGTTGTAAGTTAGTAAAAATAAGTAAAATATATATTCTACCTAGATATAACAATTAACTGTTAAGTCGTTAATAGAATAAGAAAAGAAAGATGTATATTTTATTTTGTTTAATACAAATGTCTAATCTAAGACAGAAATAGGGCAAACACAAACTCAAATATATTTTGTTATACATACTTATTAATAGATTACCAATTAGATTTAAAGCGGACAGATAACGTAAATCCGGACACACTTTCATAAAATAAAGAAAAATGATAATTAGTTTATAAGTAGGATGTAAGAAAATTAATAATGTACAACTTTGCAACGTAAAAGTCTGAAAATGTTGATATATGTACAGATTTTATGTACTGTAAGTGTACGTATTTAATGTAACGAAATAGTGAGAAGGTCAGATTTATGACCAATTACTTTAATAAAAGCAATAAAAAAATATATATTTTACCAGTAAAATAGAACAGAGATAGCAAAACCCTAGGCTTCGAATAAATCTAAAGTTTGCCGATGTGTTTGTCTTGTTCACCTCTTTGGAAAATGTTCGAAAGAGGAAAGGAGACAAGCATATCAGCAAACTTCAGATTTATTCGAAGTCTAGGGCTTTGCCCATCAAAAATAGAATCACTAGTAATAGGGATCTGTTCTATCGACAGAAAACCTCCTGTATTCTATGACGAAGTACTGTTTTACCAACAGGTGCTCTCCGTATTCAATACAACTCTCTAGTGATTCTTATCGTTCATATTTATACCTTTTTCGATGTCCTGATATTTGTCGAAGGGCTTCAAAGCGTTGTCCTTGGTGAAGCCGCCGAAAGCATAGATCAAGTGAGTACACAAGTACGGGTTAATATTCTGCGGCGAGAACTTCGCAGTTCCCGGCCGATAGATGGACCAGTTTGTGTAGTAACACACGACTTTTCGCTCGGCATTTCCTAAACAAAAAAGAAAGGTGTTCATTTTCCGTATGGACTACATGGATACTGCTTGTTCTGTTTTATTATTTTTTAGGTGACTTTAGAAAAAAAACTACTTATCAATTTGTCTCATAATAAATCGCCCCATGAGACTAGACCTGGCATTTGAGACCAAACTAGAGACATCAATTCACAGATATAGAATTATCTTTGATGAGTAGAAGTTATGTGGTTGTATTTGGGTCGACTTGCGGTATAAGAACAATATAATTTTGCCGTATAGTTTGCATCTAGATATCGTATTAGTTGGTTACGTCTTCGTTAGATGGCGAACGCATTTATTGTTTGTTTGTTTATTAAATTAAAATGCGTACATTCGTAGAACTATTTCGCACTACAATGTGCTGCTCTTTTTTTCCATTGTCTCTTCTAAACGTTTTACATAAATGCTTCTTGGTCTCTATTCTTACTGGCTGATTTTATAATTATTATCCTTCTTAACTTTAACCGCAATAAGGAAAATAAGAACAATCAACTTTTTAATTTGTAAGTCGAGGTTGTCATACTCTTTACTATAGTTTGCTAATAAACTTTATGTAGGAATAGTAACTCGTATATTATATATATTGTATATTATACATTGTATATAATATATATTATTGTATAACAAACAAAAATAGAACCTTTTAAAGAGATATACAGGGTGTCCCAAAAGTCGGGGAGGAGCCGGAAATGGGGTGTAGCTGAGACGATTCTGAACAACAATCTCCTTTGCAAAAATGTCGGATGGGGCTTCGTTAATGAGATATTAAGCGAAAACCCCGACCAATCAGAGCGCGCGTAGACCGTTGGAGCGGCCGCGGTAGCGAAGGCTACGCGCTGGGGGCCGCGCTTGGACGCGAACAAGTGACTCGACGTGCATCGAAGGACATTGACATCCGACATTTTTGCAAAGGAAATTGTTGTTCAGAATCGTCTCAGCTACACCCCATTTCCAGCTCCTCCTCGACTTTTGGGACACCCTGTATACTTTTACATATACTTTTTCCTTACAACTTAATAATCCTCAGTCTTCATATTGAGCTCTCTTTTTATTCTAAATGTACGTATATAATACTGTATGTAGCTTAACCTACTCGGTTTTTTTTTTCTTAATAGGAACTTTTCTTGTACTTTTGAGTTTTGGTTTATTAAGTCTTCATTCTTAACGAAATATTATTTTTCTCCTTCTATCTTAATATATATCTATCATGTTGGCTATGTATTGCTTGGCAGTTTTTTGCATTTTTGATTATCCGATACTCTTTCTTTTCCATTTGTTGGTCCATATTGTGCTTCGTTCAACATTGTACAAACCACATTCAAATAAGATGTGGTCTATGTCTTCATCTTCCTGGCCACATGGACAAGTTGAATCTTCCACTATCCCTTTCCTTGCAAGCAATGGTCTTGGTTTATAAAATACAAAGATAAATTAGACAGATCAACAATAAGGACGATCTCAAGGATCAGGTGTAACCACTATAATCTAAGGTTTATATCTTGCTCTCTTGTGATTTGGTCCTATTTCTTTCATAAAGAGAGCTCCCTTCTCTCTTCCTATTTCCATTGCCTTTTCTTTGAACTTATTCCAAAATTCTTCTTTTAGATCTACTAAAATATCTTTTGCGAACACATTTATACTTTATACTTTATTTATTTAAGGTGCGAGCGATCTTCAGTCACTCATCGCACCACTATGTGGTACAAAATTATACATATTCTTTGGGTTATCATATAATTACATTGTTTTTTTACACTTCCTTACTTAAGTTTATCCGTATTTGTCTTTTATTGAACGCATTTAGAACATGTAGGATTTTCGTACTTAGGATACCCTACAAGGACCATTAACAATATACAAATCAAGACGCAAATAAACAACGAAGACTTTAATAACAAATAACAATAACAGAAAAATGTTCAAAAGATGAAACGAGACAAACATATCAGTAAACTTTACATTTATTCGAAGCCTAATGTTTTGCCCATCACTGCTTTTATGTTACGAATGCGGGAAATCCCTAGGTGCTGAATTCCCTAGTCTAGTAATATGGGGTTCAGTTGGTTCAACTGTTCTAACCCCACAAACACATCGTGGATCCAAAGTGGTGCCTACGAGGTAGTTGTTTCGAGATAGTCACGTTCTAAAGTATAATTGAAAACTTTTGTAAAATACGCTCTTACTGCTCTCACACACATTCGTAATACTCGAAAAATAATTGTGGCAACAACGCTGACTGTTATTATGCATCTTTTCTATGGTAAGTTTCAGATTTTAATGAATTATATTTTAGTAACTGCGTGGTCAATAATTGTAACTTTTTTTTTAACGGTTCATAATATCGCTTCTTAGAACATATCAAAGTTGCTGTAACTTCCTAAATTGCACTTTGATTTAAATTGAAAAAATTGCAAAATTACAAAATTAAAGTTACAAAATTTTCGTAAAATTGGCGTGGTCAATTTAAAACGAAATAGGCTATTTAATCAAAAAACAATGAAGACATTTTGTTAAAATCTTCCATTAAATAAATCGACGGAATAAGTACTTTGCTAATACTATGCCAATTTGTGCAACGTTGAACACATTTGTGAAAACAGTGGCCAATGAAATTAGCCATTACCTTAGCTGTCTTTGGTCCTTTTTTTTATTAGCTTGCGATATCTGAACGAAATAAATTCAATAAGTGGGTCAGTGCACTGATTCGCACGAGGGCCTTGGATACATCCATGAAGACTGTATAAGGAGTTCCAACTATGTAGTGTAGAAGTGTTATCAAAATCTCGAGCTTGAAGTTATGAATATTTTTACCACTCGCGGCGCAAGTGAGCATAGACTACGATATATATGTATATGCCATATGTGTATGTATTATCATATATATATACAGGGTGTCCCAAAAATGTTGGAGGTCCTTGAAATAGGTGGTTCGAGAGGTGATTTGAAGTCCGAGGCTTCGTTGAGGAGATATTAACGAAAAACACTGACCAATCAGAGCGTGCGTATACCATTGGAGCGTCCGCGGTAGCGTATGAGCGCGACCGCTTAGCGCGTAACCTACGCTACCGCGGCCGCTCCAACAGTATACGCACGCTCAGATTGGTCAGTGTTTTCCATTAATATCTTCTCAACGAAGCCTCGGACAACATTTTCGCTAAGGAAAAAGTTGTTTCAAATCACCTTCAGAACCACCCCTTTCAAGGTGTTACAACATTTTTGGGACACCCTGTATATGATAATACATACACATATGACATATATATATCGTAGTCTGTGTACACTAGCGCCGCGAGTGGTAGAAATATTCATAACTTCAAGCTCGAAATTTTGCTAACAGTTTTCTAGTAACTTTCGTATGGAGTTGGATCTCCTTATACAGTCTTCATGGATACATCCAAGTAAAAATGAGAATCTAGAACGCACACGAGTGAATGTTTGATTTACGTCACTCTTCTCAATCACATATAGTATAGTATTTTTCATTTTTATTCAGTTTAATTACATCTATTCTTAATCGTCTGATAATAAATACAAAGAGAAGATTAATGAACCGTACGGTGGTGCGTGACGGTTTCTCTTTTATTTTCACACACGTTCATTCACTTGTCGAATGAATTTGCCGGTCACCTTGCGAGATCTCTGCGGACGCGCACTTTCGATCAGAGAGTAACCCTCGGTGCTTTCACCGATCGAGCGAATCGAGGCCGTCCGATGGCAATGTAAAAATCGAGCCGAGAATTAACAAGATCGTTCCTGACCCTCATCACCCACGTGACATTGAAAACTCCACATTCTACTATCCACTACGCTATACTTTAGTAAATTGTATGGAAATGGTGACGTTAGTGGTTTTCAGCTAACGACACATCTTTTCGATTGTGACCGTTTTTTTGTTTTAATAAGAACACGTTGTTTTTGCTTTCTCTTAACTGTTTCTGTTACACGTGACGCCTCCTTTTCTCGTACAAGTCTCGAGGTCTGTTTTCACGTGATGTGAAGCAGCGGCTTGCGAACCGCAGTGACATTGAATGTCACGTTCATCACCGTGAAGACTGTAAATGTCAAGGTACCATTATGTAGATATAATTATTATTGATTTTATTTATCCTTTTAAAATGGAATAAACTTTATTGATCTTTCGCTGAACCACTTATGATATATAACGTTTATATAATAATCCATTTGATAGGTTGACATAATAATAAATTAATTAAATAGAATTGTAATAAACTAAAACCAAAAAATATATATTAGAAGAATTGGTCCAAAAACGGGTTACTACTTTCATTTTGGTATCTACTGGTTTACCTGTTTACTCAAAATGGATAATTTTGGTGTGTTGTGGCCCCTCCTGTTTTCACTACTATAGGGACAGATGCCGCGAGTCTTCCTACAACTTTTAAATCCCTACTCAGAACAAGAAAATATCGAAATTAACTTATAATAAGTAAAAAAAAAAGTATACAGTGTCAAAAATCGGCACTGATAAGAATTTATAACGAAAAAAAAGTTTTTTAATTTTTAAAAATAGGAAAAAAATAGTAATTATGGAAGGCCCACTACCGGACCAAGCCTAAAAGTTGCAGGATGAATAGAAGTTTCAAATAGAAAATTTTCAAGAAAATCGAAGGATACACATAGTTTTAAATTTGAAAAATCTCGATTAAAAACACTTTAAATTATTCTTTTTGTATTTTTTTTCTATAAATGCCATCTAAAAACGAAAATTTTGAAGAAAGAATAATTGAATGTCGACCATTATTAAGAAAGTTATGAGCATAAAACCAAAAAAAGAGCGTTGTTTTTTAAAATTCGATATTTTTTGAACCAGTGATCAGAAAAATCTCAAAATTGACCAGGAAGATTCTTTTGAGAGGTAATAATAAATATCAAAAAATTAAGAAAATAAAAAATAAAAAATTGTTCAAACCGTCCAATTTAGCGTGGAATTCTCCATATGCAATAGTAATTAATACTTTAACTATGTACCACCATCACAACATTAACCAAATACTACCCTAGTAGCATTTATGGTTGACCAACAGTTTCCAATAGTTGGGAATCAGTTGGGATATAGTTAGTTCTTTTGCCTACAAATGTCCAAATAAGGGCCTACGTTAAAAGGATTATGACAATTTTCCTACAAAATACCCAATGTTGGGCTAACAATTAGTATTGTTGGTTAATTAACAAAAAACTTGCAACAATAATACTACGTCGGACCAATCAAAGCACGCCAACGCTTAAACGTTGTCCTTAGACGTTGTGGAAATCTTGTTACAAACAACAACCTGTTGTTATATTCTAAAATGAGTTCTTTCTATTCTTATTTATGAATAATACTCGCGGTTTTCTATCGTTGGGCCATAGTTGGCCCACTGAAGTTTTGTTATGTACAGTCTATTGAACTTTATTCATTGATTATTCATCAAATTTGTTTACTTTAATTTCACAAAGCAAAAATGAAAACAAATGAAAAGCTTTGTTGCCCTCACAACGACAGGGCGAGTCTTTCGACTCTTGTTTCTTTTAATTTTTAATCGATGTGATGCTGGGCGGGCACCGTTGTCACCAGACCATTAATTTTTGTTATCCATTACTTTATTTTATGTTACGCATTGACATTTACAATAAAGCACAAATAATGATTGAAAACGACGTGCGTGAAGCCAGTCAAAGCCAGCGAATTACGAATATAATTCGCAACGCGAGTGTTTTATTTTTCGAGTTAAAGGTGAAATGACTGTTATATGTATATTATGTGCAGAATCTGCACTGCAGATGCATGGCGTCTTGCAGTCCGTTTGGTGATCTGTTCTAATGTGAAGCAGGTAAGTAGTAATTTAATATGGAAAGTGAAAGATCCGTTCGTACAACAGTAATGCGTATTGTTTTATTGCGTTCTATTTAATATACATTTTTAATTCATATGAATTTTTGTTCTTAACAACGACGGTTATAAAACAAAAAACTGATCGACGAAGGTGACGGTAGGAAGCGACAAGGCACTAATGCAGTTGAACGCGTGCATTTATCACGATTAGACGCGCTTCGTACATAATATTTGTTCTATTTTATTTTGACATAATGTACAAAGTAATTGAATTTGAAGCAACTCAAGATGGTGACAATGGAAGTGTTGGTGTTATACGATCGGAGTGGCTTACGTCTTTAAAAAAAGAATGCATGTGGCCTCCATAGAAATTAATGGCAAAATTTAATAAAGCTTTACAAGGGGGGATAATGCCCGTTAATGAACGTTACACATCCAAAAGTTGAATAAAAGACTAACATTACAAAATTTTAAATAAAATATTTTTCAAATATACAAATTGGTTTTTATTTCAATGTTATTATTCAATTAAAGTATAAATCTCATATATAAAAGAAATAATCTCCAAAAAACATTCTGAAGTGTAGTAGAGCCAATTGTCTGCCTACTGTTGGTTTATTGTAGCTAGTCAAGAGTTGGGCCTGCGGAAAGAAATGTTCAGTTGGGCCTTTATATTGAAAGTAACGTGGGGCCTAGATTGGGTGTGATCGTTGGCTCAGTTGAAGAAAAGGGCGACAATCCTAACCGTTGGCCAACCGATATTACGCTAGATAGCTAGATAGCTGCGATTAACTGGAAAATTAAAAGTGTTCCTAGGTACATCGTGGTCTAGGAATAACACTTTCTTTATAATATTAGTTTGACCTTCACGACTAACAAATGAATTACATTAATTTCTGTTTAATGTAAACAAATAGAGTGCAACGATGAAATTTTGTCACGTGCCAAATTTGATGCGTTTTATTTGTTTTGCCATCACTGTTGCAAACTGTAACATGGGTTGGACAAGGTTAGAATTACTGGATCGGAGGGCCAGTAGTCGTGGGAATGATCGACTGCGATATAAAAACCACCGAGATTCTCTTTCACCGTATTGGCGCACGTTTGAAATACTTTCGCTTTATATCGTGACGGTAATGGAGTTAAGAGTAGCGCATAATACGAGAGATAATATCGGTAAGAGGGGCATTAGTTGGCCGCAAACCTACAATTCTTGTCGTATCTGGCCGACATTGCGGTCTAGCCCGCCAACAATACACAGACAATAATCTACATTATTCTTTTTCATTCGGATGCGTTCCCTGCGGTTAATAACATCTTCCACGCTATTACTTATGGTACCAAAATCTCTCATTTAGAGAAATTAGCAGTTATTTGTTTATTAGAGCTGCGGGGTGAATTCCTTGCGAATAGTGTTGGGATCATTTATTTTTTACTGTAGTAGATTGGTATTCCCGACCTCCACTGCCATGCCACCTAGGCGATTTTTGTTTAAAACTACTTACCTTCGTTTTTTTGTTATCACCATGTAAAGCACGTTTAATTGACATAATATATATACATGGTGTCCCAAAACTGTTGTAACACCTTGAAAGGGGTGGTTCGGGAGGTGATTTGAAACAACTTTTTCCTTAGCGATAATGTTGTCCGAGGGTTCGTTAAGAAGATATTAATAGAAAACCCCGACCAATCAGAGCTCGAGTATGCCGGTTGAGGATAGGCTACGCGCTAGGCAGCCGCGCTCATTCGCTACCGCGGTCGCTCCGACGGTATATTCGCGCTCTGATTGGTCAATTTTTTCCGTTAATATGTCCTCAACGAAGCCTCGGACAATATTTTCGCTAAGGAAAAAGTTGTTTCAAATCACCTCCCGAACCACTCCTTTCAACGACTTCCAACATTTTAGGGATACCCTGTATTCTTTATTTTCTCGTACATTTCTTAAAGTAATTTGCGCACCTCAAACCCTAACAAACAGAAAATAGAATTTGAAAATAAATATACAGCAGTTTGTGGAAATTATACAGGAGCATAAAGCGAAAGTACGGTCGTTGGTTGCTTGTCACGAGAAAAGAATAATGCAATGATTGCAGAGTCGCTTCGAGTTAATGATATTATTATTTGCATGTTATTTTTTGTAACGGGACATTATAATCATTGTTATAGTCAAGGTTATAAACTGCGGAATATAATTCGGACTTTTGAGTTGGTATGAAATAGAATCATACTCTAATCATACTCGAATCGAGCAACTTGATATCTTTTTAAAAATTTAGAAGACTTTCAATTCTATCTGACATCGATGGGATCTCTTTTAGGTACTCGATGTACAGTACTTCAGGAAACATTCAGAATTCAATATTCTTAAGCAACGAATTTTTTCTTTGGACCGCTACTTTTGCTATACATATAATTCTATCGATATGTATACTAATGTCTACCTTCACTCCACAATCTACATCGAGTATATTGTCTTTATTACCGATGGCATTATAGGATTAAGAGTGCGCAGGAGCCAGAGCCAAACTCCGAGTTGACTTCAGTGACGGTTGCTGTAAGTATAGACAATACGTATCGCAAATCTGTAAATACTATAAATCACTTCAGATGATTTTGGAATACTTATAGATGATATATACACATATGACATATATGTTAGAATCAGACTTTGTCCTACGACGGTTCTGAGGTAAGTGCCGTGCTGTTCCTCACAGTCCTCTTACCAAAAGGCAGTGCCTTTCCCATTCCGTGGCCAGATCCTCTAGGACAACGTCTTTATACTTTTAGGCAATGCAACGTCGGGTTGCTTGCCAATCGACACATCTGTTAGATATAAACAAACAGACCTTCGTCACTCGATACTTAGTGCCGAGGTATCATCTCTCGCCGGCCGGCCGCCCATAGTGGTCGCCTGGCATTCATCAGGAATCCGATTGGTCATCCTGACCCTGCCATAAAACTATCGCAGTCCAAAATGCGACGAACTATTTACCGTAAAAGGTTCCTAAGGACGTTGGTATTGGTGTGCTTGCAGCCATAGTCTCGAATCATTTTTTTGCAAATACGGCACATTTTATACACGGATTTTGAAGGGTAACATAAGCTACCTCTATTCTTCATATTTATTAATAAATTAAATGTGTCGTTGGGGATGTCACGCGGTTAAACCTTACTTTGGCGGACCTAAAATTTTTAAATTTTTGTTACATAAGCCTGTAGATTTCGGCGAGTGGAATCCAAAAATGCTAGTTTTCAGGCGAGGAATCCACTGGTTCAGAAGTTGTGAGCAGTTAAAGGTGAACAATTTGATCGTATTTGACAGGCAATTCAAAAATTGAATTCGTACTCTAGAAAAAATCCCGAAAATATAGGCCCAAACCAACTCTGTTAATTCGAAATATGGCAATTTTCAAAAATAGGCATAATAATATAAAAGTAGTACATAATGTAGTCCGCCACCACCGAGAATCTGTTTTACCGACAGGGTATGGCTACAAGACAATATGGCGTCGAAAGTGTCAGTCAAATACGGTAAAATGCCACTTTTAACTGCTCATAACTTGTGAACTAGTGGATTCCTCGCTTTAAAACTAGCATTTCCGGATTTTTCTCGACAAAATCTACAGGATTATGTAAAAGAAACTTAAAAATTTTAGGTCCGCCAAAGTAAAGTGCAGCCTGCCACGCAGCTCTGGACGCATACATTGCAGTATAGGAGTTTTGTTAACAATTTAAGAGTGCGCAGAGGGTAAGGACAGAGAGGGCGATACAAAAATTGCAGGAGAGACGAGGACAGGGCAATTAGGGTAGCACGATTTTTTTCAATGATATTGAAGCAAAGAAGTAATATTTTCTAATAATTCTGGTTTTAGTATATTCGTTACACTTTGGCGGATGCGACTCCAAGGCCTGATATTGCAATTTCGGCCTTAAAATTTTATAAACAATAAAATAAAGATAGCAAACGTACTTTTATTCAGTTCTATCTCAGTTCTTTGAAAAGAAACTCTTCACGCTTTTTAGTTCGAGTTATATCGTTCTATCGTTATCGAATCTCGAATCGATCGCTTATGGCTGGAAGCGTTTATACGTTGAGCTCGAACAGTCTCGGAACGATTCGTACTCTCGCTTATCGCCTCGCAGGATACGAGGAATTTTATAATCCGTTTCGAACAAATTCCATCATTCTCCGAGCGTTCACGTTCGCGATAGATCACGATCTCACCTTTACCACGTTCGCTCGTTGCGTCAATTATAGTCATTTCGTTTCTTTTTAAATCCCGGAAACGGTTACTGTATCGATTACGAGACGCAGAGGTAGAAACTTGACGAGAATGATCTCCTTAAACATTTGCGCTGACAATGTTACTTTCGACCGCTTCTACTCCAGGGCCGGCTTCGCTTAGAAACAAACGACGCATGCTAGTGCTTCGGTAATGAAGGAGTACAAAATTAATAAAGAAACCAGCGAGTATCGTATCTTGATAAGTAAATATTTCTTTCCGAAAAAACACATATCTTCTTGAAATATGTGTACACTGTGGGAAGCTGGAACAAATTTGGACACTTTTTGTGATTAATATATTTAATAATTGATTAAAATATTAAGACATCATTAATGCCACGCACATGCTTTTTTTTAACTTGATTCATTCTAACGTTTTTTCCTCACATGCATACCAATCTAACTCACTTTCCACGCATACCAAAACCAACTCTCACATAAACACAAAGTTCGACGATCCACTCTTTTCAGCATTCTGAGACTCCTATAAGTCTGATATCATAGTTATTTTCTATTCTTATTCTTAAATTATATCTTCAATTTTCTACGAGGCCCTTAAGGGAGTATTCCAGTCTAGAGCGACAATTTTTAGTCCTTTTTAGGATTTCTTTTTAATCTATAAGGAATTTTTATAAAGTGTTTTGCACATGTACTTATTCACATTTTAAGAACATACACAATCTTTGTTGGATTCAAATCGTACTGCCAATGCATTGTAAAGCGGAACGAACGACTATGTTTGTTCTTTTGTCACGTTCACGATGCATTAATGTAATCGCGATAACGTTGCTAATTAGAGGGCCGCTCGTTACTTTAATTCTCGACAAATTAAATTTGTTTATCGCTTTTGTTATAAAGCATGAACTGTATTAGCCATGTATTTGTAAGAAATAAAGTATAATCTTAACAATCTTATGCAGGTAAAAATAATCGAAATTAAACGTAGTATAAGTGATCTCGTACAGTCTCTCCACGATTCCAGGCGTTCTGCTTATTCGAAATGAAAAAATAAAAAAACATCTTCGTTGATATTAGCGTCGCTATAGCCCGAAGCAAATTAATTATGAAATGTTGAAAATTCAAAAAATGGCAGCACTTTAAAGTTTGAACGTCGATTGCTTGTACTTTTTTTTTTGTTCTTGGTACATTAAAAAAAATATATTTAGAATAATCAGATTTTGAAAATTGCGATCCGGCCGATAAAGGCATATGTGCCGAAGAATCACTCAAAATTTAAAGTCATTCGGTTAACTAGAACTCGAGATATCATGGCAACCATTTAAAGAAATATGGTTGCGAGGACATCGCGGTTAAAGTTTTTCGTACCAAATACATATACTTACGATTACTATTAAAATTCAATGCTCGCTTACTTGCTTGTAGATAAAATAATTTTTGGAAAAACTATAACCGACTTCGAAAAAATATTAAAATTGCACCAAAAAGTATGAAATAATTTCTATTTCATTTATATTAAATGATATTCAGTAATGTATTAAATTTCTATTTCCTTTATATTAAATTATGTTAAATAACCTTTTCGTTGAAAATGAATGTCACGTTTGCACATTTTACACATTACCAACAAAGACGTTGTAGTAAAATTTGCAAAGAAATTTAAAATGCATTATCCAAACGAACTACAGATGATAACGTCGTTGCGACACCGTTCTGTTTAGCCGTCCCTGACTTCGTTAATTTTCCGAATTCCACAAAATTCTTTGGCAGATGTATTTTTAAAGATCTACACTTTGATCAAATGCAAAACGAATCAATATTTTGAAAGTTCCAGACTAGAATACCCCCTTAAGGGGGTCCACCTGTGTAAGACTTTCAAAAAATCAATAATGTTTTTTCTACATATTTATCATCTAGGAGATATTACAATGACAGTCACAGAAGCATTTTATAAAATTCTGCTTAGGATGCAGGATTGCGCAAAATCCATTACATGAATCGGGACCAAATTTTTTTTCTACAATTTTTAAACGTAATTGGTGGTACTGGCGGCGAGATTCATGTTAACAAAATTTTTTTCCAACGTCTATTAGCCATTAGATAGGGGAAAAGATACCTTAAAATATCAGTTTTTAGTTTATACGCCACTCTATTAACAATTTTCAAAATTTTGTGAATATCTTATCGCCAGTACCTTCAAAATGTAATTATAAAAAAGGTTTCTTTTACTATTTTGTTTCAGATGATCAAGTACGATCAAATCCTGCTCGCCGAATGACTCTTTTACTTTTAAGTGGTCTCGTTAAAACGCCGCACAGTGGGCGAAATCGACCAAATCTGTGTAAAAATCGTAGAACTCTTGACAGAAATGAGATAGACCAATGATTCTTGGATGAAAGTAAAGCTGAAACTTCACAGATTAAGGGAGAAATATAGAGAAAGTGATGCGGGCAATGTTTGACCTTCAAAATTTAGGTTAAACTTCCACTTTTTCACCAAAATCTAGTTCAGCTCCTAGATCCAAATTTTTTTATAACTTGCCACACATGATTTCTTATAGATTTTGACATGCCGAATTCAAACCTGCCGCGAAATTTGTCTAGCATTTCAAGAAGTTGAGAAAAAAGCAATTTAAATGAAAAAATCGTTTTAAATTGTGTTTTTTTCGTTCAAATATTTTAATAATACTACTATAAATATTTATTTATATAGAATATCAAATAATAAATATAAATAAAATAATATGTTAATCCTAAATAATGCTGTACAACAGTAATAGTGGTCCTAGGTTTAAATCTCGTCATCGCTCGATGCACAATCTTTCTAAATATACATATTTCCATATTTATGGTCAACTTATTTATGCTTACTTGATTATCATATATATTTATACAGATATCAATATTTGAAAATGATGAATAATGTATTAGCTTTCTTTACAATTTTAAAACCTCATTAAGGATTTTGTTATATTTCTAAGCAAGTCTAAAGGCTGGTTTTAGTCTCATTGGATTCGGCAGAGATTTGTGATTACAATCCAAAAAAGAACTTTTCTGAGTTTGTCCGAATTTGAGTTTTATAACTAGTTTAGTACTAACCGGCAAGCAGCGTTTTACGTGTGCTTGTGCGTACGTCGCCTTTAGTGGTCTCCGCGAGGTTCCTCTGCGGAACTACATATTTAGATAAAACATAAAAATACATATGACATCCTACGCATGGCAAAATAGTAGGAGGAATAGGTTATTAGATATTTTTAATAGAGCAATATATTTAACCGATCCAAACATATCATTAATACTTGTTCAAGAACGAATACAAACGTATAAGAAGATAAATGTATCACCAGAAATAAAACAATTTATTGCAGAAAGGTAAATAAATTGAAAAGCATGAATTCTTGCACAACTTCCTCCATAAATAAGAGTGTACTTATGGAAAAATATATATTTAATTTAAAATACCTTGCAGCCAGATGACTGAAGAAAGTGGGAGTGAAGACGAGACGAGTGTGCGTCGAGCGATGACGAGATTTAAACCTAGGACACTATTACTATTGTACAGCATTATTTAGGATTAACATATTATATTATTTATATTTATTATTTGATATTCTATATAAATAAATATTTATAGTAGTATTATTAAAATATTTGAACGAAAAAAAACACAATTTAAAACGATTTTTTCATTTAAGTCGCTTTTTTCTCAACTTCCTGAAATGCTAGACAAATTTCGCGGCCAGATTTGAATTCGGCATGTCAAAATCTATAAGAAATCATGTGTGGCAAGTTATAAAAAAATTTGGATCTAGGAGCTGAACTAGATTTTGGTGAAAAAGTGGAAGTTTAACCTAAATTTTGAAGGTCAAACATTGCCCGCATCACTTTCTCTATATTTCTCCCTTAATCTGTGAAGTTTCAGCTTTAATTTCATCCAAGGATCATTGGTCTATCTCATTTCTGTCAAGAGTTCTACGATTTTTACACAGATTTGGTCGATTTCGCCCACTGTGCACCGCACAGTAGGACAAAACGACTCTCGCTGATCAAAAATCCGTAACTTTGGTTCTCTTGAAAATATTTTAATGAAATTTTAGGAACTTATTCCCTATACTATGATACTTAAATTGTATTAGTATAAATCAATTTGAGCTACAGGTTGTCCAAATATTCACGTATAAAGTGAAACGCGTTCAATATCTTTCACTTGTTTGACATATTCATTGTTATTTAACCAAAATTCGACTCAAACCTGTTATTAACTATGAGAGAAACGTATTTAGTAATTTAAAAATTCCAAGATGTACGTAATAATCATAGAAGTAAGTGTACAAACGTACATACTATTTTTTGTTCGAATCCTACTTAGTACAATCGTCAATTTCTCGAAAAGGGGCACGAAGGGGCACCCAATCATTAGAGAATCTGATAGAGGATAGTTCACCCTTTCCAGTGATAGCAATGAAACCTCGGACAAGTGCGGTCAATTTTTTATAATCATGAGTAAAGTTAAGAGTTTTGTCAAACGTATATTAGTATTATTTTAGACTCGAGCCCCATTATTTAAAAATTTTCTACGTTCCAACTTAGTTTGTCATCATGAGTAGTTCGTATATATATATTTATCTTCTCGCGAAATCCATTAAAAAGTCTGTATGACAGACAAACCATCGCATCTAGTACCGCTTTTCGATTATCAAGCACTGCAGCCAACACGTGTTTAGTCTAATTTAATTGCCATTTTCTCGAAATGGGGCACCTAGGGGCACCTGATCTTTGCAGAATCTGATGGAGGATGGTTCACCCTTTTCTGTGATAGCAATTAAACCTCGGACAAGTGCGGTCAATTTTTTATAACCATGCGTAAAGTTACAATTTTACTTAAATGTACTTCTCTCCAAGCAGACCCAATTATTTAAAAAGTTGTTAACATTTTGACTTACTTTATGCATTAAATACTATCTATACAACTCTAGTAAACATTATAATTCATTTGAATATCGTCTTTCTGAGCAAAGTTTCATAGAATCGTATATTGAAGTTAGGAGTGATATCGTAAGCGTTTTGCATGGACGAATTTCAACTGTCTTTGAATGCACACCACAGCAAAACGGAAGGAAATATCAAAAAACAGATTGCACTACATTAAACAGCAATTTATCCTCTATCGATGTACATAAACAGTTTTTCCATTTTTCGAATTCGCGAAAATCGATTTTTGATCGCCGAAAGCCGTTTCGTCCGTCCTACCGTGCGCCGTCTGGGAACATCCACATATCGAAACATTTTGATAAAAAATCAAAAATTAATATTAAAGCGTCGATCTACCAAATAAAAAAGAAAATTATCATAATTACACTAGTACTTTTCCTACAAAAAATTCTTGAAAATTGCCTTGAAAATTAAACGTTACACAGGTGGACCCCCTTAATTTGAGTTAGAAGGGGGGCGCTCTAATGAGAAGTTGCATTGTAGCGATTAGTAACTCTAGCGTCGGCCCTGCCCCTCCTCCCCCACCCTCATCCCTTTCGATCGACTGCGCCACGAACGGGCCCCGTTTTTGCCATGACCGTTTTCTCCATGAAGGTGCATACGTTTCACTGGCCGAGGTACATGCCATGTCCAGTGAAACTGCATCTGTGCGTGCACCGGCTAAAGAAATTGTTGAGGAGATACCAGAGACTCGGTCATGGCGTAAATGGGTCATTCGCGACTTTAATCTCGACGATGTACAGCGTGCGTTGCGTTGCGTTGCACCTTACGAGACCCACTTCAATTGTGGATTGGGGACACAAAAACAGTTCGAGAATAATAATACTCAGCCGTTGCTTTCCGTGCTCTCATAAAACGTACAAGCTAATTAATCTGTGAAAATCCTCGCTAGAAACGTTAAATTAAAAATCCATTTGTTTGTGATTTCTCTAAAACTTTTACGATTCTTTATAGCCTTACTTAGAGTATAGCCTTACTTTTTAATTTGCGAAAACGCCGTTGAAAACGTCGATCGCCACTCTTGCACCACGTGTCCGTTTGTTACAAACCATAACTCAATAGCAACAACAATAACAACAACGGTAGAGTAATACAATCAGTGGCGTAGCGAGGAAATTTGGCGCTCGAGGGCATTTCAATAAATTTGCGACGCTTTCGTATAGGGGGACTCCACCATATAATACAGATAATTTCAGATCACTAATTTGACTGTGTTCAAAACTACCCTTCTGGAATCTGACGTCAAAGAACAATACAGGATGAAAGAAATATAAAAATAGTTACCTCAGGACTTTTATTGATTCATTAATTTGAATAATTTTATAGAGAAATCCAGAAGAATTTTCAAAAAATTTTATGAATATAGTATATTGTACATACATATATACCAGGTGATTCACGAGAAATAGAACACCTAATTATCTCAGTTCGACTTAAAGATAGAAGAAAATGTTAGAGAAAAAAGTTGTACTCTTAAGGGGGGCAAATATGAGGATATAAAAAAAAATTTCCGAATTATGTAATTTTTAAGGTTTTTTGAAGGTTATCGGTAATTTTTGGATTACATCCTATATTTTCAACATCATAAGATTGTAGCTGACGTCAAGACGAGTACAACGATGTATTACACTATGACCTTCAAATGACCTTGACCTGAACCTTGAACTCTCTTCCTTTGAATAACGCATCGTTAAACTGATATCGATGAACTGATACATTCGGAATTCTTCAATGACAATAACCGACTCGGTAGTAAATACCTGTAGCTTATTAATAAACATGTTTATGTATACTTAGAAATTACCTTCCATTAACAGTATACACGTGCTGAAATGGTTTAAGAAATTACATTTTCGTTGATCAGACGGAAATTTCTCAGTTTAAGGTCATTTGAAGATCATAGTGTAACACATCGTTGTACTCGTCCTGACGTCAGCTACAATCTTATGATGTTGAAAATATAGAATGTAATCCAAAAATGACCGATAACCTTCAAGAAACCTTGAAAAATTACAAACTTCTGAAATTTTTTTGTATCCTCATATTCGCCCCTTTATACAATACCACTTTTTCCTCTGATATTTTCTTCTATTTTTAGGTCGAACTGAGATAATTAGGTGTTCTATTTCTCGTGAATCACCCGGTATAAATTGATGTAAAAGTAATTAAGTATTTTCTTATCATGGATGCAGAAAGTATCTGTTCCTACACAAGAACTTCTTATCAATATTATTGAAAATGAAACTATTATCTACATTTTCTCATCGAAACACATAATCTAAGAATTCTCATCATAAGAATTCCCTTTCAAATGTTCAGAATTTACTGAAAATGTTCCACAACCACTCCAACTCCAAAATCAACGAAGGTGCAGGATTCCCAGCATAAACGCCCCTATAGCCATTAATTTCCTACTTCTTTATTCGCGTAATTAACGGTTACAGATGACGCGATATTTTTACGTCAAAGAACAATACAGGAAATAATGTCGAATTTACTACGAAAAGATCTATCAATATCAATTGTTTATTACTACTCGTTTGTTCTATCTCTTATATACAGCATTAAGCTTATTAAAAAGTGAAAGTGTAATCAGAGCAATCAATAATAAATATTAATTCGTATTACCAATCCATCGTTTCCTTCCAAACGATTCTCCCATTAATTTTGCAAAGAATTGTTTCTTTGAGGTAATTCGATAATTTTGCGATAGAGTAATCGTTTCGTGATCCACGAGGAATTAATCCGAACTATTACTAATCATAACTGCGGGGAACTGTATATCGTAATCAAAGACGTAATTGGCCACCAATGATGCCATGAGTCACTCAGCCAGTTTCAAGTTTCTAATACCGATTCGAAACGTCGAAATTTCACTCCATCTAGACACTGTTGACGAAACACTCACCGTGTTGGATCCTCGTGAGCAGAATGGCCAGGCAGAGGAACAGCGACACTGTTTGCGCCCCCTGAAACGGAAAAGCGATGCTATGAAACGAGCATAACCTCTTCTTATATGCGAGTGCTGTTGACAAAGATATAAGGAACTTTATGGTGAACGGATGTTCATCACAAAATTTCTCATTCAGAGAAAGTGATAGCACGCCGAAAGGTCACATTTATGTCGCTTTGAATAGCGAGGTTTCGAATCGAACGTGAATTATGCGACTTACAGTGAAGCCAAGCGAGTCGAGTAAACAGTACATGCGAGGGATTCTTTGGGTTTGTTTATACACGGAAACGAACGACACATTATAAATTGTTTACCCAGGTTTTCACGGTTTTAACTCGGACTGCGTGAAATTATACAACTAGTGCAAGCTACTACACAAACGCAAATTATCTAAAATTGTTAAAAATCATTTCACTTTTTTCACTATTATTGATGTTATAATACCATTGAAAGCATAAAATACATACGTAGAGCAGACCGAGGCTAAAGATTTCGATTTAAAGAAAACGTCAAAATTGATTGGGAAATAATTCCCTAGTAGCATTTGTGGTTGGTCAACGGTTTCCAATAGTTGGGAATCAGTTGGGATATAGTAAGTGCTTTTGCCTACAAATGCCCAAATAAGGGCCTACGTTAAAAGGATTATGACAATTTTCCTACAAATACCCAATATTGGGCTAACAATGACTATAGTTGGTTAATTAACAAGAAACTTGCAACAATAATACTACGTCGAACCAACCAAAGCACGCCAACGCTTAAACGTTGTCCTTAGACGTTGTGGAAATCTTGTTACAAACAACAACCTGTTGTTATATTCTAAAATGAGTTCTTTCTATTCTTATTTATAAATAATAGTCGCGGTTTTCTATTGTGGGGCCATAGTTGACCCACTGAAGTTTTGTTATGTACAGTACATCCCCATAAAAAACTTCAAAACAGTAAAAAAATTACGCCAAGTACATGAAAAAGTGGAGGACTCAAGGAGTTATCATAGAAAAATAAAAGATCTCCATAAAAAAGTACAAGAAAGTAGAAAAAGATGTGAAATCAAAATGAGCTGCCAGTACATGTAAGTCCTTTCCAATAAAGTGCAAAGGCGACACTGTGTAACACAATGTAAAATTCGGTGGTTTCCAACTATGCGCAGCTAAAATGCTGTGTTCAACAGTGCGGACGTTCAGATCCTAATGACAATTCATGTAAAGTGACTGCTCCACACTTTAGCGGTGACACGAAGAAGCTGAATAGCGTATCATCCACAAACTGAGGCTGTTTAAAAATTTGCCTTGATGTCCGCGGCCTGGAAGTCAAATGCTTGGCGTGGCCAGGCAAGGTCGTGTCGATTAATAAGAATTATTTTAAAACGCAAAATAATGAAAGTGTACTTATATTGTCAGAGTTTTAAACTGACAAATTATCTGAAAGCTTGTCAGAGGAAAGGTATCGGTGTCGATGAATGACCTTAGAAATAATTTAAAACGCAATACAATGGAAATGTACTCATATCATAAGAGCTTTAAATTGACATATTATGTAAAAGACTGCGAGAGAGAAAGTATGGGTCTTGATGATCTGAGAATGCCTTAGCTGTTGAGAATGCTTATCTCCAACATGTTTGGAACACCCTGTATATCTTTTCACAACGACAAGGTAGATATATTATCACTTATAACCATATACTTCCCGATACAATATCACTACACGTAGCCTTTAAAATAATTATTCAATTTGCGGCGTCCAAATGTCACCAATACAAACTGACAGGTTATACAGGTTACAAATGACAACTGTCACAAATACAAACTGACAGGTTATACAGATTAGAAATGAACGAGCGCCGTGAGCGGCAGCCATATTCCGGCCGACGAGCCCTGCCGACTGATTCCGAGAGTCGACGAATCGACGAACAGCCTTAGCTCCTATTGGCTAAGTGTTGACGAAAAATCGATTGGAAAAGTATAAGACGGTAATATTTTTGCATGTATCGTGACATGGTATTACGATATCTCAGTTGTACGTGGACCGATTTTATTGATTTTATACTTATATGCGATTTACATCAGAAAAATGCGTTTAAATTTAGAAAATATTGCAGGCGTGATGAGACATTAATGAAAGAAGTTTCAATTTAGGTTAGAATGGACCATCTCTCCTGTAAAAGATATATAAACGGTAGCGCCACGTTATACAGGGTGGCTGTATAATTTGTCATGAACTTGGCGTCGAGACGTTACCGCGTCTCTAGATTTCAGAAAGCAAAAATGAAAAGCTTTGTTGCCGGCACAATGACAGGGCGAGTCTTTCGACTCTTGTTTCTTTTAATTTTTAATCGATGTGATGTTGGGTGGGCACCGTTGTCACCAGACAGTTCATTTTTGTTATCCATTACTTTCCCAGATAGCACGGGGACGTCTTATGTACGTCCATAAGACATCCGGTACTGGACGTTCAGGACGTCCTATGGACGTCCAGATAACGTCCAAACGTCCCCTGAACATCCTGTGAACGTCCATTTCCAGAACGTTTCTGTACGTTCTTTGTATGTCCATGGGACGTCCGGTGCTATCTGGGATAATAATATTAATTAATTAATTACTTAATTAATTAATATTAATTTACAATTGTAAATAGTGTATTTTATATTCGGAAAAAAATATTCTGTTCTACATATTAAATAAATATTATATTATAAATAATATTAATAAATAAAATTTATTTGTTTAAAAAAAAGTATTTTTCCCTAAATCTAGAAAGTTCAGAGCGGACATCCCTGGGACAAAATTTACGTCCCATGGACGTCTTAAGGACGTCCGACAACGGACGTCGGACGTTTGGACGTAAACTGGACATAAAATGGACGTCCATGGGACGTCCGGTGCTATCTAGGTATGTACTCTCTTGGAATATGGGGCTGAGAGATAATTGAAAATTGTATAGTTTTTCTTTATAATTAAATGGTAAGTTTACTTTAGAAGGCACAGTATTAATGTCTACACCTAATAAGTAGAAATATATCTCCTTTAAATAAAAAAAGTAAACCAGCAACTGGTACACGATTCATCGGATTGAGCCCCATTTTGCAAATAAACACATAATCCATTCTTTTTTGGGCTATACGTTGCAATATACATTACAACAAATAATGTAGCAATTTAATGTAGTAATTTTGTTGCTTATCTTGAGTCTCTTATTTTTCCTCTCCTTTCTTCTCACACTTTCTTTTTGTTGGGATAATTTGTTTTTTACTGTAATAGATTGGTATTCCTGACCTGCACTGCCACGCCACCTCGGCGATTTTTGTTTAAACTTACCTTCGTTCTTTTGTTATCACCATGTAAAGCACGTTTAATCGACATAATATATATATATTCTTTATTTTCACGTACATTTCTTAAAGTAATTTGCGCACCTCAAACCCTAACACTTTTCTTTTTCGTGCCCCCATTCTTCTAGTACATTTTTGCCCTCGTCATCTCTTGCTTCTATTTCCCATTTGTTACATTCCTTCCCACTAATGATACACCCATGAAGACTGTATAAGGAG
>NC_071981.1:9268632-9311212 GCF_026283585.1 Hylaeus volcanicus
TTTGCTGATATAAATATAATTAATAATGCAATAGTGTAAAAACTTTTGACACTTGGCAGATTATGAATGATGACATCTGTTTCGACTCTCGACGCTCGATGGCCGAATGATTCCGAGAGTCTACGAACGACACTCGGCTTTTGCTTAGCTCCTATTGGCTAAGAGTTGACGACGGGAACATCATACGAAAAATACCGTTTCAGACAGATTCATGACATGATATTACGATATCTCAGTTGTACGTGAATCGATCTTATTGATTTTAGTTTTATTCGAAAGCTTATATGCGATTTAGATTACAAGAATGCCTTTAAATTTAGAAAATATTGCAGGCGTATTGAGGTATTCATGAAAGAAGTTTCAGGTTAGGTTGGAATGGACCATCTCTCCTGTAGAAGATACGTGGTAGCTTCAACGCCAGATACGCGGTGACGGATAATTTTTCATATACTTGGCGCCGAGACGCTACCGCGTCTCTAGATCTCTAGAAATACTATGCCAGATCTACTACTACGTGAATCAATCGACAATAGTAACTCTATATTGACTTACAGCGTAACTGTAGAGCCTTCTTAATTGCTATTAAAATTTAAAAAAATTTAATTTCCAGGGGGCGCTAAGTAACATTTTTTCTGGAAAGAAAGCGGTAGGACAAAAAAGTTTGGGAACCGCTGCTGTAAACTGACGAGGTTCCGCGACGCGTTCCACGATCATGATACGCCGAAAGCGTCGGCTAGACACTTTCCAGTTCCGGTTATGAAACTGTCCGAATGGAACTAGCTAGACGAACAGGTGGTTTTCGCGCATTACGTCTACGAGCGGCAACGATTTCCCGTTACCGAAGCGTGCCTCTGCGAACCTCCCGGCTACGTAGAAAGTTATTTGACATTTAGAAGGGTCTGCGGGGAATTTTTCGACCCACCCGCGTATACGCTCGACGCGCGATTCAACCCGCTAGAATCTCGATCTTCGGGCGCTTTCACGGCACACAGAAACTTCAACGTGGTCTACATTAAAGCTAGAAGTCCAAGTAATAATTATACAAAGTTTGTTTGGTTTGGTTATTTTATGCATTGCATAACATAAAATAAATCTTAAATTAAACGTTATCTAATTTTAACATTACTTTAATATTTAAATAGTTTCAGAACCTCTGATTATTTTTTTTATATATATAAAAAAAAACTGCTGTAGACGATAGAAACCCACTGTACAAACAAGGACAACCACTTTGTATTAATCTTTAGATATAAGATGTAAGATATAAGTGTCTCTTGTATAAATCCATGTAACGCCGTATAATTCTCATCATTAGAGAGTTTTATGAAGGCTTAATAAATAAAATAAAATAAAAAAAAAAAAAAACACTAATTAATATACTAGTTTTTGCTGATAAACAGTATTTTAATATTTTGTTGGGTATCCTTTTTGACGAAGAACTTCATTCAGACGTTGCGAAATATTGCAAATAATTTCTTTTAAATATACTGTAGCAATGTCAATCGATTCCATTTTTAATCGTTTTTAGTTATCTCTTAAACTATGCGACCAAATAACGCATTAATATCATTAAATTTCCCAGGTGATAAAATGATTCCTTTTTATAAAGATTAACATATTATAGCTAATATGTACCCTTAAAGATCACCTTATAATTTTTGTTGAAGATGCAGTTCATATATTCGCGCCACTTGCGTTGGGGCGCATACTGCGCGAACTGGTTATTTTTTTTGTGCGAGATGTCACTAGGCGACTCTAATCCAGAGACAGTGATGGGTAAAACCTTAGGCTTCGAATAAATCTGAAGTTTGCCGATGTGTTTGTTTCGTTTCCTTCTTTGGAAAATGTTCAAACGAAGGAAACGAGACAAACACATCGGCAAACTTCAGATTTATTCGAAACCTAAGGTTTTGCTCAGCACTGCCTTAAGGGGCTTGGAACATCAAAAAATGAAAAAAAAATCACTTAAAAAAATTTTTTTTTTATTAAAATTTAAGCAATTCTGAACAATTTTACGAAAAGAAAATTGAATTTGGAGCACCAGAAGTGATAAAAAAATGTTTTTGAAAAAAAAATTTCGACGACACGAACTTAGTAATAAGAACGCGATAAAACTGTAAAAATAAATAAGGAAATGCAACTGACAAACTTCTTGAAGAGAAAACAACGACAGTCAAATTTGCGGAAGACCGAAGACACGATTACCTTGGTCACAGCCATAGGTTATTGTTTTCTAGGGTAAAGAAGACGTTAAATTATCAAAAAGGCAGTGTTTTAATCGATTTTTATAAAAAATAAAATACGATTAGATAATATTTATATCGATAATCGAGCGGGACATACAAATTTTTAGTTTTTTGCGTCTCCTGAAAACCTAGGTTTTTGATACAAAGGTACACTTTTCTCAAAAACGGTTAGGCCGATATGATCCAAATTTTTTACACGTGTTTTCTGATAGTTGGACCTAATTTACACCGAGGACGTTTTTGAAATTCCATACGGTTAATTTTTTAAAAATATGTAAAATTTGAGAAAACAAATGTATAGGTTTGCGCGGCGATAACTTTTTTTGGAATCAAAATATTGAAAAAATCCTTGTTGTAAATTAGGCCCAACTATCAGAAAACACGTGTAAAAAATTTGGATTATATCGGCCTAACCGTTTGTATTTAGACCACATTTAAAATGAACATATTAAGTACGAGTTCTTTCGAGTTTTCTGTCTTCTAACCGTTAATACGCTGCTCGCTAACAATTTTCGATATATTTTGAACATATAAAACGTTATTGTGGTTTAAATATATAAGCTAGGTATATCATGTCCCTGTCTTTTTTTTAGATCTATCAATAACCAATATTTTTGTATCACATTATTTACACGTATATTTAAGCATTTTGGCAGCGTAACCTTCAAATGGGGTCAGCGAGGTGACCTTCAAATGTCTGAAGTCCTTCGCCTGCAAAATAAACTTATTTCGATATATATTTCTGTGAAACTTATACATAGTTTCGAAGATATCAGAGGTGTTAATAGTTATTGCCGCACCATGTATATAAATCGCAATAAAGAATATGCATCGTATTTATTTCGTCAACATACATAGATTTATTTAAGTGTAAGCTTCACCTAATGCCCTAAGACTTGCATAGTACTCTGTACGTTTTATTAGTTTATTCTACATTTTAAACGAAATTAATAATATTCAGACATTTCACAATTTTCAGTGTGTTGTTTTATAAAGTTACCCACTGCAGGTATGGATGTAAACAAAAGTTACTCGACTCAGAAGACACATACGAATTTCTTTACGAACAACGCAGTTGCGACGAAACTAGAGCTCGTCGAAATATCTAGAACCGATGCGAACTTTACGAACCGTGATCGAGTTTTAATCAGTTTTACCAGGAAATGTCAACCAGTTCCTTTCGATTTCCTGTGTGAAAAGAAAGGCTGTTACTCGCCGTGAAAGCATTTCTCGTTGGTTGTTTTGCGTGCGGCACAAACGATCGGTTCAGAAAGTAAGTACGCCGCGCTGCGGTGTCGCGTCGTTAAGTGTGAAATCTAAATCGATTTCCTTTGCACGCTGGAATTATTCAACACCGTAAACATTACGGGGGTACCGAACGGAATTATGCAATCGTTCTTGATAGGCTGCATCGCAACGAGATTGTCGACATCGTGGAATCTAATTGCGAATTACAATTACAGATTACATTTTACAATCATTAATTGCTACCGATTACAAGCACTGGTAGAAAGTGTTATTACATGGGACTGCAATTACAGTTATTATTATGATGACGAAGATAAGGATGATAATGGTAAATATTATGACTCCTAAGAATGACTACGCACAATGATGACTATTATAACGATAACGATGACTACGATAACTATCGTGACTATAATGATTATTACGAGTATTCTGACTGGGATAACGATGACGGTGACTATGTATGATGACGATGAATAAGGATGATAATGGTAAGTATTATGATTCCTAAGAATGACTGTGCACATTGATGACTATTATAACGATAACGATGACTACGATAACTATCGTGACTATGATGATTATTACGAGTATTCTGACTGCGATGACGATGACGTTGACTATGTATGATGACGAAGAATAAGGATGATAATGGATTATAGTGATTATGATTCCTAAGAATGACTATGCACATTGATGGCTATTATAACGATAACGATGGCTATGATGACTATTGTGACTATGATGATTATTATATCTATGACTACGACTGTTGTGACGAGTATTCTGACTGCGATGACGATGTTTACGATGATTTTGACTTCCATAACGTTCCGTGGACTTGACTCGCGCTTATCATAATTGATTTTTCCAATAATTAATCTTATAATCGATATTACGATTAATCGAAGTTCCATACTGTGCGTTCGTGTTGCTGTGACATTTGAACAGCTGACGTCCAGACTATTTCAATGACTTCACCCTCCTGTTGCCGGGATGCATCATCGAACGACCTCAATCGCGAGACCTTTTCGCAAGTAAAAGTTGTTTCAACGACATAATTGTTCGATCAAATATACAATTAGTCGTTCAGGAATTTCTGTTCTCATTTAAAAATTCGATGACTTACAAACCTGCCAGTTTCGATGAAAAATATCTAACGTAAATTTTGTTATAGACCTATATCACTAAATTTCCGAAAATATGTAGTACCATATTTAACACAAAATGATTGGTAATCTGTAAATAATAACTGGTGGGAGTAAGGGGTGAGTGGAATTCTAGAAAAGCATAACGTCAAGCTAATACTTCTTAATATCTAACTCACTTACTTTGAGACGGTGGTGACGGTCATAAAAATGTTCGCAATCGTTTTTGGTTGAAAAATACTTTCCTTCTCCTTTTGTTGTAAACAAAATGAGAGCAAGTACAGGTCTGTCCATTTAACCAATGTTTGTTATTATATTATAGATGTGAAGAATGTTGGTATGGTGTATATATTAAGCTTTTAAAATGGCGGCACAGACTGGTAGACATTTTTGTATTTTTTTTCGATTTTTCCGTAATATGGGTTCAAAAAAGAATTCATTTCAACTTTATATATAATATTATTTTAATTTGGTTTCCCATCTGAAGTATTTGGATTTATCCTGAATAAAAAAAACACATCCCTCGAAGAATATCAATTCCAGAAGCGAACACAAGCAGACAAAATAACACAAACAAGCTGTAGGTCGTTGGTAGAGGTCGAAAGCGAAAGACACTCGAGAACCTGTCGTAGGAATTCCAAACACACGCCCGGGACAATAAGAACAAAGAAATAGGCGGCTAATTTTAACGTAACCTTCAATGTCCAGAATCTGGTACCCGGTAAACCAGCTGCAAAGGTGAACAGGGTGATTCGTGAGTCATTGTAACGAGAACTCCTTGTTTTGCAGGCAGAACCCGAGTTCATCGGAGTCCTTTCACGACCAGAGGACTCTATTTGTCCCTGAAAAGTCAGCGATCTGCTGCAATTAATAAGCTGGACGATCTTGAGAAGGATTGGTAGCAACCAGTCATTTTAACTCTCAAATAAGCTCGTGTATTTTATTAATTCCCATCTTTATTGCACGATTTGTTAACAAGATAAACATAACAGTGTTTATTCGACTACAAATTTATGCGAATTAAAAATTATTCGTCAGTGTGAAATAACTTCATTTTTGTAGCATCTTTTATTTAAATATTATTCGAAGATGAATTCGTTCGAAAAAATTAAATTGAAATTTTATTCGAAGAAAATCATCCCTGGAAAAGATTCGTAAAAATTATTCGTCAGTGCGAAATAACTTCATTTTTGTAGCATCTTTTATTTAAATATTATTCGAAGATGAATTTATTTGAAAACATTGAATTGAAATTTTATTCGAAGGAAATCATCCTTCGAAAAGATTGATCCATAATTTCATTCAACTAAAAACTTATTCGAAATCAAACACAGTCTACTCGTTGCATTTAGGAATCCTTAGAATTACCGTAAAGCCATTCCGATGAAAAAAGTCTGTTCGGGAAAGTCTAACGATTAATTTGTTTTTAGTATCATTGAAAGAAAAATTCCTCAGAGAATTCTAAAGTAAATCGAGCTTGCTTGCATCGCGGCGAAACTTGAGATCGAAAGTAAGATCACCTCGATTCTTTGCCAGCGGATAAATCCACCTCAGCCCGGTCACTTTTACTTTCCACGGAATTCGCTTCGAGGCTTAGCTCCGTTTACTCGGAAACTAATGGAACGATCACAGTTCTTAATTAAATCTTCTTTGTTGTGCCTAATTGATTGCGGGAATCCCAACGAGTCGCTTCAACTCGACGATAATGGCTCCTTCGCTTGTACCTACTTCATTTTTTTCTTCTGTTGTTTCTTCGTTTTCTTTCGCGATTTCCTGTTCCTCGTTCAATTTGATGGCAAATTTTCACGTTTATCCATTTACTAATTTTTTTAAAAAATTCTTTCAACATATTCTGAGGTACATTAAAAAAATTAACTTAATTTTTAAACTAATAATATATCCGTGTACCATTTTTTTTATCTTCGTAGTAGATATCTCACATGATCCATTTCTTCGTGCAGTTTCATTTGTTATGTTTCTAAATTGTTTGTGTTTCTCTAACAACTTTCAGGGTAGTTGTTCCGAGATAGTCATGTTCAAAAGTATAATTAGAAACTTTTGTAAAAGTACAGTCTTACTGCTCTTACACGCGTCAATAATAAAACAATACGTATATTTACACATAAATTCATAACACTCGAGAAGTTATTGTGGCAATAACGCTGAGTATTCCTGCACAACTTTTCTACATACAGTGTCAGATTTTAACGAATTGTATCTCATTGTCAGTAATGGCGTGGTCAATAATTGTTATTTTTTTTTAAATGGTTTATTATTTCGGTTTGTATAACATATCAAATTTTTAACAAGTTCCTCAGTTGCATTTTGATTTAAATTGAAAAAATTCACAGTGAAAATCTGTATGTTCTACAAGGAGTTGTGTTAAAATTACAAAATTTTGATATCGTTTTTGATAGAACTGGAGTGCTCAATTTAAATTGTAATAGGCTTATGTGATATATATTTAATCAAAGAACAATCAAGTGAAATTTTGTTAAAATCCTCCATTGAATAAATCCATGGAAAAGTATAACTCCAAGTATAAGGTTGTCCCAAAAGTTTCTTTCGCAACTTACACTCAACTGTTTTATCCAGCAGTCTTTGTATAAATAAACAATGTTATCTCTTAGATTTTATCCATTTAATGTCATCCATTTCTGTGATGTTATATATCCATCATATTAGTTATCCATTTCAATCATCGTTTAACTATTGTAGAGAACATTTCGTTTATATTGTAGATTTGTTCATGCCATTTTGCATGCTTTTTTTAGTATGAAAACTCAAAGAAAACATTTACAGGTAAAGTTGCATTATTTAAAAAAATGCATCAGTACCAACAACAGATACTGTATGTAAGCAAAATTTTCACCATTTACAGAAGTAGTTTAGGTGTTAAGATAGTTTGCAGTTGGTTTAGGATGTTCGATGCTAGAAATTTTATGAATTTCATGATTTGGCAAGTGCTTTAAACATTCCCCAAATACCAGTACACAATCATTTTAGAAAGCTTGTCTACATCGAACAGATAAGGCATTATTTTCTAGCACTTTCCACTGGAATAAATTCTCTTCATCGTAAAAGGTTTAGTTCAACAAATAACATACAAATTCATTTAGAATTATATTAGGTTGTTCCCAAAGTTTCTTTTGTGACTTGTACTCAATTACTTTCTGTGGCAGTGTTTATATAAATAGACAATCTAATTTATTAGATGTTAATATTGTATAATAGTAATGGAGTAAAATGAATCGTACGCAATTTAATAATGTAACATTAGATATAAAATATTGTGTACGTATTACTTATTAATGAAATGGAAGAAACTTTTGAGACAACCTAATATCTTACAATTAGTAGGAAACTACAGCATTTTTAGAAAGATGACGTTATCCTACTTGAAAATAAATGAGGAAGATAGTATAGCAAAATTGTTCGTATTGAACTCATGAATATAACACGAAACATAAAATATTGTATATATATGTAAGTTGGTTCTTTGTGTAGTAAAACTTCAAACCAATGTTCCTATGAAATTTATTTACATTAGATCAGTGGTTTCCAAACTTATTGTTACTATGCCTCCCTTAAAAATATTTAATCATTTGGCGCCTCCCCCCTGAAGATTTCATAAAATAAAAACACAAACATTTTTACTCTTATAAAATTTATTCATATCAAACCAATGGAAAACGATATTTTATTATTGTAATTTGAAAAATTGTTCACTGTGACTAATTTTCGCGACTCCCTTTAGACTAGTCCGCGCCTCCCAGTTTGGAAAACGCTGCTGATACTAACATGCAATATACAATGAAATGATATTACCTATGAAATTGGTTTTTGAAGTCATTAATTACATCAGGAACAAACTAAATATAAAATTATCACTAAAAGAATTTAGGAGAATCAAAATTTACTAAATATACACAACCCACTTTTATCCGCTGAATCTACTCTCTCGCTCGCAACGTACCTTCCACGGCTACCAATCATACGCCTCACATGGCTACCAACCAGAGATGGGCGAAACCCTAGGCATCGAATAAATCTGAAGTTTGCCGATATGTTTGTCTCGTTTTTTTTCCATTGAGCTCTATTCTAACTAGAGATGGCTAGAACTGCTACTTGTGAATCACTCGTGATTCGATCACGTTCGTTGCTAATCACAGCGATTTTTCACAGTGATTCGTGATTTCTTGTGATCGCTTCTGATTGGTGAAGAACATAACCGTTCCTTGCACGCGTTGTTAGAATCTTCAGCCTAAATGTAAATGCATCGTAATCACTGTGATAAATAACGGTTAGTGATTTTGCACGCCATCTCTAGAACAGACTCCTCTTTGTTTGAATTTCGCGGCACTCTAGGAATTATTTACAGATTAATTATGTACAGATTTGAACTTTATTTCCTTTTTATTTATATATAAAACGAGAAAAACATTAATAATAATGACATAATAATGAAATAGTATACATAATTTACATACCATAATTTAGATCATACAAATATATACAATTTGGTATAGAACTAAATTTTATTATTTGTCACAATTCAATTTATATTGTATTTATCCAATTTTATGCGAAGAAGAATCTGAAAGTAACTCACTCGACAATTCTCAGCGATGCTCGGCTAGGTTATGTTACGACGTACGTTTGTTCCCCCTCTACAAATAAATTTGCTATAGGATAATACCGGAACCACCCATTTTACATTTCTCTCGGACCTCCGTCGCCTTTACTTCTTCTTACAGGAGTTCACGCTCCAGTTAGGATAGAGCTCAGTGTTTCCTTCTTTGGAAAATTTTCAAAAGAGGAAAGGAGATAGACAGATCAGCAAACTTCAGATTTATTCAAAGCCTAGGGTTTTGTCCATCACTGCGGGAAACCAACTTCTCATTTACATATATATTACTTACAAATAAAACAAAAAAATCTTTTATTACAACATATTTAATCAAAGAACAATCAAGTGAAATTTTGTTAAAATCCTCCATTGAATAAATCCAGGGAATAACAAACTTAAGATTAGATTTAGATATAAAGCTGCACCTCGCAATTATTCAAACTATTCCAAACTATTTCCAACTATTTTCAAATCTGAAAATTGATCTTTATACGCGCGATAAGGGCGAGAAAAGTAGAAGAACAAAAGAGGAATAAATTAGGAGACAGAAATTCGATCGTAAATTGTTTATAGCTCGAACAGGTTTCGTGGAATGCAGTTCAAATTAGGAGAGATCGACAATGCAAATATAGCGGCGAGATTGTAGAACAGAATATGGAGATCGGAAATCCTTTTGAGGTGATTCGATCGAAGAAATTCCAAACTCGAAGAAAAGGATATCTACCCAGATAGCACAGGGACGTCTTATGAACGTCCTGTGAACGTCCTGTGAACGTCCCTGGAACGTCCCAGTTACATCGCAGGACGTCCCTGGGACGTCCGCCGTGGACATTCTATGTACGTCCCTGGGACGTCCGATGTGGACATTCCCAGAACGTTCTCTGTAAAAATTGAGATTTAAAAAAAAATTAAATTTTAATTTTATATATTTTCTTTTATTTGTTGGTAGATTTTAATTAACTGTATTTATTTCTTGTAACTGTATTTCATGAAAAACGACGAACAAAATCTTTCAATTTTTATTTACCTCCGGCGGGATTCGACTCACGATTTTCGGAACTACAACCCCGCAACCTGCTTCCTCACTTACCCATAAACGACTTTGCTAAACCGATTCATATTTTAGGCTTATATAGTGACTCGCATTAATATTCGGATACTTTTTAAAATACAATTCCTTCTTTTGAAATTGGTCTAAATGACTTGAACTTTTTTTTTGAAAAGTTAGAAGAATTAATTAATTAATTAACTAACTAGGTAATTCTGAATAGTTCCAAATATTACATATATATCACATCTCATATGTACAAAAAATATTGTATTCCTAATATTAAATAAGCATTTTGTTTTACATGTTCAAACATATATTCTGTTGCGAATATTAGATAAATATGTGTTTTATCTACGGAAAAAATATTCTGTTGCGAATATTAAATAATGACTGTATACCCAGATAGCACAGGAACAGGAACGTCTTATGTACGTCCATGGGACGTCCGGTGCTATCTGGGATAATAATATTAATTAATTAATTAATATTAATTTACAATTGTAAATAGTGTATTTTATATTCGGAAAAAAATATTCTGTTCTACATATTGAATAAATATTATATTATAAAGAATAGTAATAAATAATATTTATTTTGTATGAAAAAAGTATTTTTCCCTAAATCTAGAAAGTTCAGAGCGGACATCCCTGGGACGTACAAAATTTAGGTCCTATGGACGTTCGTAGGACGTTCCGGGCGGACGTCCCTGGGACGTACAAAATTTACATCCCATGGACGTCTTAAGGACGTACGACAACGGACGTCGGACGTTTGGACGTAAACTGGTCATAAAATGGACGTCCATGGGACGTCCGGTGCTATCTGGGTATTCACCGCTGCATGGTATTTTCATTCATTGTCTGTAGACTCTTTAAATTAGCCGCGTATTGTACTACAGATGGCGTGAACTGCTACTTTTGAATCACTCGTGATTTAATCACATTCATTCTCAATCACGATGATTTTTCACAGTGATTCGTGAATCTTCGTGATCGCTTCTGATTGGTAGAGAACATTCTTTTCACTTTTCATGAATTATGTTGTTCTTAGATTATATATGTTTTATAATATGGTCTAAAAGCAATGTCAATATAATTTTAATACAATTTAAATTTGACTCATTTGTAGTTTCTTGAATTTCCGCTAAGGGGAGACAGCGAGACACTAACGATACAATTAACATGAACCGCTTCTGAAACGCCATCTTCCAGATCACGGTCGTGATCGAAGTTTAATCACGACTGCGATCGTGATTGTATGATCACCGTGACAAATCACTGTTAGTGATTTTTCACGCCATTCCTATATTGTACGAATGTGAAGTTGAGCGAATGAGACGAGTGCGGACGACAGAGAGGGGGAAAGTGTGTATATAAACAAGCGAAATGCTGAGCAACGGCAGAATAAGAATAAGAACAAGAGTAAGAATAAGAATCGAGAGAAATAAAGTCAATTTGTAACATACGTGATTTCTGATTTGGAAAGAGTTTTCTGTATCCTTTGCGATAACTTTATAATTACAACACATCTAATCGAATAACATTTTGCCCATATTTGATAGACACAGAAACCACCTCCCTGGTATTACGATGGTTAAGAAGGGAAGGTCGATGAAAGAAAGGTCAGCCATTGAAGAGATCCAAATCGAGAGCAACTTTAAATACATATTTGTGTCGACGACATAATTGACATATTTGACGACGTACGACTCAAAATAGCTCCGTGTACTGTTTAACAAAAGCCTCTGTAATTCCGTAAATTTGTCGAATTTCGAAACATCCTTTTGCACGATATATTTAAAGATTCTAAAGTTTCTAAAAATACAATTTTTTTAAAATCGAGTTTTTTTCCATCAGATAAGAAGCACGGTATTTTCATTTATCATCTATTAATCGAATAACATTTTGCCTATAATTGATAGACACAGAGACCACCTCCCTGGTATTACGATGGTTAAGAAGGGAAGGGCGATGAAAGAAAGATCAGCCGACATATCTCGGCTCGAAAGGTTAACCGTTGACCTTCCTCGTACCGTCCAACGGTTTTTTCACTTTCATCGTCGTTTCGCGTCTCTCTCTTATTCGCCATAAACTGTCTTCCCTTTGCATTCGTTAACACGTACATTCCTTTCGTTCAGACTATTTAATGTTTTGATTAAATATTCTGCATTTTTAATAATGCTTCATTTTTTGGTGGAAATATATTTTACACAATTAAATTTGTCATAAAATATATGTTTTCAGTGCATCAAATAAATATGCTTGTGTGTGTATATAAATATACCTGTTAATGGTATACGAGGCCTGAAGGTCAAGTTTAATGTGTACCATAAATTGTAGTACACGTGGCACGGAAGACGTAACGGTTAAGGGGAAAAACTGCATTAGGAGGTCAAATATTATGTGTTTCTTGAGATTTTTATCTCAAGCGAATGTCAAAGGTTTCTGTGTGCAATTAATTGAAAAAATTACGAAATGTACCTTAAAATGTATTTAAAATATTCTGAAAGTTAAAGAAAAAATTAAATAAATTCTTCTCTCTAAAAAAAGCATTTGAGAAACGCTTAATATTTGACTTTCGTATGTGGTTTCCCCCTTAGGTCCACTTTAGCATGAGACATATTTTCTTGCAAGCTGGTATAATATTTCCTTTGGTAACTCATAACTTTTATTAAGAATATATTCTTAATTCTCAATATATTGATTGTAAAATTAAGAAAATTTTTCTTTGTTAAACAAAAATCGTGAAAGAACCCTTAATATTTGATCACCTAATGTGATATCCTCCCTTAAAGGAGTATTTTCATTTTTAACTTTGATATAATCGATTTTGAAAAAATTTTTTTTTTTCAAGAATATCTGGGTACTTAAGTTTAAACAAACATCATATTCCTTTTTTTATTTTGTCACTGACACGATTTATCCTGCTTTACACGATAACTACACTTATACCATTTAATAAACTACTTGAATCTTTTTGTAATCACAATCATTAAATAATTTGTTCAAAGTTCATACAAAAATATTTTTATACTATTTCTGAGTAGTATTATTAGCAGAAGAAAAAAACATTGGAATTATTCTTTATTTTATAGACTTCCCAAAGAGTTTCTAAAGTATGCTTATGTTTTCGGTCGTCGCGCCAGAAAGACCCCTTATAAAAAACAGAAGAGATTCGTATTTTCGAGTCTTTGCAGACCTTATACGAATCATGACTTTTCTACGTTGTGAAAGCGACGATTTGTATGGAACAGGACAGGTTAGTATAAATTTCGTGTCCCAATTACTACGACGCACAGCGGAACAAAACGACTTTCGACGATCAAAAATCGATTTTTGTGAATTCGAAATATGGAAAACCTGTTTACGCATGGTCATAAAAAGTTGACCGTACTTGTTCGATGTTTAATTACTATCACATGGAAGAGTGAACCATACTACGTATGTGTTTTTATTTTAAACTCTTAATAACCTATTCCTATTTTTATATCTTGTGTGTCACCATAAATGAATAACAAAAATATTTTTTTTCACAGTTAATAACAGACTTGAATAAAATTTTAGTTCTAAAAGAAAATGATATGTCAAACAAAGTACTCTTAAATAAAATGATAACTTTATGTATGCTACATGTTTTTATGTTAAAGTGTTGTTGGCTTACTTCTATTATTATTACATACATCCTGTAATTTTTAAATTGTTAAATACATTTCTTTCACTGTTATTAATAGTTTCGAGTCGAATTTTGGTTAAATAACATAAAATATGTCAAGCAAGCGAAAGATATTGAACGCGTTACACTTTATACGTGAATATTTGGACACCCTGTAGCTCAAATTGATTTATGCTAATACAACTTAAGTATCATAATATAGGGGATAACTTCGCAAAATTTCGTTAAAGTATTTCCGGTTGGCAGCGTGCGTGCGCCATCTCGCGATATACAGGGTGTCCAAAAATGTTGGAAGTCGTTGAAAGGAGTGGTTCGGGAGGTGATTTGAAACAACTTTTTCCTTAGTAAAAATGTTGTCCGAGGCTTCGTTGAGGAGATATTAATGGAAAACACTGACCAATCAGAGCGCGAGTATACCGATGGAGCGGCCGCGATAGCGTATGAGCGTGGCCGCCTAGCGCATAGCCACGCCTACTGCTGGCGCTCCATCGGCATATTCGCGCTCTGATTGGTCAGTGTTTTCCGTTAATATCTCCACAACGAAGCCTCGGACAACATTTTCGCTAAGGAAAAAGTTGTTTCAAATCACCTCCCGAACCACCTCTTTCAATGTGTTACAACATTTATGGGACACCCTGTATACCAGTAGTCTCTTCTATGTAACATGCTTTTCAATATTTTCGTACATCATTAAACTGTAACTAAAAGTAAAACGTCGTACTGATTATGTAACCCCGTAACCTTTGCTACAACTGTGTTATCACTTGAGTAACTTATTGCCCCACTCTCCCCTATATGTCATTTGGAAAATGAAAATACTTCTTTTTTTATTTTATGTCTAACCATTCCCGAGATCCGTGCTCTGCCGATTAGAAAGTCATTCAAAAAAGACTTGTCACGTAATGGCTCCAGTTATTACATTTTTTCGCTATTATATTTTTAAAATCTTAATACAAGTTACTTTTGCATTACTCGATATATGTACGGTGAACGCTAGCAAACAGATTTTCCATTGAGTCAATTCTTTTCGAAAAAAAATTGAAATATAGCTATGATTTGTTGTCACGCGTCCAAGGTGACTTCTCCCTTTCGGACAGGAAACGGGGATTTTTCGAGAAAGGATCGCGAAGCAGGACGAATCCTGGCGGCTGTATTGGAAACGGGCGAGGAGAACCGTAGCGACCTCGACAGTTTTGCAATCTCGAATTGCTACACGCGTTCGCTCCTTCTTTGCTTGTCGCGACTGGTCGAAGCGGAGCGTGCAGTTCGAGGCAGCGGTAAGTCTCGAATAACCGGTAGATTTCCTCTCCCTTCTCCTCCAGCCAGGAAGCCGACGATCTTTCGCAGGTATTCGATATGCATGCAGATCCCGCCCTCGAATGTTCTAACCAAAACCCAGTTTATACGGAGCGTGTTTTTCCACATGGTGGGAGAGTAGATCCTTCCCTAGAGACAAGGACGAATGCACAGATTGAATTCATTATTTAAGGGGGTGGTGTTCTTATTTAAACGACTAAAGTGTAGCCGATTTTCTGGAATCTTTTTTTGGAATAGTATGGAACATTGAAACAAGACTTTCCCATAATATTAACACTTTATTTACCAGGAGCCTATTTATAGGCTTTTTAATTGCAGTATTTAGTTATTCGAATTTATTTACTGTGTTGATGGTTGTCTACTTACAATGTTCAGTTTTTGGAAACAGACTTGAAACAAGACTTTCCCATAATATTAAGTAATGTTAAATGCATTTGTTCAACCGCTACTAATTATTTACAAATTTCTGAAAAACAATTGTGTATATTCTTAATGATAAGCCTATTATTCTTGATATTATTAGTGTTCTTGATTCATGTTTTTTACTCTTTTTCGAAATTGTTTCCTTATACTGTATTGTTTGTTTGTTTGTTGAGTTTATAGTGCTTAGCTGGGGAGCTACTGACTATTCGCTTCCCTTATTTGCTATTGCACTTTAGTTTTTTGCAAAATATACAATACAGATGAAATTACCTCCACTTGGAGCTAATCTTTCTGAGTTTGAACAAGGTAAACTTCAATGAAATGAAATGAAGTTGATATGAAATTTAATAAAATTCTTGTTTTAATAAGTGTTCGTTTTTTCATGATACAGTATAAAAATCGACTTTTGGCTATTCCTGTATTGAAATATAATAGGTGTTCAATGATTTTTTGACACGCTGAATATCGTAATATAATTGGTTTATATGGAAAACTGTTTTAAGGCACTGAAACCTCAGAAATTCAAGTGTTCATATATATTGATACGCAGTGTAGCTAGACTACGGATTTTTATGCATTTATGGGGAAGGTCCAAGGTGAAAGGTGAAGGTGAAGTTCATATTATAATATTTACAGAGATATTATCTTTAACCTTTAATCAAACGAACAATTTATTTACCAAGTTTTATCACATTATCCTTGCAAGTCATTTCCTAGTTCATAAAGATTCAAATAGTGCTATAATAAACAAAATTAGCTAAAAGTATGATTAAACGCATTTATCTGAGCGAAATGTTATAAGTAGTATAATGTGTGGACTTCAATTATTTGAACTGTTTGTCCACCGACAGATTCATATACCTACATAAAATTTTACTGTAAAGTAAAGCATGGTAATGTAAGAAGTTAAGGTTTAATGTAGTAAAACAACGTAAATGTGATATGAAAAAAAAAACACATATGTGCGTAACTGGTGAATTAATTACAATTGTAACAAGACTGAACCACTAGGTACAATAATCACTGTAAAGCAGATTACGTAACCTTATAAAATAAAGACACAAACAAACCTTTGGACTCACAAGTGAAAATCGAGCGGATAAGATGTAGAGAAAGTAAGATCGACCAATGACCTAGCAGAATTTCGCAATGTTCGATCGATTGAAATTCATGACTCGTGTTTCTCGTTTATCGACTCATCTTTTCGGGTTAGAGTGTCACTCTCCACGTTTCAGTGAACGCCCTGACACCTATCCGCAGCTATCATCTTACAAAAGCGAGCGGTGCCATCGCGATACCGTGCAACGGCCGATCGAGTCAGACAAGTGTCGGAAAGTGAACGTCCCGTCGGTCGTATTGGCAATTAACGCTCGGTATACACGTTTAGAGTAACATCTAACCCTTAATTAGCACGGTAGCCAGTTTCCGTGTGCAATTATTTCAAGCAAACAAAGTATACGAATTTATTACGAAATTGATATTACACTACCCTGAGGAAAATAAAAGAATCGACTACTCGGTATGGCGATCAGACGCTAAATGCATAGACATATGAAAATATACAGGGTGTCCCAAAAATGTTGTAACACCTTGAAAGGCGTGGTTCAGGAGGTGATTTAAAACAACTATTTCCTTAGCGAAAATGTTGTCCGGCGCTTCGTTAAAGAGATATTAACAGAAAACCCCGACCAATCAGAGTGCGAGTATGCCGGTTGAGCGTAGGCTACGCGATAGGCGGCCGCGCTCATACGCTATCGCAGGTGCTCCATCGGCATACTCGCGCTCTGATTGGTCAGTGTTTACCGTTAATATCTCCTCAACGAAGCCTCGGACAACATTTTCGCTAAGGAAAAAGTTGTTTCAAATCACCTCCCGAACCACCTCTTTCAATGTGTTACAACATTTTTGGGACACCCTGTATAAACCGAGTCTTTGTACGAGGGGCAACTCAACGTATCCGACTTCGACTATTTTCGTAATCGCTCGGGTATGTTCGGTTTTTCGTAGTTGCATATTACAATCAGTGATTTTCAATCTGTTTTGTTTTTTGAAAATTGAAACTAATATTAACCATTCTGGAACACTATTTTGGTTATTTAATATATTCTTGTATGTGCACAATGTTAGAGAAATAATTTCAGAGTTTGGTATTGCTTTTATTAGCAAAGGTGGCAACACTGAAAAACAACAGTGTGTGCGAGTGCGAATGTGTCCGGGGCAGACCCTGTTAGAATGTCGGAATGAACGAACGTGCTAAGCGTAAAACTGTAAAACGTGGTTCGAGAATTTTATGTAATAATCTAAGGATATCGTCCATAATAATCGCAGATACCGAGTGTTACTTTAGTGTGTTAAATTAACCACAAACTGAATATATTTTTCTTTATATTATTTACGAGACATAAATAACTGCGCACGTATTATTTTCCTTTCGTCGCTGAACCTCAACACATAATAATAACAAGAATATATTAAATAATCAAAATAGTGTTGCAGAATGGTTAATATTAGTTTCAATTTTTAGAATAAACAGAGTGAGGATCACGGATTATCAATTACCCCTCGTACAAAGGCTCGGTCTATATTTTCATGTCTATGGCTAAATGCGAATAAAATATTACATATTTGAAAACAATGTAAATTAATTCTACTTGGTAACGAACGTTTCGACTAAATAATATTTATGATCCTCTTTAGTAATGAAAAATTATTGAGGCTTGCACACAGAATGAATGTGAAATATAACAGATTAATGTACAAAAATATTGAAAAGCGTACAAGGTATATAAAAAACAGAGAGAGAGAGAGAGAGAGAGAGAGAGAGAGAGAGAGAGAGAGAGAGGTAGTTACTAGTTATTAAAATTAAAATTATGTCAATTTGATACGTATACGGAAGTAATGTTATTAAAATAAAAATAACTACGAAATTAAATAATTTTATATTTATTTTTCTCATATTTCTAAAAGAAATTGTTTGCATTGTGTTGTAGATTAAAAAGTTTGCATTGTTCCTGATGATCATAATCACGTTTTGTCGAAACGTTTATCAATAATTAAGGAATAATAATGCTTAATAGCGATATGGTAGTCCAGTCATTTCTTTACATCAAGCAATATAATTTATGTGACTACGAATATTTACTTTAAAATGTTAAATTATACAACCCGCTTGTTGGTAACGTAAGCTTACGTTATGAGTACGTTATGAATTATTTAAAAATATTTATTCGTTAGGGGAACTGTTGACGACAAGTGTGGCTACCAAAAAAACATGATCGAAGAAATTAGTACCCACATATTAATTTAAACACACCGTTTAAAGATTGCAATTACCATAAGGGTGCGCAGGAGATAAACTGGCGCCACCAACGGAGAGTAGGTGAACTACTAGACAGTTTTTCCCGTTTTTCACGCACAATAATGAAAAAATATATAATAATTATGCATTTCGTAATCAGGGGAAGTAAATCTATCGTTTCATGAAGCGTTTTTTGGAGAAAATTGAAAAAAAAAAAATTTCTTGCCTTTGAACGTATTTTTAGCACGTTTCAAAAGCAAATTGCAAAATCTGGCAGTATCGCCCACAGCGAAATTTTACAAGAAAAAGTTCAAAAAAAAAAATCAGCCAGAAAGATCGCTTCCTCGCTTCATAAAATGTAAATAACTGTTTGGAAAATTACAAATGTTTGACATAATTCTGTGTTTGTCTCTCCTCCGTTTGTTGTATCTCCCTCTCTGTCACAGCATCATTAGAGAGAAAAGGATATATCTATCCGTGTTCCAGAGCTTCCTACTTTTTCCGCAACTGTCATTGAAGTCAATTCGGAGTTTTGCTAGGTCTCCGAATCGCAGTAAGTCGTCATTTTTAAGTGACAAAATGAAGGACCAGCAATTTCCGGAAAATCAGGATAAGTCGTGATTTTTATCTCGAGCTTAAGAAGTCATACTTCTTCATTATAAAAATAATGCAGGTGGAGTGTGAAAGTTAATTTCATTTCTGAAATCCAAGGTAAAAATTGTCGCTTGAAAGCTAAAATTACTGTAATACTGCTCTGTAAATTTCTAAATTATCCGATTATACTATATGACTGCATCTCTCTTCACCTCCCTTGGAATGGCGTCTGGTTAAGTCTTTGCGCTCTGGATTTTCCGACTTTAGTACATTTTTATCAAGTTTCACTCGACATAGGACAAAAAAGGTGAATGTTTGTACATTTGTTGAGAACAAACGAACAATTTTCTGATAATAAGATTGAGGATATTTGAAAAAACGTTCCTTAGTGCATGTATAGCAATTTTCGTATTTAAAAATATCTTAAATTAACAAAGTTATGACGTTGTAGTTTTTTTACACGAGTATTTCACGATGACCACTCTATCTCACAATGAATTATCTCAGATTCAAACCACAATCATTTTTCAATAATATACTAAATTATTTAAGTACTATGGAGCTTTTTTTGTCTTTCGTTCGTTTTCTTTTATGCGTAAAAATGGTCGCTTTTTAGAGCTAAAAATCGTAGATGTAAATTTGAATCGCTGTCAATTTGCGTAAAATCATTTTTATCAAAAATATAGCTCGATGACACTTGGACAATTTAATGTATTGCTAAAAAATGGTTGATTTTTCAATTTCAAATAATCCACCTCAGAGGTAAAGTGGTTACCACAGAATGATCATGTAAAAGACAACATCGCCGTTGACTCTTACAACTTTGTTAATTTAAGATATTTTTAATTACAAAAATTACGACACGCGCATTAAAAACCGTTCTGCCAACAGCCTTTAAATTTATTACCAGAAAATTTTCCGTTTGTCCAAAAAAGTGATGAAATATGTACCTCTTTCGACTGTCCTAATTGTAAGTAGGATTCCCCCTGAATTGGCTTCTCGGGCAAGTATCACATTTTCATCGTGGATTCCCTTACTAACCATTGCTATTTAAAAATTTGTTAACACTTTATCTACCGGGCTATCTAGAAACAGACTTTAATTCAAAAAAGAATTTGCTACAGTATCATATGCCAATCTACGCTAACAATAATTCCTCCATACTGTTACTGGATACATTGAAAGCCAAGTCTGTTTCCAAACACTGAACATTGTAAGTAGACAACCATCAACACAGTAAATAAATTCGAATAGCTAAATACTGCAATTAAAAAGCCGAAAAATAGGCTTCCGGTAAATAAAGTGTTAAGCGATAACCTCCCAAACACCTTAGCGCGCGAATCAGTCGGTAAAGCAGTGATGGGTAAAACCTTAGGCTTCGAATAAATCTGAAGTTTGCCGATATGTTTGTCTCGTTTCTTCTGTTGAACATTTTCCAACGAAGGAAACGAGAGAAACACATCGGCAAATTTCAGATTTATTCAAAGTCTAGGGTTTTGCCCATCACCGACTGGTACAGCGTTGTTCGTTGCCTAGTTGCACATGCGCCAAACTCTGCTCAAAACTATTCAAATTCTCGTGCCGCGAAGAGGTGGCCGGCGAATAAGGTCAGGAAAATGGTTACTATTTAAAAATTTGTTAAGCGATAACCTCCCAAACACCTTGGCGCGCGAATCAGTAGGTACTTAAAGCAGTGATGGGTAAAACCTTAGGTTTCAAATAAATCTGAAGTTTGCCGATATGTTTGTCTCGTTTCCTCTTTTCAACATTTTCCAACGAAGGAAACGAGAAAAATACATCGGCAAACTTCAGATTTATTCAGAGTCTAGGGTTTTGCCCATCACCGACTGGTACAGCGTTGTTCGTTGCCTAATTGCACATGCGCCAAATTCTGCTTAAAACTATTCAAATTCTCGTGCCGCGAAGAGGTGGCCGACGAAAGGTCAGGAAAATGGTTTCCGTCTTACCCAATCCATTTTTTCGTTGTTCCACGACACCGAGCCCGTTGTCGATTATTTCCGTTGAGGATATCTCGTCAGGTCGGGCACATCGCGCACTATGCTCGCATAGACAGTTCTCGTTTTCACCGTGCACGTTTCCGGTACACTCGCGACCTTGTACCTGTACGATGGCACCAAAGGGACACTGTCGGGTTTGCAAGCGTAACCGTTCTCCAATGCAAGGAGAGTGAGACTGAGTCTCGAGCAGAAGGTGGAGAAGGCACTGTTACTTTCATGGGTCGTCTCCACCTCCATCTCCGTCTCTCTGCTAAGCTCCCTCTGGGCCCCCCTCGGATCACCACGTACGCGCTTCTCTTTCGGACGTAGGTGAAAGGAAAACATTTCTCCCCTGCTACTCCACCCAGAATCTGGCTCTTTTCAATATTGATCACGCCCAGTCATATTTTTAGTTATTTTTTGGCCAATTTGTTCTTGCCCAAAACCGTCCAGGAATGGATGCACGTTAGCCCTGGCCGCGCCTTACTTTTTCTGCAGATCCTGGCAAGATCATAAATCAGAGTCAGTGTCCCGTTTCAACGAAGACTTTCTTCTTGCTGATATTATAGACAGTAACGCATGTAGAACTATTATTATAATAATACAGGGTTCGCGTATCTATATAAAATTGTTATCGAATTACTATGATACATAGACTCTGTAGTTCGCGCATCAACACTTTAATATTAGAGTTTAAGCTGCGACAACCTGAGAAACATGTAAGTGAAATTTTACCAGCGATGCTTGATAACGTTGTGACAATCTGAGAAGTAGAAATTGCAACGAAGAAGATGACCAGGTGCGCGATATGTTTTAACCTTGAAATCTGTGTTGTACAGTAATTCTATTCGTCGTCTATTCGAATAAAATTCTATCTGTCTCTGGTCCAACGTAAATAAGTTTAGAAAAGAAAAATTAAAATAGAGTTACACAGTTGTGATCTCCTTTGTTCAATGTGAAATCTAGTCTAATCATTAATTATGGATTAGATCACACATCTAGGTTCGGTTCGTCTCCTCGAATTGTACCTTATCTTTCGAAGAAGATCGGGAAACTATTTATGTAAGAAAAACTCGTGCTTCCTCTAATTAACGATTCTTCGTTGTCTGGCCCGATTCTCACTGGTAACGATAAATGGATACTGCACGACAATCTGATTAGGTGGTAGATGAATAAAACGTGAAATCATTCTTGCATTTCTGTCTATTATGTCCAGATTGAAAAATAATTAACAAAAAATTCGTTAAATTAAGTAAGACGCCGATTGACTCGAGGCCGAAAGCGATGTTAATGCCTTTAAACTCGAATTGTAGCGTCAAGATGCATTCTTGCATCGAAACGAGGCGCAACAGTCGCTTTCGAGGCCGCAATTAATTCGACGGGAACGTGGGTCGACGATTAATGCTAGCTACTCGTTGTTCATTCGTACACACAAGCAACTGAATAGTATCAGAACCCAAATACATGCCATTAGTACGCGTGCCGTACTGTCGGTAGAAATCCTAAGTATTTTCGAGAAAAGCGACTCCGAAGAAAGAGTTTCGACGTGACGCGAAGGTCAATACCGCGCACACCTTCGCTGATCGTAAAGGACTTTTTAACTTTCGATGGACTTGACTCGTTGCCAACATTCAAACGGAAATACGATAGCATCGCGCTTGCTTGATGAATTTATAGTTTATTCGATACATCGTGTGCGCAAATATTATGTACAACATTTTATAAATAATTGATGCTCGAAATTTGTTATTTACAATGTCAAAGGAGCTCATTCTGCTTCCAATCCAACGTCTTCTGGACTTATCGTAGCTTTTTTATTCTTCTTCATTGGTTCTTCTGTAAGGAGGTTATATATTTAATGATAATCATGTTATCAAATGAGCTGGAAGGAATTAGAAGTAGTCATTTAGGAGTGGGTACCTTGGTGGAAGTGTTTAGCAGTTCTTTTTCTAATATCTTCTACACCTTCCTCGGTTTGGGCCCATTCTAGCACCAGTCTTCGACCATACAAGTGGGTACTTTGACACAGAGCTTTAAACGCTTTCTTGGCCTCGCTTTTCGTGTAGAACTCCACAAAGGCGAACCCTCTGTGTTTCTCAACGCCAACTAGTTTCCTTGGCAATCGCACTGCTTTCAATTCTCCGAACGCTCTACGAATTTTAATTAAAGTATAATAAGTTACAATAATATCCCAATCACACTGATTCCATTCAATTATAGTCTTTTAAAGACGAACACAAACCGCAAGTCTAGAACGTTTAGGAATAAAAAGTGGCTTGTTACGACTATATCCAACGTTATGTAACGTTTGGAAACATTTCTAGCGATAAACTTCTCTCTAAAAATACTCGAAGAACAATTTAAAAACAAGTTGATTCTTTCGAATCTTGAAAATACGTACTTGAACAGCTCGGTGATTTCTTGAGCAGTAGCCTGGAATGGCACGTTTCGTATGAGGATCTTCGTACCCGTTTGCGCCGTGGTATTAGATGTTTTTTTCGCAGTCTTAACATCGGTTCTGCACATTTAAGCGAATGAAGATCTGCATTAAAGTCGACGGAAGTTCGAGAAGTTGAATTCTAAGCGAAATTATAAACTTACGTTAACGTTCTTTCAGAACGTTTCAGCTCCAAAGTTTTTCCCTCTAGCACCGTCATTTGTAACACTTTCAGTGCACGATCCGCGTCAGCTTTTCTTTTGTAACGTACGAATCCATAACCCATGGACAATTTACCACCAGGTTTCTTCGGATCCTTCTTTGTTGCGATTGTGGCATAATGAAGACGACCGCATTTACCGAAATACTGAAATATTGAATTAAATATCAAATGCAATTAACTTGTTTTTCCTTTACATTCATGATTTACTAAGCACGACAGCAATAATGTCTCCAGCTTTTAAATTTAGTGCAATTTAATAACAAACTAGGTTCTATAAAGAAATATAAAACTGGATACCAACATATCACTCTTTATTTTATGCAGTTATGAAGTAAAGAGTATCTGCAATAAAAAGGTCTGATTATATATAGTGTTGCGCATTAATTATTTGAAACTGAAAATTCAGGTTTGAAGAATTAAACTTAAGGTCAAAATGTTTACTATAAATATTTTTATAATATTCTTGTACTGACTACTCTCATGCTTAGTCTATCTTCTTCTTTTATAAACTGCGCAACAAAATTAACGCAACAAAAATTTTTTTTTAAATTTCACTCAACTTTAAATAACCACAACTCCGCCAAAAAAAATTGTAGAGGCTTCGCTTCTTTTTTTTTTTAATTTGTGCAGAAAAGTGTAAACATTCTGGCAATTTTTGTAAAGTTTGCGAGAAAAATTCAATGCACCTCATGGAGCGCGTCAAAGTGCGCAAACTTTTTTTAAAAAAAAAAACATCACCTCGTTGTAAAGGAGATGGCGGGAAGGGGGAAGAAGGAAATCAAAATTTGACAAATTCTGCTCAAAGTAGAGACTTCAAGCTTTGAAACAACAAAAAAATGATCTGATACGATCATTTTTCGCGGAGTTGTTGTTATTTAAAATTGAGTGAAATTTTAAGAAAAATTTTTGTTGCGGAGTGTATAAATAAAATTAAAGTATCTGTCTATTTGTTCCGGTTAATCTCCGGAACTACTGAACCGATTTTAAAAATTTTTTCAGTAATAGAAAACTATCCCTGAGTAACATAGGCTACGTCTTATTTTGATAAAAATACGTTTTCAATTTGAAATCTCAAAATTTGTAAATAAAGTTGTGGGATCGTTATATTTGACAATAAGAAATATCGATTGAAAGATCTGAGTTACGGGAAACAAAAGACAGTCATCTACTGATTCACGAAGAAACACGCGGTTGAACAGTCAGTTGAACGCGAAGAACATAAAGTAAATAGTATTTCACGTAGTTACAACCGCGGGGCACAGCTAGTAGAGTGATAAAATACCTTCTTTAATTCTTGATCTGTAGTCGAGAAGTTGATGTTCTTCACGAAGAGAGTCGTGTCAGGTTCAGGTTCGTCTTCGTCCTCGCTATCTTCTTTCTCGGTTTTCTTCGTATTGTTTACAATTCCTGAACGGTCATCCGATTGGCCTGTAATCACTTCGATTTCATTTTTCTCCTTTCTCCCGTCCTGTTGAGCGTCTTTTGTTTTCTTCCTCTCAGCAGGAGAAGTGGTAAAGCTATTATCAGGCGCCCATTCCAAATACAGAGGCAAATGTTTATACTTAGTATATGCTAATTTTGTGAATGCCTTGCGTGCCTCGGAAGGCTCTAAAAATTCCACCAATGCCGTGATACCTGAAGGCGGCATTACGAGCCTTCCCAATTCGCCATGCTTTGCGAATAACTCTCGTAACTCCTTTACTGGTGTTGCGGCAGGCAAATTTTTAACGAGTATCACTGTTTTGGATCGCTTATTCGGGGGCTGATTAAACGCGTCCAAGCAGACATTATTTTCTTCCAAGAAGTTTTTGGTGTCTTGAACCAATTGCGTTTCTCCTAATGCCAATTTAACTGCGGCACTCATACTTTTCGATCCATCTTCGAGCACCTTCTCCTTCGTTGTGTTGTAGGTAGCTGCTATAGCATCAGCTACAGCGTTCTGACCCAAGAAGAGAGTATTCCAATTGTGCGCCGATCCCGCGGTCGCTTTGGCTTTCAGTTCCTTCTTTTGCTTATAAGTCAATCCTTTCTCATCAATTTTAATATGTTAGTAAGTCTATATAGAGGCAAACGTGTGAAATGTTTTCAACTCCTGTAGTTGAATACTCTACATATACATAGAGATTACCTAGGAAAACATCTAGCGCTATGTAAGAAATTAATTAAATATAAATTCTCAAAGCATCTTTACTAAATGGTGTTTTTAGATAATCTTTATGTGCATGCAGATGACCTTCATGATAAGAACCCAACTATACGCGTCGAAAACATTTGACATATTTGATGGTAGAGACTAACTAATTAAAATTTTCTCGAAACCATAGTATTTGAAGAATGCACCTGTTTCATCGAATTGCTCCATAGGATTGAGTTTTGCTTTCCCAGGAAGAAGATGGAGCATTCTGCCGTCTACGATAGTACCGTCCAATTCGCCGTAAGCTTTGACTGCATGTTCAGTCATTAAGAATGTCACTGTACCAAATCCTTTAGGTTTCCTGGTTATTCTGTCCACAGGTAGATTCAATTCGGTTAAAGGACCTGATGAAATAGTAATGATAATTAACCCTTCCTAGTCCATTGATTTCATATAGCAACATTAACTTTAAGTCTAGAAATCATCAGTGCAGTATTTTTCATTTCAACGTACCGTACTTCTCAAATAGTTTTCGAATATCGTCTTCGGTCGTGGTGTAAGACAAATTTCGAATAAACATCCTTCCAGACTCTGCTATGCTCTCCTCGTCTTTCAGTGCTTCTTCTTGATTCTTCCACCTAACATTAGAATTGCTTCCGTTCTGTTCTTCCTTTGGCTTTTCTTCTTTTGCTTCATACTTCGTTACAAATATTTGTTTTCCACCTGTAAAAATGCATGTACCGATAAAATATTAAAGTATATACTAGTTGATTGTTATGTCATTACCTAAAAAACTTTTATCTTTCAATAATGCTTTTCTCAGATGCTGCTCAGTTTTAAATCCAACATAAGCTATGCCTTTAATTCTTGGTGGCACCCTTATCGATTTTGCTTTCAGTGGATTGAAAAATTGTTTGATGTCCTTTTTCTTGTGATTGTATCCTAGTCCTCTGAGTTTCACAGTAAAGAATTTTACAGGACCATGTTCCAATGTTTTCTTTTCATTTGAATCCTTTTTCTTTGTACTCTGATCTTTTACTTTCAATGCTTCCATATACTGCGTCGATAAACAAATATTATTACATGACTAGAATAATTTATAAGCTGCATATCGATAAGATATATAAATTTCTAATCACCTCTAAATCAGATATAACTTTCTGTGCAACTTTTTGCGTTTTGCCTTCATTGTTTTTTTCTTTGTTATCATTATTTATGTTATCATCATCTGCATTACTAGATTTTTCATCTTCATCTTCATCGTCGCTATGTTTTTTACTTTGAATTGTAGTTAGAATTGTATCGTTATTCCATACAGCTTTGTTTGCTGTGTGACTTTCAAGGAATTCCATGAATAAAGGATCATCTTTGTGCTGAATTTAAATCAAGTCAAACGAATATTAGATTGAAAATATCGAGCTTATAGACTAATAAATTAAAATACAAGTATACTTTTTCCAATGCTTCTTTAATATCATTTTGTAAACTTTTCTGTTCTTTACTTTTCTCAATCTTATCTTTCTTCTTTTCCTTTTTCCCTGTTTTATTTAAAAATTCGTTTTCTATTACGTCAGTAGAATCCTTATTGCTTGTTGTATGTTTTGAACTGTCAGGTGCATATTTACTCCATGATCTGGGTTTAGAAGGATCCCCTATGAGATTAAATGGATTAAGTATAATGTATTGTCTCTGAGTAATATAACGTGTAGTTTAAATAATTACCTAGGCTTGCGCATTGCTCAATGGATATTTTGCAAGTATCGATACAGGATTTATCAAAGTACTCTTTTGCAGCTATAGCCTGTTCTTCAGTTTTGAATCCAATGAAAGCGAATCGACGGAATTTTCCATCTTTTGTATACTTCAACTGTACATCGGTTACCAAACCCTTCTGGCTGAATAATTCTCTTAATTTAGTATCTGAAATCTATCAAAATAATGGATAAGTATTTCTAAATCATTTTGATGTTACTATTGCGTCGCGGAATGTTATTACTCACATTTTTTGGCAAATTCTTCACTATCAGTCGCGACATTTTGTAACACTCATAATTACTTTTGAAAAGAATGCTCTACTGATTGTTTACGTTATGTATCGCCGAACCAACCCATGCCATGTGGTTTCGTAGAGGTTATGTTTCCCAGAATTTAAATAGGTTATACATTATACAGTAATGCCAGATAAGCCGCATTTAGAAAGTGTAACAGAGATAGACAGGTATCATTTTATAAGGGCGCGAATGGCAGTAACTCTTATTCTAATTGGCATGAAATAATAAAAGATGAAATAGCTATTCGTATACAAATTTATTAAAAACATGGAATTTAAATAACTAACAACTCAAAATCAATGTTTTACATATTTATTTTTTTAAATAAGTTCACACGAAGGCCAGCATGTCTCGTTTCTATATGTCTATCGGTACTAAATAAATATCAGATTTTATTTCCATTGTCAAACGTACAATTAATTAGTTTAATTCGAGTATGTATATCACGGTTTCTCTTATTTTTAACTTTCGAGTAAATACATTTCGTAAAGCTGTCGATCTTCTTTCTTTTGAAATTTTGGAACGAAGTCAACTTGAACGATTTCTGTGAAACCTTCATCCAAGCTTGGCGATTGATAATTTTTCCTAAAATTAAAATAAAAATGATAACATAACTTGAATCTAAATTGAAAAACATTGAATTTTATCATTTTTACTTTACTTACATATAAGAGTTAATAATCACTTCGCTAACTTTAACGTGACTAGGATCTGTTAATTCTCGGAACTGGAACCGAAATTTTCACTAAAAACTGGCAGTTTCTATTGTACCAGTTAACGATTAGTATTTTGTTACCTTATTATTGTGTTTTGCATGCTCAGTGCTGGTTGTCATAACGAAACACCTTACAGACACTCCGTGTTTTTTTGCCACTTCGATATACCTTTGCCTCGACACGGAATCTGGATTGGTATTATCTACGACTACGCTACTTTTTAGCTTTAAATGTGTCTCCATTGCGCTAATGCATTTTTGCCAACTTCCAAGGGTATCTCTGTTAACGTGTGCATAACCGTTCAGATAATTTTTCACGAAGTGTGTCTTGCCTGATCCAGGACAACCAACCATTAAAATTATCTACAAAAAAATAAATACAACCATTGCAGCACATTTATATTGAGTGTCCTCCGTAACACTTTTTACGATTTTTCAAGTACTTGCGATTGTAGATTGTAATATTTTAAATATATTACTATAATTTTAATTACTTCTTGGGTACTTGAAGTTATATCAACTCCTTTGCATATCTCGACAACCGATAGATTTTTCGGATTAAACAAAGGCAATACATATGGCGCCTCTTTGTGTCCAAGAAAATGTTCTTCTGGGGTATAAAACTGTAAGGATAAATTTAATGCTAGTAATCTGTCTGCTGATGAATGATCCTTTTTTTTTCCAGGGGCCCAATTTTTTTGCCGTCCAGCTGCATCTCCGACGTAAAAGGAATTGTCTTTATCGATGGGCACGGAGTCATTATTCTTTAAAATAAATACTATGAAATTAAAGTCTGTTCCGTCAATAATGATTGTTGTATAAAATAATTAATCAATATACCTACTTCTTCTAGTTTTTGCCACATACCAATTGCTGGTTTTCTGTAGATGCTATTTCCAGTAGCTATAAAAACCTACAAATGAATTAATATACATAGAGAACAAATTTATTTATTACAATTGTATAGAAAAGTAAAATATACCTGCATTGGAACACCAATTTTTTGTGTTATATTCTTAATCTTGTTCTTAAAAGATTTAATATTTAGCTTTTTAGATCCAATTCCTCCTTGATTAGTGAATATTACTATTTTGTAACTGCTACTGTGAAGTTTCTTTAATTTACCTATCACATCGGGATATATGAGTTGCCAGTCATCATAATCTTTTGGAAATACTAAGCCGGAATGCGTTTTTATCAAAGTTCCATCCATATCATATGCTGCTATCTGCAATTCAATATATTCCAACAAGTGTTACACAAATATTTTAACAATTTTCATAATTTTTGTTTGCTCTGAAAAATTCAATAACATAGTGTTTCTCTAATAATACATCTATGATATGTAACAGACCAAAAAAATTATTGTTAACTTTTCTATTTTAGATAATATTTCTTTTAATTACCTTTGAGCGACCTACAATACCTTTGGTGGTATATATTAATAATGCTCCATTTTCTTTACTTTCCCAGACATCCTGCTCATCACTTAGATTTTGTTCACTACCTGTGTCCTCCGACTTGTCTGAAGTTGCGCTACCTTTCTTTAAAAAATTCAAAATATTACCACTATTTTTTGCTTGTTTTTTCTCTTTCTGTATTTCATTTTCCTGTGTTTCTTTTTCTTGTATTTCTTCTGTACAACTACTATTCATATCGTCCATTTCAAATTTTGGTATTTTGTAAGAACCTCCTTCAGTCTCGTTGGTTATCTCTGATTCCCTAGCTCTTTTCTCTGAGAAAAGAGTCTTAGGAGGTGGAGGATTAAATTCTATTTGATATACATACTTCCCATATAAAACTTCTAAGTGATCCTCATGCTTGGCTATAAATTTAATGTCTTTACGTGTCTTAAAACCATTGAATCCACATGGTCTTTTGCCAAGTTGTTGGATTGAGACCTTGCACTCCTGATAATCTGCATATAATCTTACTGTGAACAATAAAAAATGCATGTTAATGGTAATGATCAAAGTCCATAGAATTATACAACAATAAGTCCTCAGTTACATGATCTTAAATTATGTGGACTTACAGATACACAGTTAGGTCTTCACTTATATCTTTGTACATAGTTTGTGTGTATATATGTATTTATGTATTTAAATCAATGGTGTTCAGCATAAAGACCCCTCATATATTTGTTTCCTCCTGCAATAGTTCTTTCCCCACACAGAATACCTATGTTACAAAAACTTGTACATACTACATGACACATGTATCAACCTCAAATTTTAAATAAAGGTTTTGCTCATTTGATGCTTCTTGATACAAAAAAATTAAATAATCATGTAAGTCGAGGACTTATTGTATTAATAAATGTATACAACAAACCAAGATATAATAACCTTGTTGTCTAGAACATTGCGTATCTGTAATGTTTGTGTCTGGACAACGACCTACAATGATCGGTTTTTGATGTGGTAAATACACTGTCAGTAATGCTTTGTCGTTGCTTTTCAAATAACAGCTTTTGGTTTGTTGCGTCATTGTACTTTAAATAAAAAAGTAATGATAGTTCTGTAATAATAAAACAATAAAGAAGAATGATAAGGAACGTTAAGGTATTTGGAAAATTGTAATTAAAACATTAGATAACTTATCATGTCTCTATAAAAATGATTACGTAAATAATTCTAAGTTAAGAGTGAAAGTTGTAATATTTGATCAATTTTTGATATTCATTCATAATTTGTCTACATTTGCATTATCTCGAATGGTTCATAATCATCTTCAAATCTTATACCTTTAATATCTGAATCAACTTCACCGAACACAAAATCTTCTCGATCATGTTTGTAACGATTTATATATGCCGATATGCGTCATGTTAGGTTAGGATAGGTTATAGAACAGTGGTTCTCCAATGACTATAGTTTGCGTGAAGGAAGTTCGTGAAGGAAGACTAGAAAGACCAAGGGATTTGATCAATTATTTTGGGCTATCTTACTCACAAGCATGGCCACAAGGAGATGTTTTGGCAAAAATAAAAAACGTTTTGATACTCCCCTTCACTTTGCTGTTATAGATGTTGACATAAAAATTGTTAAGATGATTCTAGACAAAGGTGCTAATATTGATGCTAAAAATCAAAATGATAAAACTCCACTCCACAATGCAATTCAATTTGGGAAAGTGGAAGTTACTGAATTACTTTTAAAGCATAGTGTCGGGAGATAATTAAATAAAACTCGGGTATCTAGTTTATAGGTTATAATTCGGTATGCTCGTAACACAACGTGTATAAAAGATCTGCCGTTCTCTACGCTCGAGAGCGAATGTCACTCGTTTTATCGGCCCTCAACTTTTCAACGATCCGGGAATGACTCCCGAATGCAACCCTCCCGACCGTCCAGTCAACGGGCGATAACTCGCCCATACCTGAAAGCTGACTGCAATAGAGCTTTTGTTAATGCCAGAGACAATACTGGTATAAGTCTACTTCATGCTGCAGCTCAGATAGGATGTTCACAAATTGTTGAGCATCTTTTAAACTATGGAGCTTATGTTAATTGTATCTGTATGTCTAGAAAAGGTTATACACCACTGCACTTTCCTGTTGGAACACGTAATAAGGAAGTTATCACGTTGCTTTTAAGTAGAGGTGCTAATGTTGATGTTAAAGCGGAAGGTAGTATAACCCCTCTTCATATTGCTGCTGGCAAAGGTAATGAAGAAGCTGTGAAATTATTATTGAATAGAGGTGCTGATATTAATGCTAGCACAAAGGGTAATTTAATGCCACTTCATTTTGCTACCAGAAGAGGACATGGAACAGTTGTAAATCTGCTCTTACAACATGGAGCTAGAGTTGATAATCAGGATGGAGATGCAGAAACCGTACTACACTCTGCTGTTATAACAGGATATTTTATGATTGTTGAGGATGTTTTAAAGTATTGTCCTGATATTAATAATCAAAGTAACAGAGCTCTCTCAAAACCGCAGTGTGCGGCTATGGAGAAGGGTATAAAAAGATTACTGAAGCTCTTCTAGAATATGGCTTTACTGTTAAACCAGAAGATAGAAATAATCCTCAATTATTAGATGCTGCTGTTAGAAAAGGATATTTGAAAATTATTGAAGACCTATTAAAGTATGGTCCTGATGTTAATACATTAATATTATTCATCATACTTTACAAAAGGTTGTACAGCTTTACATAGTGCAGGCGAAAAGAAACAGGAAGAAGTAGCTAAACTGTTGATAAGCTATGGAGTTAACATAAATGCTCAAGATAAAGCTGGAAAAACTCCAATATTTTATGCTATTAAAAATGCCGATTTAAAAATTACCAAGCTACTTTTAATTAATAGAGCTAATATAAAAAATAGTCCTGAGCTATTGATTACTGCTGTTACGAACAAATGCATAAAAATCGTTGAAGTTCTTTTGCAACATGATGCTGATATTAACGCTAGTGACAAATGTGGAATCACTGCATTGCACATTGCAGCTAAGATGGGTGATAAAAAATTTGTAAAAGTATTGCTAGAATGGGGTGCTGATATTGACTTTAGAAATGAGTATGGCACAACAGCACTTCACATCACTTCTCAAAACAGACGTACAGAAGTTGTTGCAACTCTTCTGGAAAATGGCTCTGATATTAATATTATGAGTAAAAATAATTGTTTACCTCTTGATTATGCTATGGATGGGCTGAGGTCTCTATTCTATGATTACTACAATTGTATGCATTGTTCATGGGACAGAATTGCTGAAGCTCTTAAACACCACATAGTTAAAATGAAAATCGCAAATTTATATGTCAGTGAACGAAATAGTATTGAACTATTATTGAGTACAAGTGATAAAATAAGTGATTTTCAAGATGAGTGTGAGAAAGAAATAGCGAGCATGAAGAGTGAGAAGATTAATAATACTAATATCTTATTTTATGATATCTTGGGAAAAGGTACAAGCTCATTAGCACCATATATGAGGAATGAAAATATAGTGCTGGTTTTAAAATTAGACGACTGTAAAACAAAATTTCCAATATACGCTAGCATGATATAAAGTTATTTCAGAAAGGGTATGAAAAAAAAAAGAGTTACTTGAACAAGGTAATAAAGTTTTCCATCTTCTCTTTAACAACTTTCCTGAGTTACCACATGACTGTACTGAAAAAATATTTAGTTACCTGAATGACAAAGACTTAAGAATTTTGATGGATGTTTGTAAGCCTCTTAGCATCAGTAATCCTAATACTAATATTAATGATGTAGCGATTACCTCAAATATATCTCAAGTACAGTACGGTTAAGTTAATGTTTAAGTTAAGAACCTGACGCTCATGATATTAATTGATATAATATAAAAAATGAACAAATGACTCAACAAATAATAATTGTTAACACTTTATGAACAAACCATGCACACGCAACACATGCTTCAGCCGCGTTCTTTCTCTGAAGCATTGAGCTCTATCCTAACTGGAGTGTGAACTCCTGTAGGAAGAAGTAAAGGCGACGGAGGTCCGAGAGAAATGCAACATGGGTGGTTCCGGTATTATCCTATAGCAAATTTATTTGTAGAGGGGGAACAAACGTACGCCGTAACATAACCTACCCGAGCATCGCTGAGCATTGTCGAGTGAGTTACTTTCAGATTCTTTTTCGCATAAAATTGGATAAATACAATATAAATTGAATTGTGACAAATAATAAAATTTAGCTCTATACCAAATTGTATATATTTGTATGATCTAAATTATGGTATGTAAATTATGTATATTATTTCATTATCATGTCATTATTATTAATGTTTCTATCGTTTTATATATAAATAAAAAGGAAATAAAGTTCAAATCTGTACATAATTAATCTGTAAATAATTCCTAAAGTGCCGCGAAATTCAAACAAAGAGGAGTCTGTTCTCCCTCCACACATAAATTTGCTATAGGATAGTACCACCGGAACCACTCATCTTGTATCTCTCTCGGACCGACTTCTCTCTCACAGTTCACAATCCAGTTAGGATAGAGCTCAATGCTCTGAAGTAAAAAAACAGAAACGAAACAGACTTCCGGAAAAAAGAAAAAGAAACAAAAGAACGAGAAATATTACCAGACAGAATGGCCAATCATGCAACAGAAAAAATAATTATCCTCAACAATTAGCTTCTTTCAACATTAAGTAACAGTTTTAGTAAGTTAAAGACTATTTTGAAGGTTTTATGGGAATATTTAAAAAGCATACGTGTCAAGAAATTCATATAAATCAAATAATTGTATAATACAGGAAACTTCAGAATAATACAAGTTCCTGCAGTGCGTTCAAGGTATTACAAGACTTTTTTTATATAATGCGATTCTAGCTATAGTGAGTAATGAGTAGACTTGTCTCAGGGGCCCATTTTTTTTTTGGTTAAAACTTATCAAATCCTGTAGTTTTTAACCTGAAAAGTCCGAAAATGCAAGTTAAAAGTTTAGGAAACCAACAGTTTAAAAGATACGGGTATATAAAGATGTGTATCTTTGGCGTATTTTGACAGGTTAGTACGACGCCATATTGCCTCTACCCATGCTCTGATTGGTTTGCATTTTTTTTGTTTTTTTTATTTTGCCATATGTTATTTATATCACTTGTGTCATAGAGGAAAATTTTCAAATAAGACGATTTTCTGAAACGCGATTTTATACAACGCGTAATGTGTTATGACAGTTTAGTGTATGCTGTATTACCAACAGAGTAATTATATTACCAAGAGAGAACTCTATAATACCGATGGCGAACGTTACACCTCTGTTGCTATACTCCTAAACAGAACGGCTAGTACAACCAACCATTGAGAGGTTTACCACATGACAATTTGTTTGTTTATATTTATTCCAAATCTGTGCGACTGCGTCCACTTCATCTCTATTTGGAACTTCAGTTGAGTTTGATTTGAAATGAACATCGTTCGAAAGAAGCCAAATTTCAGATTTCAATTAAAAACAAATTTGTAAAAAATATGAATTTTAGGAGCGTGAATTATCAGCGATATGAGATCGTGTAGAATTTCTCTTTGGATGTTTCGAAGACGGTGAGGTCGAACGTGCAACGGATACCATAAAAATGCTTTATACCGTAATAAGAAGGTACGTAACAGTGTGCGACTAATGTAATTACGCGCGTAATCGCGATGGGTTTCTTCAGAGACAGAAGAACGTTTACTTCCATCGGAGAAAGATGTATCATCGGTTTCGAATTGGTAAGCAATACGGTGTATGAAACGAATGGATTGAGTGGTGATACGTTAGAAAAGGCTGAAAAGAAAATTGTGCGTGCGTCAGTGGCGTAATTAAGGGTGAGCAGTGGGTGTTAAACTTGCGGGCTCCAGAAGAAACATAATATTAATAATAATTCGAATTGTATATCGCTTTAATATAAAATTATCAGCCAACGATGCCATTTCAACCAAACCATTTATATTTTCACAATTTTTTACCATATAAATTTTTAAAAAGTCTTTGAAAACACATTACTCGATAAGAACTAATATCTACATTACTTCTTTGTAAAATTCTGGTTATATCGTGTTTTAAATTTTGTACTTATATAATTGTAGTACAAAAGTAAATATTATATTTGTTAAAGAGCGCCAGAATACGTCATCCTTGAAACATTTAATACGGATGAGTAGATGGTTTGGAAATACGTAATTGGCTAACGAATTACTGATTTTTTAAAAATAGTACCGGTTTTTTGACGTTAATACATTGGTGTTAAAAGCGGTTCTGGCGATATTGTGGTGGTTGAGCGTCGCGTCGAGCGAAGGCGACGTCGTCCGCAACGAGGACGTCTGCGGGCCTCAGAATGGTCGACGACTGTACCTGGAGCTAGGGGAGAAGGGTATTCTATATGCGAAGAACGTTTCCGTTGCGAAGAACGAAGCTAGACAAGACAGGTCACGCGGTTTCGCGAGCAACAGTTCCCATGCCCAATGCAGTCTCGAGCTGGTGACCTGTCCATCCTGCGTTATTATTGTTACCTTCCAACACGTTGGTTTGGCTCATCATTGCGGCGATGGTAGCGTTGTGATGGACAGCCCGTGTAGGTAAGTTGGCGCCAAGTATGAGTTATATGTAACGATATCTAGAGACGCGGTAGCGTCTCGTCGCCAAGTACATGAAAAATTATACGCCACCGTGTATACTGGCGCTGGCGCTACCACGTATCTTTTACTCGTAAAACTGCGATTTCAACCTAACCCGAAACTTCTGTCATTAATATCTCGTCACGCCTGCTGTATTTTCTAAATCCAAAGGCATTTTTCTAATGTAAATCGCACATAAGCTTTCGAATACAACCAAAATTAATAAAATCGGTCCACGAACGACAGAGATATCGTAATATCATATCATGAATGTGTCAAAAACGGCAGCGTTTTTCTTTTTCTTTGACAAGGAATTTTTCGTCAACACTTAGCCAATAGGAGCTAAGGCCGTTCGTCGATTCGTCGACTCTCAGAATCAGTCGGCAAGGCTCGTCGGTCGGAATTGTAATATGGCTGCCGCTCATGCCTCTCGTTCATTTTTAATCTGTATAACCTGTCAGTTTGTATTTGTGACATTTGGTTTCTTGCAACAAGACTTTCTGACATGCATTATGCGTACTTTTGAAAACTTAAAGGACTGAAACTGGAATTATAATACAATAAATTGTGCGTTACCAATAGTGGAGCTCTTTGTACATTTTCCCACTTTATTTATTAACATTTAAATTTGTTACAACAAGATTTTCTGCCACGCGTTATGCATACTCGTGAATTTTATTCTAATACAATAAATTGTGCGTTACACATAGTGGATCTTTTTCTTTATTTCTCATTTTATTTTTAACATTTCAATTTCTAGCAACAAGACATTTTGCAATGCGTTGTGTGTACTTTGGAATCATAAAAGACTGAAACTGGTATTATAATATAATAAATTGTGGATTAGAAATAGTGGACCTCTTTTTTCATTTCATACTTCATTTTTAACATTTAAGTTTGTTACAACAAGACTTTCTGCCTTGCGTTCTGTGTGCTTTTGAAAACTTAAAGGACTGAATCTGGTATTGTAATATAATAAATTGTGCGTTATTCATATGACATTAATTTTATTTGTAAATAACACATACAAACCTTGTTTTACTTGCAAATTAATGTAGAGCTTAAAATAAAAATACATTTGTCTTTTATTATAGTAAGCGTAGAGTCTAGAATACACATAATGTGTCTGAAGTAAAAGTATGCACAACACAGGACAGAAAGTCTTGTTCCAAGAAATTTAAATGTTACTGATAAAGTGATTACAATAATATAGAAAATTAGAGATCAGTTTGAATCCTTTAAGGTTTCAAAAATACGTGGAACGCATTGCAGTAAGTCTCATTGTAAGAAATTTATTAGTAACATTATCAGTAACATTTAAATGCAACAAGACTTTCTGTCATGTCTCGTGCATACTTTTGAGAACTTAAAGGACTAAGTCTGACCTCTCTTTTTCTATATTATTGTAATACAATAAATTATCTATTACAAATAGTGGATCTCTGTTCATTTTCTCATTTTCTCATTATTTAAATTTGTTACAAGATTTTCTGCCATGCGTTCTGTGAATGTATGAACTGTATTCTAATACAATAAATTGTGTGTTAGAAATAGTTGATCTCTTTATTCATTTCTCATTTCTTCTTTAATAAATTTCTTGCAATGAGACTTCCTGCAATGCTTTCCGCGTACTTTTGAAACCTTAAAGGATTCAAACTGATCTCCCATTTTCTATTATTTGAAGTCATTCACTATACAAATTATCTTTGTAAAAAGAAGTGAGATCCCCATAGAAAACTTCAAAAAAGTAAAAAAATTACGCCAAGTACATGAAAATAGGAGGACTCAAGGAGTTATCATAGAAAAATAAAAGATCCCCATAAAAAACTACAAGAAAGTAAAAAAAGATGTGAAATCAAAATGAGCTGCCAGTACATGAAGCCCTTTCCAATAAAGTGCAACGGCGACACTGTGTAACACAATGTAAAATTCGGTGGTTTCCAACTATGCGCAGCTAAAATGCTGTGTTCAACAGTGCGGACGTTCAGATTCTAATGACAATTCATATAAAGTGACTGCTCCGCACTTTGGCGGTGAAATGAAGAAGTAAATAGCGTATCATCCACAAACTGAGACTGTTTAAAAATTTGCCTAGATGTCCATGGCCTGGAAGTCAAATGCTTGGCGTAGCCAGGCAAGGCATTCTCAGATCATCAATATCCATACTTCCTCTCACGCAGGCTTTCACGTAATTTATCAATTCAAAACTCTGGCAATATCAGTACATTTTCATTGTATTGGATTTTCAAATATTTCTAAGGTCATTCATCGACTCCGATATCTTTTCTCTTATAAGCTTTCAGATAATTTGTCAGTTTTAAGCTTTGATAATATGAGTACACTTTCATTAGTATGCGTTTTAAAATAATTCTTATTCATCGACATCTTGACTTTCCCTGGCCACGCCAAGCATTTGACTTCCAGACCGCGGACATCTAGGGAAATTTTTAAACAGTCTCAGTTTGTGGATGATACGCTATTTACTTCTTCATTTCATCGAATATACAGGGGCTCGCTTGGACTTGAAGGACAGTGCATGGGATAAGTTTCACGGCAAGGGGAATGAAGCCGAAAATAAGGGGGCAAGTCACGTCTTCGGACATCTTATTACTTGTGGGGAGAGCTTAGGTGTCTACCGAAAGAAATGGCGAGTCACGAGTTCGATTTGGAGGATCGCACTTTATTCTCTATGCCACGCGTTCCTTTGAATGCGGGAGACGCAACTTTTGTCCGTTATAAAAAAAGGAGAAGGGACGCCAACTTAAAACTAAATTTACCAACTAAGTAACAAAAACTTACTAGCTAACTAAATAACCTATAGTGCTGCGGTCATTGGGCTCTATCCTAACTGGAGTGTGAACTCCTGTAGGAAGAAGTAGAGGCGACGGAGGTCCGAGAGAAATGCAACATGGGTGGTTCCGGTATTATCCTATAGCAAATTTATTTGTAGAGGGAGAACAAACGTACGCCGTAACATAACCTACCCGAGCATCGCTGAGCTTTGTCGAGTGAGTTACTTTCAGATTCTTTTTCGCATAAAATTGGATAAATACAATATAAATTGAATTGTGACAAATAATAAAATTTAGCTCTATACCAAATTGTATATATTTGTATGATCTAAATTATGGTATGTACATTATGTATACTATTTCATTATTATGTCATTATAATTAATGTTTCTATCGGTTTATATATAAATAAAGAGGAAGTAAAGTTCAAATCTGTACATAATTAATCTGTAAATAATTCCTAGAGTGCCGCGAAATTCAAACAAAGAGGAGTCTGTTCTCCCTCCACACATAAATTTGCTATAGGATAGTACCACCGGAACCACTCATCTTGTATCTCTCTCGGACCGGCTTCTCTCTCGCAGTTCACAATCCAGTTAGGATAGAGCTCAATGGCTGCGGTCCAATCTAGGGACCTTTCCGCCACATAGTTGTGGCGACCTCTGCCCCCGCACGCGCTAGGGAAAAACTAGTTACTTTTCGTTAGTAACGTTTTCGACCTTTTCCAATTTCTCCTAAAAAGCAGGGAAGAAAGCATTAGAAAAAGTGTAGACGTAGAGTGTGGATCGTAGAAAGTTTGTAAAATCGTCGCACACATAAATAGAGAGTTGTTATTGTTAAGTTGTTGTTTGTATATTATTGTTTTAATAAAACTTTTTAAATATCAAAAATACAAATCGCTACATACTGGCTATTCCTGGTGCCATCTATTTAAAATACGGCAAAATTTAAATGCATATATATATATATATTTTTACGTTATAAGGCATAATACGGTTTAGAATCCTGATGAAATTATAAACAATATCCAGTGGCGAGTTATTACACATACGGACATCAACATTCACCTCGGGCCTTTAGACCAGTAAGAATAAAGTTAAACAAAATTTCCATAAATTTTAAATTAGAATTGCTTATACAATACTTCAAAATAATAGCAAAAGGATAATCAAGAATAATGATTAATTTATTAAACATTTATTATTTACTTTTGTTTATTTATGTTACGTTATTTTCAATATAAAAATACCTTAGTCTCGTATATTTATTAATGATTGCTTTAATTAAATTAATCCTGTGGTTAAATAAAAAATCGTGACCGTTACAATGAACAATTAATTTTATAAATAGTTTATACTTATAAACTTCTGAGAATCCCAAATGACAAATATACAGGTTGTCCCAAAAATTTTGGAGTTCCTTGAACGGGGTGGTTCGGAGGGTGATTTGAAATAACTTTTTCCTTAACGAAAATGTCCGAGGTTTCGTTGAGGAGATATTAAAACCTCGACCAATCAGAGCACGAATATGCCGAATATACTTGCGCTCTGATTGGTCGGGATTTTCTGTTAATATCTCCTCAACGAAACCTCGGACAACACTTTCGCTAAGGATAAAGTTGTTTTAAATCACCCCCCGAACCACTCCTTTCAAGGAATTCCAACATTTTTAGGACACCCTGTATTCATACGTGTTAAGGTACGTACTCACGAGAGCATTTTTCGACGTACGAAGGTTTCGGCGCACGGCTGCTGCAGTCAGTACTTATCGTTTATGCGTGTGGGTGGGCCCTGGGCGTGTACGAACGCTATCCGACCTATTGTCGGTCATCATCAGGATTTCCGCGCGCCAGATACTTGAAGGGAACCCCACTTGAAATTAAGAGTCCCTTTTCTGTATCCAACCAACACCAGAAAAAGATTTCCTACTCCTCCAAAAAGGAAAAGTAAGGATTGGAACTCGGTTTTACCACATTAATTTATCTGTCGAGATAGTGTTTTTAGTCACAGTGTTCAATCACAGTGAAATTAAAAGTTTTATTTAAGTACATTTTAAAAAGCTTTGTGAACCTGACGACTTTCAAAAAATTAACTTTTTTTTATATAAAATGATAGAATTCCTTTTGTAGTTAATTGTAGTAACAATAATTTCTGTTTTAGTCTTTTTCAATTATTAAATAAAAAGAATTGAGAAAATGACCCGTACCCGACTTCGAGATATCTCAAATCTGTTTTTCCACGTGATTCAGAATCGTTTGTAGTTGTTTGTAGTGATTTTCGTTTCGTTTGAAGTTGAATAGATTAACAGTTATAAACAATTTTTTCAAGAGCTAACTTCGTTAATTTTTAATACTTTTTAAATACGATTTTTCGATGAGATTCAGAATGGTTTGTAGTTGATTTTCCTTTCGTTTGTACTAGAATGCTTTAGAAGTTATAACATTTGCTTAACCGTCCAAGAATTAACTTTGTAAATTTTCAATGCTTCTAAATCCCTCTTTAGGGAAATCACTACAAACA
>NC_071981.1:9316212-9345830 GCF_026283585.1 Hylaeus volcanicus
CCCTTACGAAGGGGGTTGAAAATTTGAGAGCTGTCCCACCTCCCCCCCCCCAAAGGGTGCCTATGGGGTGCACGGTATGAGTGATAGCATTTTCTGGATCAGGGGAGTCCAGAGAATGCACTGAGTCCAAAATCGAGACCGTCGTCAAAAAATTGTGGATTTTAGTGGGGGTGGAAGGTTGTAGGGGGGTGGTTTTGTCCGAGAGGGATTTCAAGGGGTGCATTTTGTAGAGGGCATCAAGGAGAGTCTCCCCAAAGGTTTTTTTGAATTTTTCAATCCATTCCGTCATCCCTGGCCTGTTTCAAAGAGGCATTTTTTTACACGCTCCCCTTTAGGGGGGTGAATTAACCCCTTCACATCAACCCTCGACAATGCAACTTTGCACACACCCGGAAGACACTTGAAGACTATTCCTCGCGAAGTTTCACCGAAATCGGTTCAAAACTCTCATAGTTATGAGCATTTGAAAAATCGTTCCGGTTTGCTTGTCCGGTAGTATAGTAAAAAAACATTTCCGTGCCATTGGAAGTGTTTATCAACATAACTTCAATCGAGACTGATCTACAGCGAGATCCGTTATAACGGAACACGACCAAGTGCACCCATACCCAGTGAAAATTCAAAATCGATTTTCTCGTAAACAAAACCTCACATGAAAAGTTTTTATTATATATTTTCGACTTATTTTTTCATGTAGAATCACCCCCTTTTCGCTTGTACCACCAGTTACCGAATATCCTATATATTTCTGCATGAGAATTAATCAAAGAGCAGTTTCGACACGAGTTTTAATCTCATTCTGACTGATATCGATCGGATTTATCCGGTGTTATTGTGATGGTATCTGCCAGTCTAGATTATTTTGCTTTCGTTTCAGGTGCGACTACGTCTGGATCTCGGAGCCACCGTACGAGGATGTGTCTGGAACTCCATTTTGCGGATTGTACGCGCCTATTACGTATAGGTCGAGCACGAGAATCTTGTCGATCACTCTGTTTTACAGTCAGTCGCACAAGCACGCGTTTACGCTCGAGTACACGGCGGAAAGTATGAAAATAATCAAGAATTTATTTTTTCTAATTTCAAATGTGTCGATAAAGTCGACAGAATTATGAATTGCTTTTAGGAGTCAGAACAGAACTCCGAGTTGACTTCAGCGACAGTTGCGGAAAAAGTAGGAAACTCCGGGACAAGGACAAAGAGGGCGATACAGAATTGCAGGAGAGACGAGGACAGGGCGATTAGGCTAGCATAATTTTTTTTCCAGGATATTGAAGCAAAGAAGCAATATTTTCTAATAATTATGGTTTTAATATGTTCGTTACACTTTGGTCGATGCTACTCCAAGGCCTGATTTTGCAATTTCGCACTTAAAACTTTATAAACAATAAAAGTATGTTTTTTTGGCGGTCGCATCCGCCAAAGTGTAACGAATATATTAAAACCAGAATTATTAGAAAATATTGCTTCGTTGTTTCAATATCATTGAAAAAAATCATGCTAGACTAATCGCCCTGTCCTCGTCCGTATTCCGTATTTATTTAAAGTGTTAAGGATACATTAAATGCCTTATTACACAACTAAAGGTCGATTTATACTATCCGCACAGACTCGGAACGGTTCCGTATCGGCTCCGTTTCGACACAGACACGAGTGTTTATATTATACGTTCGTCGATCGGTGGTACCGATCAGTCAGCGTTTCGTAAAGGCCCGTAATAGCACATATAGAAAAAATGTTTTATGCGAGATTTGGGTGTAATAGCTATACTATTAGATACAGACGTATTTCATTAACGCTGCGGATGCATTTTCTTCTCTACATCGTAAATTTCTTCTGCGTGTTCAAGATGGCGTTGGTGCAACTGCAATGTATTCTTCTCTTGACTGAGCATTACTTACAGTGTCAGTATTTAATTCTGATTCGTCAACCTCGGCAGCATTGTCATCATCCTCCACATCAATCACCACTGACGTGATAGACTTCCTTTCATTAAAAAATGGAATAAGACATGTAGGCGCCAGTTGAACGAATGGAGAAAATAGTTCAATTTAAAATATATGTATTTATATAGAGATTAATAGCACAGAAATAAAACAAAATAAACTTCTTAATTGTTCACGAAATGCGCAAAGGAGTATCGAAATCGCAACGGCACACAGTCCTTCGTGGCCAAAACAAAGCAAAAACAAAAACACTTTTTGTCGCTACGACAGTCCTTCGTCGTACTGCCTCGTATCCATTGCTCATCGATATTCATGATCACTTTTACAAAATATTCTCCGGTAGATGGCAATATATATATATACAGTATACCTGTTCACCATTTCTGGTGCCTACAGATATGACATTTCTTCATACTTCCATTTTTTCAATTTAGGTGGAGTTTGACCGCTTTTACTTTCTTTTCGTTTCTTTAAATTTCTACGAAACGCATCACGGTGATTATTCCAAGTTCAATTTATCGTCTTATTAACTTTTTGCTGTCACAGTTGTGTCTGAAGTGTGAACGGAACCGAACATATGCATATTGTCAGAGCCGACACGTTCAGACACGTTCTGTATCCGATAAAGGATAAAGTATTCTTCGCGAGAATGCTGAATGGTCGGACCGATGTCGGTAGATGTCTGTGCTAATACGATACGATATGTATAAACACCTACAGGGAACGTAGAAAGTATTCGTACACCAATCAATTTCCAAAAAAACTATATAGAATTGTAATTTCTTAACTTATTTTTTATAAACAATGACATTCTACATATTCTCGGAAATCTCTAGAATAGATAGATTACTTAAAAAATAGCTATTTATGTAAGTTGCGAAATTAACAAGAAAAAAACAATTAATCGATAGAAATGTTGAAGCAATAAGTTTTCGCACAACTGTTTAAAAGTACTTTACTGGAAATTTGATGTTTTCTAATTCGTACGGAGCAATAATCTAATATGTTTACGTTACAAACTCTACTGTAAATGGTTCGTCATAAGAATCGTACAAATACTTATTGCTTCAATACTTTTACCCAATTTTCGCATTTTTTTGTTAATTTCCTAATTGTATTAACTAGTAAATGTTGTTTGGACTATATCTATCTTAGAGACTTCCGAGAATATGTAAAATGTCATTGATTATAAAAAAAGAAGTTAAGAAACTACAATTTCACACAAAAGTTTTTTATAAAATTGATCAGTGTACGAATACATTCTACACCCACTGTATATACAAATTGGATTATATGTAGAATACTTTTCTGATCGGTGCTGAATGGATACGTTCCGAGTCTGTGCGGATAGTATAGATTTGCACGTAGATTTGCATTGGGTACCGGGGGGGAGGGGGGGGGGAGGAGTACCGGTGCACTTCCCAGTGTTCTCTCGGGCGAATGGCTCAGCGGCCGTGTCCACAGTCACACCGGTTTAAGCAAGGAGCTTTGGGCCGGCGGAAACACATTTCCTCGGTCAAAATTCTCTATCCCCCGCGTTTCGGGCCATCCTCGTTTTGTTTTCACCCGTTTTTTTTTTTTTTTATAAGGAGGGGGAAATGCATTAGGCACACCCGGCAGATGTAGGGACTTCCGCCGGGTAGTGTGGGACTCCCCGCAGGCGAAAGACGTCACCCGCGGGTATACCCTCTAAAACCCCCCCGATGGCCAACATCGGGCAACACAACGACCATGGGCTCTCTCCAGGACGGGGAAGCGAACCTCCCCGCCCCTACGAACTCCACCATAGCCGCTGCGCCTAGGCTCCCCTTGATCTTTGGGGAGCCCTTCTCAGTGTGGGGGAGCCAAACATCCCCCCCCCCTACACCGTTCTGTCGGCCCCAGGGGGCTATACCCCGGCGCCGACCGCTTTGGGACCGGTCACGAAGACGGCGGCGAATCCCTACCGCCAACCGTCTCGGCCCCCGCGGCCCCGCACGCAATATGTCGGGGTCATCGTGACTGTGATCCCATGACAGGCGTGCGCGCGCGGGGCCGTCTCCGCGCACCGGCCGCGCTCTATTAGGGCGGCCGATGAGCGACTCACGGAGCTCTGGGCCCCGCGGTGCCGACCACTCCACCACCCAGAGAGGGAATCGGCTGAAGGGGCGGCTGCCCACCGCCTCCACGCCCGCCTCACCCGCCTTCTCTCTTGACGAGCGGGATCGGCAAGCTTCCGCTCCCGCTCGTCCGCCTCCTTCTGCGAGATGACTGCCTCGTAGAAGGAGGCCACCGCTTTCCACGACCTCTCTGTCGACCATGGCCGCAACGACGGCCGGCAGCGAGAGGTTCCAACCTATCTCCATTTGGAGCGCCCGCCTTTGACAAGCAAAGGACGGGCACTCCTCCAACCCAGGTGTGTTGGGTCGTGTCCAGCACGGCCCCACATTGGTGGCACTCGGACGTCGCCTTCGCACCCACTTTGTGCAGGTACTCACCAAAGCAACCGTGCCCGGTGAGCACAATATATGTTTTCTTTTCACTCGGGCCTATCCTTACGAGGATACACGCTACTCCGCTGAGGGCGGTCCATCATTGGGCGGGGCCATGCTGCCTATTCCACGGTAATGCCGAAGCGAAGTTGAACGTCGGGCAATCCGCATCCCTCAGGACCAGCAGTACTAGCCTGCATGCACTGCGTAGGGGGGGGGGGTCTACGCAGTGTCGTTTGTGTGCGATTTTCCTGCGAGACGTCCCTCGATCCGTCTGGTGCCCGTGTTGCTGTTTGTTTGTTCTATGGTAAGTGACACCACCCCTTCCGTGGGGTCGGTGGATCCATTTACATGGTTCCGTGACCCCTTTTCATACGATAGTGGATGTCCTTAACTGCGGCCCCGTCGACATTTCTGTCAACGTACCATAATCTTTACTGTGGCCACGTCAGCATTGCTGCCAACGTGCCATATCACTTCCTCAAGTGTTTTGTCCCCGGAGGACTAGCCCCGACTCCCCGGCTGAGGGTATTCCGTCCTAGATGGTCTTTCCTGCCGGGGAGCTTCCCCTATCCGCAACCTGGGGACGCGCCACGTAGGGGTTCACCTTCCCTCCCGACTGGACAACCAGCCAGGTCCGTGATGCGGATAGTATAAATCGACCTTAAGTGTTGCTAAATTAATATGAACCTACCTTTCCATACACTTTCAACTTAACCCAACTCCCACCAAGGGTGCGAATTACAATTTGTTATGCATTCATTCTCTTTCTCTTTTCTTTTCTAAAATCTAATTACAAGTCTCTCTTTCTTTTTCCGTAAATCTTCAGATATCGTTTTACACATTACAACATATTTTGTTACCTGTCTTCGTCTCTCCTGCAATTGTTGTATCGCCCTCTCTGTCACAGCATCATTGGAGAGACAAGGATCTATCTATCCTTGTCCCGGAGCTTCCTACTTTTTCCGCCGAAGTCAACTCGTAGTTTTGATCGGTCTCCTGCGCACCCTTAATTTGTTTCTTCTGCGTCTCTATGTTCAACTCGCAGGAAATAGATTGCATTTGAGGGGTACGGAACTGACGTCGACAGGCCAATCGGTGAAGGGATTGAACAGCACAGGTGGCGGGATCTTGACGTCTCCGTTCTTTCCAGCTCGTTATCCTCGCGACTTGGGAATGGAGTACATTATCACGTGCCCAAGCGAAGCTCCGTCCTGTCGCATAAGACTGCTCTTCAGCGATTTTCAATTGGCGACGGTATCCATTATGGAAGTAAGCGGCAAGATCAAGTATAATCGTTGAAGGCCCTCTGCTAAGTACGAAATCCTCATATTTCTTTTCCGGAAATCTCATAGAAATATTATACAGGTTGTTCATTTGAAAACATTACAACCGCATATCTCGAAAAGTGTAAAACACGTTTTCAAGGATTTCGAGAGGGAAAGAGGGGAATAGTATCAGTTTGTTATTTCAGTGATGTTTGGAAGGTCATTTGGAAGTCAACTATGTTGTTTTAATGACATGAGGTATCATCATTATTGTATTCTTATAATTGATAAAAAGACGAATTCAAACATGTAAATATAGTGTAAATTAAGTGACCTTCGTATGACCTTGTGAGGAGTTACATGTTACAAAATATGTTGACTTCGTTCGTTGCAGTATGACTGTATAAGAATAACTCCTCATAAGGTCATTTGTCAGTCAATATATGATGGTGGTGCCTCTGTGGAGGGAGAGAACGAGAGAAGAGAGAAAAGAAACGGATTGTTTCGTTCTGGGCCTGCTTATGGACTAGTCAGTAAGGCCACAGTATAGGTATAATCAGTAGCGTCACTCCGTGTCGGCACCTTTAATGTTGGTGTCCGAGGTCCGCCATGTTCCTGGTATGCACCGCGCGCATATTTAAACTGAGAGAAAAAGAAGGGCAATTGCAAACGATATGTATAAAACACTGAATATAAATGCTGATTTTAAAGGTTAGTGAAATACTCAAAGATATTCAATAAATAATATTACACAAAGGAACGTCAACGAAATAGAATGAAACACAACACACCACACGTAACCACGCTGCCACAGTATGTTACTGTGACGCTGCGCGATAATCGAGGGTTCCAGCCTATGGAATCGATTGAAACTGTGTTAAGCAATGTGAATAAGTGCAATTCTACGTGTTCAGTACGTTATCCAACGTTTTCCAAAGGTTTCAGGTCGCTGGAATACCGTTGGCGTCGGTTTCCTATAAACGCGAATATCGAATAAATTGAATCGACGTGTGACCCTGTGCGTGGTGTTGGTTATTATTAGTACCATCTAGTGTACAATATAGGAAACAGCGTCGTCGCCATGTTCTTGGTATGCACATTTGCGGACGCTACCTTTGCCAAGTGACGCTGCTGGTTATACTTATACTGTGGTAAGGCTATCTAGCAGAGCCATGCCTTAGACGCCGGGATGTTTGGAGTTCGGTCGGGAATGGCTTATACATATGGGGCATTCCACGCCAAATCGAACACTATTTAGCTTTTGCATCTCCGATTTTCTGCATGATTTGTTGTCTTTTGGTATCTATTGAGAGAGACCTCCATGTCAATTTTCAGCTATTTTTGTCCAGCCACTTCCGAGATATGAATTAAACAAAAAGGAATGGGTACTTTTTTTTCAAATGTCTATAACTTTGCGAAAAATGATCCGATTGGGATGTTCCTTTTTTTAAATTTTCGCCTTTAAACGCAGTTTTAGAAAAAAATGGTACAAAATCATGAAAACTGTATTTCCATAAGATTTTTGAGTTGTAAATATTAAATGGTGATTTTTGAAAAGCACGTAGCGATCGATTTTCTTCAAATTTTTACTAAGATACTGTCATTCGTTATGCAACTTTACAAAGATATAACATTTCTATGGGAAATATAACATTTCTCTCGGAAGACACCCCAACGATGGTCGCGAGTAATGACAGCTGATATTTTAACTGCTTTTATTCGATGCTATCTGGTTAAATTGTGAATTGCAGTTCTACGATTGGAACGGGCAACGGCTGGACGTGAGCAGTGGTGCGAGGTTTCGTCCACCAGTGATAATGAGCTCGGGCTCCTCGTTACTGATACGATTCTACGCGAACGGTGGCACGGGATTGGGCTACAAAGCATTCTACTCGTTCGTGATAGGCCATGTGTTGGACAAGTCCGTTCAACCGATCACCGACTGCGGCGGCTACGTGGAGAACCTTGGCGGCACCATCACCATGATGGACATGGTTGACGAGGGAGTGAAGACTTACGATTGCGTCTGGCTTATTCGGCCACCGAAGAATTTTTTGCATATGAAGACGCACATGTACCTGAAGGTGATAACTTTTGCAGACATGGGTGAGTATTGCTCGGTGAGCAACGTGTTACTTCAACTCCCCACCTACAGATAGAGCTGAGATAAGCGTATTTGCGTCTTTATTCAAGTGATTAAGGATGATACAGAACTCTTTGTTACACTACTGAGTGATGCTCCGTTGATAACCTTATCACCTACCATTCAATTTTTCTCTCTCACCCTTCCATTCCTTTAATTCGAACCCGCTCCATTTACATTTTCTATTCTTTCCCTTTCATTCCTTATTTTAGCTTAAACGAACTTTTCTTTTTCTTACATTTTTCACTTACATTCCTTACTCTTACATTTTTCTCTCATCCTTCCATTCCTTACTTAGGTTAACTAAATTATTCGCATTTATATTTTCTTTTTCTCTCTATACATTTTACAACTAATTTTTGTACATAGCTCTTTGGTAAAAAACTCTGAATCCGGATCGCGTAGGTGCTTGGATAAGGATGAGGGCGTTTTTCTTTTTTTTTTTTATATATAACATAAGATCATTACTTAACTATAAGATAGGATAATTGTTTAACTATAATCTGTAAGTCGAATTTTTATTTATTCTCAAACAATAATCAGACTGTTGTGTCTGTCAAGGAAACAGACCTTTCTCTTGTGGTGTTTACATGTGTATAAATTTATTTAAATATAAATTTATATAAATATAAATTTATATAAATTTATATTTATATAAATTTATATAAATATTTTCTTCATTTTTGATCACATGAGCTTTTCCTTGAATTGTAACTTATACTGTTATAGATTTTATCTATCCTTAGTTTTGTATAATACTGACCAGTCTTCTTTTTTCTTTTTACTTCGTTAGTATTGCAATACCTCCCAACTAATTGTACTTTATTTACTATTTTTCAAGAGCTGAGATAAGAGTTTGACTTTTTATTTTAAGCATGCGCATGAGCCAGAGCCAAACTCCGAGTTGACTTCAGCGACAGTTGCGGAAAAAGTAAGAAACTGTGGGACAAGGACAGAGAGGGCGATACAACAATTGCAGGAGAGACGAGGACAGGCCGATTAGGTTAGCATGAATTTTTAAAAGATATTGGAGCAAAGAAGCAATATTTTCTAATAATTATGGTTTTAATATGTTCGTTACACTTTGGTCGATGCGACTCCAAGGCCTGATTTTGCAATTTCGGCCTTAAAACTTTATAAACAATAAAATGAAGATAGCAAACGTACTTTTATTATTTATAAAGTTTTAAGGCCGAAATTGCAAAATCAGGCCTTGGCGTCGCATCCGCCAAAGTGTAACGAATATATTAAAACCAGAATTATTAGAAAATATTGCTTCTTTGCTTCAATATCATTGAAAAGAATGATGCTAGCCTAATCCCCCTGTCCTCGTCTCTCCTGCAGTTGTTGTATCGCCTTCTCTGTTCTTATCCCGGAGTTTCCTTCTTTTTTCGCGACTGTCGCTGAAGTCAATTCGGAATTCTGTTCTGACTCCTGCGCACCCTTAACGTGCGCAAGCGATATCTCCTTGCATTGCACCGATCCAATACACTTTTCATTTTTTCTCATTATCCACTGTAAGTTTTATCATTTTTCCTTATGTTAAGCCGAGAGGCTTTTTCTCTATACTCCTTAGCCGGCCCTAACCCAACCATGAAAAATCTCTACTCTTGTGAATATGAAGCCCGACTTTAATTCGCGCACGGTGCTACCGGTGGCGCCAGTGTCGTTCCTTTACGTACCAGTGAGTTCATATTCTGTGTCAGTGGGACTGGAAGTCAAATCTGGCATTACTGTTCTGTGTAAGTTTATTCTATCGCGTATGCGCTCGACAATAACTTGTAATGTTTCATTTTGTAATGTATAAAATGCGCGTGAGTAGAGTTTATTGTATAAATTTACGAGATATAACCACGAGATATAACGATATACGATATATAAGCATTTAAAGTGCGACGAGTATCTCCCAAATACCCCGACCCGGCCATCCGCGGCATACTCGCGCAAGCGCAATCGCGAACGAAGCGACGCGCGCAGCCACGGCGGCGGTAGCGTCGCCGCGAGAGACGGGTATATTAGGCCGCACGCGGGAAGCTGGGAAACAGTCCGTTCGGTGCTCCGACTTGGGAAGTCACCTGCTAGCTAGGTGCCTCCAGTTAATAGGTGACATCCCGAGTACGACGCAACGAGTTGACTCTCGCTATAGCCCTGGTGCCCCAGGATACAGCGAGCTCCCGACCCCGAGGATCGACTATTGGCGCCCCGTAGTCGAAACGAAGGGTAGTTCCCAGTTTCTCCACGGTAGGCGATCCGCCGTGAAAGAGACGGGATATCCCGCGCCGCGACCGCGACGACACCGTAGTATCAGGCAGTGGTTGCCGGATACCTGGCGCTCCAGGATTCGCCAACCTCGCCAACCTGCTCTCTTCACGGTAGGCGCACCACCGCGAAGAGAGCCGGCCGACCTCGTCCGCACACACCTACCCGATCCGCGTGCGAGCCATACGACCGAATAGCCACTAGGCGCTCCGGTTCCTGGCCGTTCAAACGGCAATTGTACCCCTTGCGGTAGGCGCTCCACCGTTAAGGGGACAATCGGTAATTGTAAATCGGGTAGCACCTGTACCAACACATACCCCCCGACACACCGCCGGAAGCTTACCTATAGAGTGCTCTGATTGTTATGTTTCAGGCTAACAATAAGGACCCGATCCCGTACACAGAATGTCCGGTCATATTGTATATATGTATAACTGTTTTTTTTTCCTCATTCATTAAACCATAATCTTAAGTTTCGTAAACGGCCTGATTCATTCAAACGACCCGTACCCTGACTTTCCATCTCCCGCAAAATCCCTCGGTTACATGGCGCTCGAACACCTCCTCAAAGAGACTCTATAGTAAGGTTACGACTGCAAAACGACACCCAAACGAAGTTAGGTACACTCTTGGTTAGGATACAGCGGTTACACTGACACCTATTGTAAACAATCGATTCCACCGCGAACGTAGAAGATGGTCGGAGTATCATGGGTCTACAACCTCAAGAGGAAGGATCTTCTGGAAGAACTGGCGAAGCATGGATTGGACACATCCGGCAACGTGGATACGCTACTCCAACGTCTAGTAGAATACGTACGGCATAACGAAAACCAGTTCAGATTCAAACCGCCAGATCCCGTAGGGTTTGATGAAGACACGGCAAGGATGAAAGACGAAGACGTGAATGAACCGGGCATTACCGCAACCGACCAGGCTCAAATGAGCAACCAGGTAGAACGCATCGTAATTCTCGGGAATCCGGTACCAGAACACGTCAGGACTCTGGAATCCATGAGGAAATGGGGATGCCACTTCGATGGGCATAATCTATATACCTTCCTTGAACGCGTAGACAAACTCCAGAATGCATAACAGTTCACCGACGATCAACTGCTGACAGGGCTACCAGAACTCATGAGAGGCGACGCTTAGTTGTGGTACCGTAACCTGCCAAAGGAGAACCTAACCTGGACAGACGTACAAGAAAACCTACGTGAATATTTCCTGCCTCCAAACGAATCCCAGAATCTAGACCGCCAAATCACTGAACGGCGTCAAGGGGCAAGAGAATCCATACGCTCTTTTACCCTCGCCGCCTCAGCGTTGATGAGAGGGGGGGGGGGGGGGGGGGGGTACGATACCGAACGCCAGATAGATACAATATACTATCAAATGAAGGCGGAATATCGGCTACACATACGGCGAGTCGAAATAAGAAGTATAAACGACATCGTACAAAGAACGGAAGAACTAGAGGAAACATTCCGGCAGATTCACAAAGAGGCAAGGGAATCCAGACCAGTTCCGAAACCGGTAACAATGACCGTAACAAAAGCCTACGACCGTAAGGAATGTTGCTGCCGCTGTAAGAAAAGAGGCCATAGACGAATGAATTGTGGGAACACACCGCTCAAATTCTGCTCACGGTGTGGTAAAGACAACGCTTTATCACGGGATTGCAACTGTCCGAAGCCGGGAAACGACGTAGGGGCCGGCCCAACGTCAAGCCGGCCCAGGAAAGAAAAAAATTCTACGTCGAAGCAGAAGTAGGAAACCGTAAGTGCTTGACACTTATAGACACCGGGTCGAACAATTCATTCGTCAATGGCCACACCCGTCATCACTGTGAGACGGCCGAATGGACGTACGCATTGGACCAATGGCAAGCAGGATTGGTCGATGGAAGGGAGACAACACTAACAGGCTCGACAACCGGAGAAATCAAGATCTTAGGTCAAACATTGCGGCATACATTCTTCGTGATGACAACACTAGGATGCGACGTACTGCTGGGCATGGACATTCTAAAAAGGCTTAACATCAAAGTCCTAATAAATGACTGTGAACTGAAACCGAGAACCAACAGAGCGCCAAGTATCTGCGCAGTTGACAACCTCCAGAGTCTAACGGATCTATTTACCGAAAGCAAAAGACAGCTAGAAAGGCTATTGGAATCCGAAAAGGCGTTATTCTCCAAGGTAAAAGGAGTAACCCCTTTAATAACACACAAGATCCGGCTAAAGTCCGAAATACCGATTAAGCAACGTCACAGGCCATGCAATCCGGCAAAACAACAGATAATGTCCGCGGAATTAGACAAAATGCTTGAAGCAGGAGTTGTACGTCCATCCAAGAGCCCATGGAGCTCGCCAGTAGTAATAGACCAAAAAAAAGACGGCAAGCCAAGATTTTGCATAGACTTCCGTAAAGTTAATGACGTTTCCGAAAAAGATGCCTACCCGATACCACAAATAAACGCAACCCTAAACACACTGCGCGGGGCAAAATATATCTCCACCATTGACCTGAAGAATGGATACTGGCAGGTCCCACTAGAGGAAGAAAGCTGCAAGATCACAGCTTTCACAGTACCGGGTAGAGGTCTCTACGAATTTACAGTCATGCCCTTTGGCTCACATGCAGCACCGTCTACATTCCAGCGTCTCCTCGACCAAGTAATTACCCCCGAAATAGCTCCACACGCCCTGGCGTACCTGGACGACATTGTCATCATCTCAAAGACATCTATCGAGCACCACTTGGCGACAATCAAGAAAGTCCTACGGCGGCTAAGGCACGCCAACCTTATCCCGAATTGGGATAAATGCCAATTCGCACGCCGCAGCCTTAAATACTTAGGGCACGTCATCGATATGGAAGGACTCCGGACGGACCCACACCGAGTAACCGCCATCAAGAACTTGGAGGCGCCTACTAATGTCAAACAACTACGACGCTTCTTAGGCCTAGTCTCATGGTATAGACACTTCATAAAGAATGCATCTACCCTCTCCGCCCCTTTGAACACACTGCTCAAGAAGAAAGCAAAATGGAGTTGGAGGGAAGCGCAACACCAGGCCTTCGAAACATTGAAGTTGTCGATGACCGATGCTCCTGTACTAACATGTCCGGATTGGTCACAAACATTCACCCTCCAGACAGATGCAAGCAGAGATGGTCTCGGCGCAGTGCTCACGCAAGGGGAGGGCACGGACGAACGCGTCATCGCCTACGCCAGTAAAACGTTAAAAAAGACAGAGAAGAATTACTCGGCAACCGAACTAGAATGCCTGGGCGTGAAATGGGGCATCTGGAAGATGCGGGACTATCTTGAGGGCTATCACTTTAAAGTCTTAACAGACCACCAGTCTCTCAAATGGCTAAACAGCATTGACAACCCATCCGGAAGGTTAGCCAGATGGGCACTCGAGTTAAGTCAATGGGATTTCGAAATAGTATACCGAAGAGGAAAGGACAACGTCGTCGCGGACACCCTATCACGACAACCGTTACCAGTATACAAGGTAAACTTACCGACAAAATGTAAATGGTACGAAGAAACCTTGAAAAAGGTCCAGACAAACGCCGCAAGCAATGCCGAATACTGCATCCGCAACGGACGATTGTACAGACATATCCTCCATACTCTTGACTTCAACGACAATGATCCTGCGGAAGAATGGAAAGTATGCGTCCCGTCCAATGAACGAGACCGCGTTCTGAAGGAGAATCACGACGCACCAACCGCGGGTCATATGGGTGTGGCGAAAACACTCTCCTGCCTATCACGCCTATATTACTGGCCAGGAATGCTCCGCGACGCGACAAAGTACGTACGCAGTTGTGACAGTTGCCAACGGCACAAAGCCAGCCAACAGGCGGTACCTGGCAAAATGCACGCAACAGACGTGGAACATCCATGGGAAATGGTGTCGGTAGACCTGGTCGGACCACTCCCTCGATCGAAGAACGGACACACTCAGCTATTCGTAATGCAGGACAGGTTCACGAAATGGATAGAGTTACAGCCGATACGCACGGCCACATCTCAAGCAGTGAAGAACGCCCTCAAACAGCACGTAATACTCGTCACGGATGCCCCAAGACTGTCGTCAGTGACAACGGACGGCAATTCATCACCAAAGAGTTTCAAAAGTTACTAGCCGAGTCTGGTATCGAACACCGGAAAACACCCCCGTTGCACCCCAGTGCAATCCAGTTGAACGGACAAACCGTGTCATTAAAACGATGATCAAGCAGTTCATCAAGGACACACAAAAGACATGGGATTGCCATATCGCGGAATTCGCGTTCGCGTACAATACCGCGCGAAGCGACTCCACAGGATTCTTACCGGCTTATCTCAACTACGGGAGGGAACTAACCCCACCAGGCACCCTGAGCCAGGAGGTGGGAGGCCCAACGTCAAGTGGAACGAACGGCCGAAAGAAACAAATACAAGAGGCAATCGAATTAGCCCGCGCAATCATGGCGCGTAGCTTCAACAAGCAGCGCCACCACTATAACTTACGCCGTCGCACGTGGAAACCAGCAAGAGGCGAACTGGTACTGAAACGGACGCACACCCTATCTAACAAGGCCCAGGATTACAGCGCAGGTTTGAACAAGAAGGCCGATGGCCCATTTGCAATACATAATAAAGTGTCACCCGTAATTTACGACTTAATGGACACGGCGGGGAAAATAACCCGGCATGACCATATACGGGACCTAAAACCATATAATAGGGGAAATGATACCCATTCCAGACAGCAACTTGCGAGAAGGGGTGCGAAGATTTTTCCTCCGGACCAATATAAGGACCAACCAGGATAGCCACCAGACCAAAAATCGCCAGGATGTCCTTTGAACAGGAACTCCTGGAGACGGAGATGGCCGTAAGAGGCTTGGAAACAGCTATGGAAATCGACGGCTGGGAAGTCATCGGCCTGGACGAGTACGACCCCGGGGCAGCGACGTCAGCACCAACCTATACCCCGACGTCGATCGCGGAGCTGACCGCGAACGAACACCCACCCCCCCAAGCTGCACCGACCACGAGCACCACACCGGCAGCACCAGCACAGCAGACGGTCACCACCGACGCACAGCCCCCAGCAGGACCGGCAGCAACCTCACCACAACAATCAGAGCCGGCGCTAGGACCCACCCGGGTAAGAACTCGGGGCCGCCTTATTGTACCACCGGCGAAAAACCCGGTGGCGCAGATAGACCCCAAACCCAAGCGGGGCAGAACAGCAGCGAAACCGGCCGCGGAGAGAACCCTGCGGCGAGCCAAGGGCCCGGCTCGCTCCAGGGACTGAAAAGTCGAAGTCCTCGAATCTACGGACTGGGGGGAGCGGGTGAGAGTACTCCGCAGGCACCTGGCCAAACGGGCCGAGGAACAACCCCGGCCGCAGGCGTACAGGGTGGACACGGTTATAAAAACCGTAGGTTTCCCAAAACCCCACGCAGGGGCAACAAAGAAGAGGCAGGTAAGGACACCACCAGCCGCGGTCAGAGTCGTCCCACCAACGGGACCACCGACGACCGGCAAACCCCAGCCGTCAACCAGCCGCCAGCCGTACGCTGGCCAAGCGACCTCCCGCCAGTCACACGCCGACCAATCGCCAAAGGGGCACCCACCAGCCGACCAACCACCACCCGTACGTTCGCCAGTCGACCACCCGTCAGCCGTGCGCCGGCCAGCCAACCGGTCCGCAGCCGCCGGCCGTCCAGCAGCCGCCATCTGAACCGCAACCGCCCACCCCGCAGGCACCAGCGCGCCCCACCGTGACTGTCACCCTCGGGAAAGGACTCACGGTACAAGTACCGGTGGGAATGACAAGATACCACGTCCATCTAGGCGACACGAAGTGGGCGATTAAGCTGGACAAGACCGACAACGTTAGGGAGACGACACATTATCTCGTAAGTTTCTCTTTTCTCATACACCGCCCTCCCGAAATTCGCAACCGCTGGCGATCTCCGGTGGAGAATCATGCCGGTATACCGATTACCGTCTACCCGACCGGTAAAGTGAGCCCCCTTAGCCTCACTCTCCGAAAAAAGAGGGGGATGCGGCAGGTTGGCGAGGTTGGCGAATCCTGGAGCGCCAGGTATCCGGCAACCACTGCCTGATACTACGGTGTCGTCCGAATAGGCGCTCCGGTGCCTGGCCGTTCAAACGGCAATTGTACCCCTAGCGGTAGGCGCTCCACCGTTAAGGGGACAATCGGTAATTGCAAATCGGGTAGCACCTGTACCAACACATACCCCCCGACACACCGCCGGAAGCTTACCTATACAGTGCTCTGATTGTTATGTTTCAGGCTAACAATAAGGACCCGATCCCGTAGACCGAATGTCCGGTCATATTGTATATATGTAAACGGCCTGATTCATTCAAACGACCCGTACCCTGACTTTCCATCTCCCGCAAAATCCCTCGGTTACAAAAGACAGCGAGAATCATGGTTCTTTGCCTAAAATCATGAGTAATCACGTTCTTAGGCGCAAAGCTACGATTCTCGCTGGCTTCAAATGTTTATACTTTATTATAATTGTGTATATAATTATTATATCAGTAGTATATAATTTTTGAGAAAGATTGCAACGGTATCAGTTTATTTTTTGTACATACAAATATAAATAAATTAATAACAATATAATGTACATAAGGAAGAACTTTAGCTTACATTACATCATTTACAAATCGCATCTTTCTTCAATTTCCTCTCTGTTTCTTTCAGCACATTTTTTATCCTCCTTTTTTTCCCTTCCATTATTTTTTTATTCAGATTAATTTTAAAGCAAATATAAATACATATGTATAGGACCACGCTGTTGTGTGTGTGCCCAACTGATTATATGATATGTGGTAGTAACGACACTGGCGCCGCCAATAGCGCCGGGCGCGAATTAAATACGGTAGCTTGGTGGCCCTCATGAAAACTGTATAAGGAGATCCAACTCCATACGAAAGTTACTAGAAAACTGTTAGCAAAATTCCGAACTTAAAGTTATGAATATTTCGTCCACTCGCGGCGCTAGTGCGCCCAGACTACGGTATATATACAGGGTGTCCCAAAAGTCGGGGAGGAGCCGGAAATGGGGGGTAGCTGAGACGATTCTGAACAACAATTTCCTTTGCAAAAATGTCGGATGGGGCTTCGTTAAGGAGATATTAAGCGAAAACCCCGACCAATCAGAACGCGCGTAGACCGTTCGAGCGGCCGCGGTAGCGAAGGCTACGCGCTGGCGGCCGCGCTTGTACACGAACAAGTGCATCGAAGGACATTGACGCTGTCAACGGTCTACGCGCACTCTGATTGGTCGGGGTTTTCTCTTAATATCTCCTTAACGAAGCCCCATCCGACATTTTTGCAAAGGAAATTGTTGTTCAGAATCGTCTCAGCTACCCCCCATTTCCGGCTCCTCCCCGACTTTTGGGACACCCTGTATGTCACATGTATGTCGCTATATATATATATATATATATATATTGTATTCAATATATATATTACAATATATATATTGTATTCAATATATATATTACAATATATATATATATATATATATATATATTGTATTCTGTGCACACTTGCGCCGCGAGTGGTAGAAATATTCATAACTTAAAGCTCGGGATTTTGATAACACTTCTACACTATACAGTTGGAACTTCTTATACAGTCTTCATGGTGGCCCTGTATACTACTCACTGTGCTACTGTCCGCCTTTGGGCTGAGATAAGTTTTGATAGCTTCTTCAACATTAAAATTACCGAACCAGTCATTTCGACTCATGTATTTCTAACTTCTTTTTTACCATAACTCACTTGTTAACAATGTGCTTGACAATTATTTAACTAGAAAATCAATTATATTGAATAACTGGTTTGCCTTTATGTTAAAGTATAATCTTCCAATAAGTTGGTTGCTCTTAAATATAGTTTACGGTAATGTCTTTTAGGTTGGCAACGTTGCTTTTACAGGAAACGTGGTGTTTGTTAAGAAACGTGTTGCGATCTCATAACATGGAACGTGTACTTTATTTTCTGTTTTTTTAATTACATTATTTTTAGTAGAGCTGTGTTGTTTTTAATATAATAAAACCTCATGCAAGTCCAACACTTTATTTAAAAAATATAGTAACATGTTTGATAGGGATGCACTGTCCTCGATGTTTTTGCTGCCGTTTTAGCCGGAAGCACGGAACTGGTGGTGAGGCAGGGTCCAACCTCGGCCCTGTTGCCACTAGAAATTTTGAGACACCCTGCAAGCCAAGTCCAACCACCAAGGCACAGGGAACACATAGAACCAGTTGCTAGCGGTTTCCACGTCAGTCTCCGAGGAACGTTCAGTTCATCGTCGCATTTAGCCATCGCCTACGCGGCCTTCAGTTACATGGGTAGGTATCAACGTGTGTTGTCCTGTTGAGTGTCGCGTGACCCAGGCGCTTCCCATGTAGCTTAGGCGGGCGTGGAATTTTAGTGGGTAGCCTTCGGCGCTCCCATCCTTGATGGTAGTCCCACATAGCCTCGGCTTCTCCCCCGAGAAGCCGAGGTATGCGTAATGCATTTCCCCACGATAAAAAAAAAAAGGTATCAACGTGTGTATAAGTCTATGATAAAGTAGAAGTGTCTACGATTCGAACACGTTAATTGCCGTGCTGAGGTAGTAGAACAGGTATAGGTATTAGGAACAATGGTCTATGCCCAGTGAGCATTTCATGTTACGACGAGTGGAGATTATACACATTTTGTTGCTCTCTTTAATTCTTTACTACTCCTGTGTCACGGTGGTTCAGTCGGACGAACCGTCGGAATAGGTTAGCGCCGATTCAGTCGGTCCCCAGGGGTCCCTCCGAGATGGGGCTGTGGTTGCTTCGACCATACATACATGGACTGCTCGAGCTATAGTGTAGTCCGTAACCAACATCTCCCATGCCAAAGTTACGAGTAAGCAGTTGTGCGCAAGCGCTATAGTCAATGGGCGATAGCAGTGGGAAAAGGCGCGAATTGAAATTTTGGACGGTTTGGCGAACTACTCTTTGAGTATATGTATAGAAATGTATATAGAAATATAGAAATGTATATAGAAATGTATATTGAGTATATGTCTATATACTCAAAGGAACTACTCTTCGATCACTGGTCAAAGCTGCTGACTGCAGGCTGACTGCCTGTCATCGAAATGGAATTTTTGCTATAGTTCTCGAATTCAACGCATGCGCATTAGCGTCAAGTCTCATTTTTGGTATGGAGATGTTGGTTACGCTCTGCTCAGTGTATAAAGAGTAGGTTTGAGCAGTCCATGTATATATGGTCCAAGGAGGTAGTTGCCCCTGTGAAGGGAGAGCGAGAGAGGGGAGAAAAGGAAGGAAGCGTTTCGTCCTGGGCTGCTAGTGGACTCGTCAGTAACAAAGAGGATTAGATAGAGTGGAAGGTCCCATAAGAGCGCTATATAAAAAATCGTATACGAGTTTCAGTGCCCACTGGTGAGTGGAAACCGTATTAAGCATCCCCTCCTTTCACCTCACTCCGCAAGTTGCTCCGTAGTTCTATAATCCCAGAAACCTCAGGTCACAAATTTGAATTCTGTGAACTTACATCACAATAACGACGCATAACAAATCTTTCATGCTACAATTTATATTTTGTAATAACGTAAAAGTTAAAACATAGTGTATAAAGTGTATCATGGAAAAGTGTTGCGCGTCTTTATTGCGACAAGATTTCTGTAAAAAGATTGAAGTTATATGATGTAATGAAGTATATATAATTATGAAACATAAGTTACAATTAAGTAATATAAGTTTATACTTACACTTAGTTATATAGTATAGTTACATTAGTTTATACTTAGGAATTATTTATACATAATAGTAAAAGTTAAAAGAGAGGTAGGATATAATAAATTATTGTACGGTATAAACATACAATATATTCTTTAAAATATGTATGCACGATTATACAATTAAGTTTTTAAATTAATTAAAAATTAAAATTATTTAAATATTAAATTAATATGCGAATGCTCCTATTTTCTCTGGCATCAATGTTCGCAAACTGGAGCCACTTGTCTCAGCTACAAAGGATAAAGTCATCTTTAATGTTTTTCCCTCACATTTGTAACAAATATTCACATAAAACATACTGTGTACTTACATAGCAGGATTTTTCGGTAATGAAAACACTATTATTCCAGCATCTCCTGCTTTACGCATCTAGTCTGCCATGGCACATTTATGTGGCATTTTATGTTAACTGTTAAGAAAGAAAATAATAAATACAAATATGTACATATTATGAGAACACAGCAGCATACTACAATCACATTTTATGAAATTATACATATATATAATTTATTAAATGTAGCTTTAAGTTATGTATAAAATGCTTCGAATCGGACGCCGCGATGAACAGGAATGTTTGGAATTTACTAAAAAAACTTATTTGTTGGCCATGACCGACGCTCAAATTTCAAACAAACGATAACTCGAAAATAACGCTCAAATAATATGATATACGCGAAATAATTTAGAATACTTTTTCGTTGATTATTAAAACATGCAAACATTATCTAAAATATACTTACGTATGTATTAGGAAACAACGCCGAAATTTACAAAAAACACGACAAGACACACAACTACACGGTAACGGTATAAGCACAGAAAATATAATACATATGTTTGCACTACACGCTCTAAACAATTCCTTAAAAGTTCGATTCTGGGATACTAGAGGCGCTATAAATCGTATACGCATACCTTCCACTCTATCTAATACTCTTTGGTCAGTAAGGCCAGGGGGGCCAAAGGTTGGTTGGTAATTAAAAGTTGGTACAAAGTTTGTAGCGCCGTCTGGGTTTGTATCTCCAACTAAAATGTAGAGCGCATGCGCGTATATTGTGTATATGTATATATATACAATAGCGGGCTTTTCAAATTGTTTTAAATTATTTAAAAGAAAGTAAACCAGAGAAAGGCAGACGCATTTCAAAGGATTTTCGTCGTTTCAAAAAATATAATTTTTAAAACGAAACCAGTATTTCAAAAATTATATATTTTGAAATGACGAAAATCCTTTGAACTGCATCTGCACTTTCTATAGTCTCACTATAATTAAAAATAAAAAACGAATAGTAATAAAAACGTGTACAATATTTATATAACAAACATTTTTATTTAACTTATATTGTACAAATTTTATAATAAGAATATTTTTATAATTACGCTTATGTTACACGAAGTGATAACAGTCCAATCTGAAAAAATATGAAAATTATTTACAGTCAATCTATGAATCTAATTTACTGCATACTTCAGATTAACATATACATACCTGAAATAATAGAGAAATAGGCTAAGGTGCTCAGTTTTTATTAGACAACTGAGTGTCTTTCGAAGTCCTGTACAAATCGGGAAATTGCCGAAACAGCTTTCCCTGTGAGGTACACCCTCTCACTTTGCACCTTCTAGGCGCCATAATATCACATAAAACGTAAACACACAAAAAACACATTTGTTTAGTCCAAAGTAATAAAACTTACGCTAATCTACCACACCACCGCCACGCGAGTGATTGTTACTTCGCAAATGACGACGAGAACCGACGAAAACCGCCGGCTACCGACAACGACGTTGAGATTTTCATACCAGTGTTGGTGGTACTCACCGATACGCTAGATATGTGTATGCAATGCCTAGTAGCGCCGCGTAGATTTGTGTCTCCAACTAAAAACGTGGTTTCACTTCCCCGCAACTGTGCTTGGTCCCCTAAGTAAGGCTTGCTAGCAGATTCGTGCCTTAGACGCCAGGATATTTTGGAATTTGGTCGGGAAGAGCTTATGTAGGAATGTTAGGCGGAACCGAGTATTTGTGAGAAACGCGCAGACCGCGCGGTAAATGGATTTCCTTTTCATTATTTTGAGAATAATATATTGTATCTAATACTTTATATACATATCAATAATATTCAAACATATTTTGTTCGGTTTGGTTTCACTGCGTTTCTTCGTAAATCTGTCCTCCCATTCACTATATCAAGAAAAAGTACATAATTAATGAGATAGTACATCCTTGTTAGTAAATATCATATGCATATCGTTGTAAATCGTGTTACTGTTGATTATTACTGTCGTTGGCTAAAATCGTTGTCGGTTAAAATCGTTGCCGGCTAAATTCATTGTCGATCAAATTCATTGTCGGTTAAATTCGTTGTCGACTAAAGTCGTTTTCGGTTAAAGGCGTTGTCGGCCAAAGTTATTGTCGGTCGAATCTGGAGTCGGTGAAATGTTGTCAGTAAGAACCGTGTCGGTTATTTTCATGGGAACCAGGCACGAAGTGGTGTTAGATTGGCGCCTGCGCGTAGTTCATAAAACCAACCGTTGCACGTCAGACACGAAGCGGTGTGAGATTGGGGCCGGCGCGTAGCTCATGAAACCAACCGATACACGGCACCGTCAGTCGGTTTCATGAGCTACGCGCAAGTGCCAATCTGACACCGCTTCGTGTCTAACGTGGGCCCACGTCACGTCAGAACAGTCTGTGGGACGCTTTACACCTGTAGTAGAGGTTTGGGAAGGTCTCTCACCGAACAATGAGAGTACGTCTGTTTACCTTCGACCAATAGGCGAAAGGGAGCAGGGATCGGACCGGAGTATAGACAAAACGAGAAACACCTTATACAAATTATAGATTTATTCTTGATTTAAATACAACACTTTGTCCCTTACGTTAGATTACACAAGTATTGAGAAGTCGATAGGTGTACCCACCGCGAGTACCGTTCCATTAGCGATTTGAACACTTCTCACATATTATCAATGTGACCACCGAATAATGGCTAGCAACCAATCCAGAACTCTTGCCATTGAATTCACCCAAGCACTAGATCTCGCCTGGCACCAGTAGCGAGGTACGCTCGACAATCGACCACGAGACATTGGGCCGTCCAATCAGAGCCCAATGACTCCGTAGTCGACATCGGAGCACGAGCACTGGGTATTATAATTCACTAAATCAAAACCGTTAATTCATGTCCGAGCAGCCAGGGAACATGCCATAATTAAACAACAAACAAATCGGTCTGGTGAACTCGGGGTGGGTGCGCGCGACTTTACTCATCCTTCGATACCTACTTTATTGTCGAACGAACGTAATACGACTGAGCGCCCCTTTCCATAATCGCCGTGTCTTACTTCTCTATTTCCTCACTCCCTAAACACCTCACGCTCAAATTGTAAATGAAACGGAACGTGAAAATTACAAGAGAAACGAACAATATACAGTACTTTAGAATGTTATGGGGTGGGGGGGGGGGGTGAATAAATCATATGTACGAAATCCTTGTATGTAACAATAACGAAGGTAAATTTTATTATTCAGTCTCACACACGATGTTTCGTTATAGACCTCTGGTTATAGACTGATCCGTCGAACTCCCGACCCGTTGTTCCTTAAGGAAGCAACCAAGCAGGGGAGGAAAAGACTTTCCTCATTAACGGTCAGCGGCTTTGTAATGCCGCTATCAAAACATTACGTGGTCTGGCCATGATGAACTCATTGCCAGACGCCGCCGCGCCATCGACTTCGTTTATATGTCGCAGTTCCTACAGTACAATAACTATAAGAGTAACGAACAAAGAACAAAAACTATAAAAGAAACGAACGAAACTTATTGCGATTGCGTTGACAACAACGTCTCTTGCAACTATGTAAAATCGCACTCGTAACTTATATTAACCAACTACTGTTAGAGACTGAAGGTTTAAGTATGTCTGATTTACGATAAAGTACAACACTCAGCAACTCGTTCTCTTCTAGATTGCTTTGCGGGATCTGATTTCCTCTGTCGCAATCATAGATGCATACCGAATCAGTTGAACTGCGATGGATTCGATCACTGCGGCGACGACAGCGACGAACCAGCTACATGCTTCCGAGGTGCTTACAACGAGTACTTGAGGTATGCAGGGATTATCCACTCATGCTTGGTTTACTTTCGTAGATTGGGAATTGGAACCCGAGGATAGAAAGTGGCACTTGAACAAGGCGAACTATTACTTCCCAAAGATTGACCGGTATCCGGATTTGAAGACGGCTACCCTAGTGTTCATAGCCAGCAGCCTCGGTTTGATCATTCTGATATCGGCTTTGATCGTTCTGCTGTATAGAATGGGCGCCAGGGCGAGGCAGCAAAGGGAGTTGCAATCGAGACTACAGACGATCAGCGAGTTATTAGGTAGGAGGTCGATCGACGAGCAATTTGGTTTATGTAAAATAGCATAGTAACTTTATTTTGGCATTTGATTCGACTGACATTTAGCCAAACATGTCGTCGTTTAGCGGAGATGGTACACTCCCGGACAAAAAGATAGCACATGGGTAATATTTCCATATTTTGAATGGTATGTTCACAATTTCCTAAATATGGATGGTTATAGATGGAATGTAAACAGCAAGCTGAAAGCTGGAAGTATTTGTTTTTATTTCAGTTTCTCGGAATATGCTATGTAGAAGGAGGGGCGAAAAGATAGCACACTTTCATAACAATTACTAGTGTTTGTCAATCTTTCTATGAGGCTAGACGTGTCAGTCAGTTTACTACACTTGAATCCCAAGTAATTTAAAAGATTGAAGCATTTAGCAGTCATGGATCGAGGAAAAAAATTGAGTTAAGAAGAGATTAACACAATTCTTGTTTTAAAGGATCAAAACTTTTCTATCTCTAAAATTGCTTCAGCTATCAAAAGAAGTCGGAAAGTAATTTACAATTTGATAAAAAATGTGAAAAATTACGGACGGAAAAAAAGTACTGGTCGGCCATCGGCGTTAACGAAACGTGAGAAAAGAGTAATTCTTCGTACGGCATCGAATTCTTGCCTAACAGCGAGACAAATTATTCATGAAACAGGTGTCAAAACTAACGTTAGAAATGTATATCGTGTCATTCAAACGTCTGAACATTTTATACGGAAGAAAATTCAGAGGAAACCGCCATTAACAGTACGCCACAAAATGGATCGTTTAAACTTCGCAAAAGAACACGTTCAATGGAAGAAAAGATGGCAATATGTAATTTTTTCTGATGAAAAAAGATTTAATTTAGACGGTCCAGATGGCTTCAATTACTATTTCCATGACATTAGGAAAGAGCAATTATAGTTATCAGAAGTTCGTCTTCAAATGGGCGGAGGCAGTACAATGGTATGGGCCGGAATTGGGTACAACGGACGAACAGATATACAATTCATTGACTATCGAATGAATGCTGCAATGTATTGTGACTTGGCAGATTGCCGCGTCACAAAGTAGGTGAACTCTCCGCGGGGAACGAGACCAAGATCGCGAGCGCCACCAGGGTAACCCAGGGTTAGGACTAATTTGCGTATTTGAATGGCAATAGCGTTGGGCTAACGACGGCAACATCCAGCGATGCGGCTTAGAGGCTACCGATCCCGTTCAACCCGGCGCCGGCTGCACAGACTGGCCAGACGAAGCTCAAATGGACAGGGGCTGGAGGATCTTGGTAACAGCCCCTGGACTCCGCTACGACCTTCAGGGGGCAGGAGGCCGTTTAGGACAGCGGAGTCAGCCGGGTTCTCGAGTGCACCGAGACCCGGTTCGCTCCAGAGCCTTCGACCGCCGATGACGAGCGCGCCGATAACGCAATTTGAATTTGGCCGCCACAGAGTGCCGCTTGCCGCCGACCAATGAGGTGAGACTGGGGGGAAGCGCGTGAGCCAACGCGTGCGACGAGCTCGCGTATGTCGTCCTATTTCGTCAGCGACGCACGTGCGGAACGGTACGGTAAGCGCATCCTCCTTCACCTCACGCTCGTGAATAGGATATCGTAAATTGGTCGGGTACCTGGTGGCTGCCGAGCACCCTGTCGGGCGAAATAGCATTGTTAGCGGGAAATCGCCTTTTCGTAGGATATCGAACGAAATAACGAACATCTAGTCGCGAATCCATTGTAACGCGCACGTGTTTAGATTGCTGCCGGTTAACGTTCTCGTCGAAGAGGTCGAGCCCACCGCGACCGCGTCAAGACTGTCCGAATATCGTTTCCAAAGTCGCTTTTGTGCGAATCGCGACGAAATCTGGGCTAACGTGAACGAAATCAGCACGTGTTATCGAAATGAAGTTCTCGTGTCGGTTACCGGTCGTCCCGGTGACCTTTGACGCTACGACAGCTCGGCAGTGTACACCGTATTTTGTAACATCTTTCGCGTACAGTATACACTATATTATTTTTAACGAGTGCTGTGTTAATCCGCCTTGTCTTGCCGTGAAGATGGCTTTTTCAGACTTCCTTTCCTCGCCGACGATCCACGCCCCTCTCCGCGATCTGGATCGCTAGCCGTGGTAATTTTCGCGACGTTCGGCTTCTCACGCCGGTATCTCCTGATACCTGGCGCTCGGGTTTTCCCGTAAAGGCGTGAGGAGTCGGAAAACTCTCATTTTGCATGCTTCCCGACGCGGATCGCAGACCGTGTCGGGAAATAACGTTGCAGTATACAAAATTAATTGAAGGACAACTTAAGAATTATGCAGTTCGCATCGGAGGACTAAATTATGTGTTCCAACAGGATAACGCGTCCGTTCATAAAGTAAGAGTTATGAAGAAATTCTTTGCGTCCGAAAATATATCTGTTCTCCTTTGGCCTGCAAGATCCCCTGACATTAACATTATAGAAAATTGTTGGGAGAACTCTCACGAGCTGTTTACGCCGGTAATCGACGATTCGATACGATTCAAGATTTAAAGGAGTGCATTAGAAGAGAATGGGACAGACTTCCACAAAAAAAAATAAAAAATTTATACAAATCTTTACCGAGACAAATGGTGGAATTAATACAAAACAAAGGAAGTTCGACACATTACTAAATTGATAAACAATGTCATTTTGTTTGTAAGAATTTCATTTATTTTAAGAATTAGTTCAAGTGTGCTATCTTTTCGCCGTCCTGAAATATGATAATTATATTGAAACTGGAAGGACTGTCATTATTTTCATTTGTCATTTTCGTATTATGTTATTTAAGTAAAATATATACATATATTATTAAATGTTTATGGAACTTTGAGCTTAAATATAAACTTTTATCAAATTTATTGCTGTGCTATCTTTTTGTCCAGGAGTGTACCATGGTACTATGGCAGAACACAGTTTGAGTCGTGCAACTTGCATAAGTTACGCAGGTTCCTGTTAAATTCATTAGGTACAACTGAAAAAGTTATAAGTATATACGTTTGTCGTGAACAAAAGAAAAGATTGGGCAGTCTGTCTGTGACCTACCTAGAAAGCATGCCGTGGCCCACCACTGGTGGTTATGGTGGCCAATGGTGGCCCGTCCATGGCTAATCTGGGGAATTGGACAACTGGTACGCTATTGTCGCTAGACTGGTCGCGCAAACATGAAGGTCGCAGTAGCTAGTAGATCGACGAGCATCGTCGGTTTCTCACCGTCACTTTGGACAGTGCTCGATATTGCAGACGGTGCACGAATCGACGAGATCTCGGTGTCGGATGATCCCCCGGTTTACGAGGCTCCTCCTGGTTATGACGAGGTCGTCAAGTTCGGATTCGACACGGATATCGTTTCTAGAAAAAAGAGGAGGGCAATTGGCCGAGAACCGCGCAGCAGGAGTTCACCAAGTCGGAATTGCTCGTGAGTAACCCATCGCGTATCTATGCAACTTGTATTAATCAACAATTTAATGAGACCTCTAGGATAGCAAAAGTTTACTTATTAGTACTTTTTCATCGATACTTCGTATTCATGGTCTTAATTCTTTTAAGCAGTATCATCAGGCAAACAATAGCCAGGCTATAGGCCTAGGATTAGATACGCGATAGCTAAACTGTAGACTCAAAAGCAAGTGATTTACGATAGCTAGAAACTTTTATTAAAGTTGTGAGATAATATGTTGGAATATTCATTGGCCACGGAGTTAGTCAACCCTATGCCAACTTCTCTATCTCGACGATTTTTTCCCCGCTCCGAGGATGGACGTTGCTCGATCTTCCAATTGCTCGGCGACTGAAATGGTTAGCACCAGCCGTGGTAATGAAATGACGTCGACACAGAGCGCCAACGCCACACCTGTTTCGAAGACCCCGCGATCTCGCTGCTTGCCCGACAGTCCACCGCCACCGTACGTCACTCCTCCAGGATCCTTGTTGCGAAACTTCAGCGCGCCAAATTCGACGGCTATGTCTAGTGCGGGTACGTATAACTGGGAATCAGGAAGATCTGTCTTTTTCCTCCCCTCGTTAGAGGAAGGACCTTCTCCCCTCCCTTTTGGAGAAAGCCAGGGATCGTATGAGCTCCCCTGCATCGCCTATACACCGAACAGTGGAATAAAATGGGTTATGCAATAAATTTTGTATTGGTATTGGTATACATTGTATGTATGGGAGTGTGAATAAGTTCTCGCCGTTTCACATCACGTCATAATCTATATTTAAAATCAGTGGGTATCTTTCCATTATCCTATAAAGAACATTTTCTTTTCGTAGCGTAAAACATGTCAAATTTCGTGCCAAGTAAACCGTTTTTGCGAAGAATTTTACTGCCTATTTTATTCAAAAGAAATCTGCTGCAAAAGCACACAGAATTCTTGTAGAAACCTATGGTGATCATGCACTATCGGAAAGAACATGCAGAGATTAGTTTGAAAATGATGACTTTGATGTTGAAGATAGAGAACGGAGTGGTGCACCAAAAAAGTTTCAAGACGAAGAATTGGAAACATTACTTGCTGAAGATCCATGTCAGACGCAATCCGATGTTGCAAAATCATTAGGAGTTGATCGAACAACAGTTTCGAAACGTCTGACAGCATTAGGAATGATACAGAAGGAAGGATCTTGGGTGCCATACGACCTGAAGCCAAGAAACGTCGAACGGCGTCTTGTCATGTGTCAACAGCTGCTTCAACAACAAAAAAGGAAAGGTTTCTTACATTGTATTGTAACTGGTGACGAGAAGTGGGTGTACTACAGTAATCCCAAGCGTAAAAAATCGTGGGTTAAGCCCGGTGAAGCAGTAGCATCAACGCCAAAGCGGTATATCTACTGTTCCAAGCTTATGCTCTGCATTTGGTGGGATCAGCTGGGGGTAATATATTACGAGCTGCTCCAATCCAAGCAAACCGTCACAGGAAATCTCTATCGACGACAATTGATGCGTTTGAGCCAAGCATTAAAAGAAAAACGACCGCAATATAAGCAAAGACACGATAAGGTGATTTTGCTGCACGATAACGCTCGGTCGCACTCGTGTGAAGATGGCCCCACCTTTTTGAAAAACTCAAAATTTTCTTTTTGCATACGTTTCCTCATCGTTTCCTCACGTTTGCTTAAGTGAAATTTTCGTTTGCCCCTCTTTAGTTCAACAGATAGAACCATTTGTTTATACGCTCATGGACGAGACATTGCGAAATGTTTTCCGAATTTTTTAATTAGCTTTCTTTCAGATATAAAGAAGGGAATGTAGATCAATCTTTGAAAGT
>NC_071981.1:9346230-9434661 GCF_026283585.1 Hylaeus volcanicus
ACTTTCAAAGATTGATCTACATTCCCTTCTTTATATCTGAAAGAAAGTTAATAAAAAAATTCGGAACACATTTCGTGATGTGTCGTCCATGAGCGTATAAACAAACGGTTCTATCTGTTGAACTAAGAGAGGGCAAACGAAAATTTCACTTGAGCAAACGTGAGCAAACGACGACGAAACAGAATCAAAAAGAAAAATTTGAAATTTCGAAAAAGGTGGGGCTAGCTTCACACTTTTTCAAAAATTTGAATCGCGTATAGCTTTTGAACTAAAGAGGGGAAAACGAAAATTCCAATTGAGTATTCCTGAGCAAACGATGAGCAAACGTATGGAAAAAGAAAATTTTGAGTTTTTAAAAAAGGTGGGGCCAGCTTCACACGGGTCTCGGCCGCATATCGCGTCACCGGCCAAAACATACCTCGAAACACTGAAATGGGAAGTTCTACCCCACCCGCCGTACTCTCCAGACATTGCGCCTTCTAACTATTATTTATTTCGATCGATGACTAACAATCTGGCTGAGGAGCACCTCACTTCGTATAAAGAAACGAAAAAATAGATCGATTCGTGGATAGCCGCAAAAGATGTATCGTTTTTTCGACGTGGAATTCAAATGTTGCCAGAAAGATGGGGAAAAGTAGTCTCCAGCGATGGGCAATATTTTAATTGACTTGTTTTTTTACTACTTTTTTTTAAATAAGGGATTTATTTTCACAAAAAACGGCGAGAATTTATTCACACTCCCATTATAACACAAGGAAAACTCATGGATAAGATAACATAATATATTAAATGAAAAACTTATACACTAAAGGTTACATAGAAATATGAAAGTATAAACGTGAAAAGTACATGATGTTTCACACCATGCTTGGACCGTACTACTACGGCGCCACATAGGGAGGCATGCAGGAACGACTTCAAATTTGATAATGAATTTAAATTGCACATCTCAGGCCAACATTCCTCAGGATCTCGAGTTAAAACTACAAAAGGTTTTGGTAAACATACTGACTGTGAACATACGACTTTGATCACATTGAAATTCAATTCTTTCTCTTCCAAAAGGCATCAACATATTCAAACTGGCGACATTACAAAACCGACTTTTGATCGTTCATCATCTGTTTTGTTCTACTGTGCGGCGGTGCAAGACCTACTCACTAAAAACACCACAATCTTCTTCCACGTACGCAATAGGAGATGTTTAGGGTTAGGTTTGGTTTCCAAGACACTGTAATATCACAGTATAAGTACAACGAGTAGCGTTACTTGGCAAAAGTAGCGTCCGCAAATGTGCATACCAAGAACATGACGACAACGCTGTTTCCTATATTGTACACTAGATGGTACTAATAGTAACCGACACCACGCGCAGCGTCACACGTCGATTCAATTTATTGCGCAGCGTCACAGTAACATACTGCGTATGGAATCGTTTGAAACTGTATTAAACAATGTAATTTAGTACAATCCTACGTGTTCAGTACGTTATCAAACGTTTTCCAAAGGTTTCGGGTTGCCGGAATGTCGTTGGCGTCGGTTTCCTATAAACCAGAATATCGACTGTTCCAGCCTATGGAATCGATTGAAACCGTGTTAAACACTGTAATTTAGTATAATTCCACGGGTTCAGTACGTTATCAAACGTTTTCCAAAGGTTTCAGGTCGTTGGAATACCGTTGGTGTCGGTTTCGTATAAACGCGATTATCGAGCGTTCCAGCATATGGAATCGATTGAGACTGTGTTAAATAATGTAATTTAGTGCAATTCTACGTGTTCAGTACGTTATCGAACGTTTTCCAAAGGTTTCAGGTGGTGGGTTGTGTTTCATTCTATTTCGTTGACGTTCCTCTTTGTGTTACTTGGTAATCTGAATATTATTTAAAATTTTTTAAAATAATATTCAGTTTAAATATTATAAATAGTTTATATATGCACACGGTGCCTACTAGGAACATAGCGGACCTCGGACACAACATCAAAGGTGCCGACACGGAGTGACGCTACTGGTTGTACCTATACTGTGGTAACATCGTTTCAACCATACATACATGGACCGCTCAAACTATAATGTAGTCCGTAACCAACATGTCCCATACCAAAGTTACGAGTAAAGCCCTGGTTTTTCTGAACGAGATCGCTACGGAACATTCCGTTCGTTTAGGCCGGACGAAATGGTCGACGGAACGAGTGATTTGAGTCGATGAGGCCGGTTTCTCTGAAAAACCGTCACGAAATGACGACGGAAACCGAAAATAAGGATTGTGGACGGATTCATGAATACTCAATTCATAGTAGTGTTTGTGTAAAATCCGTGACGATATTCCGTGGACCCCTTTCCGTCCAAACCAAATCATTTTGGTTTCGACGGAACGAAGCGGACGGATTTGCGTGAGTGCGAGTGAATAGACACGAGGAATTCTGTCTTCGTTTAGGGTCGAAGAGATCAGGGACAATAGCGATACTTGACCCAACCTTTTTTTTCTCTACGACTCTATCCCAGGGAGTATGTCCCAAACCATTTCACTATTGACGATGTTATGTTGTATATCAATCTCAAAAATGAGAACTAATATACGTGGGGGTTCAATTCTAACTCTTTCAGATTAATGCATTATCTGTAGCCAAGTGGCAGTTTTCAATTGAACGCAATAATGAGTCTTCCGACGCGAAGGTGTTAATAATGAAATATAACTATTATACAATATGTATTACTATAAAGAAATATAATTATAATTATTATGTAACCATCGGCAGCATTTGTTTTCCCAACCTTGGCAGCGCAAAAGGTAACGATTGTCAACATGTTCACAGACTATGAATGTACAATGGACGATGTTCGAAGTCAAATTCAAAAGACACTGAACAAGTCTTTTCGTGGATACCCGAAATCGCGATAATAGCGAAGTCTATATGTAATTCTATGTACATATGTACCTATAATGAGACTTCCCTTACAAAATACAACACAGAGCTGATAACTACTAATAGTACTAAGTATAATAAAATATGTTTAACACCTTCGCGTCTGGATATACTTAAACAATTTGCTACACATAATTTTATGAAATTCCTGTAATTTCTTATTTGACATAAGAATGCGTCATCCGTAATCAGCGGAAGTTTTCGATTTAACCCAAAAATAAGTCATCTGTAGCAAAGAGGTACTCTATATATATATATATATATATAAATAATGTATAATATTATATAATGATCACATTTACACATGTGTATTGTTTATATACTAATTCTAATTACATTAAAATATACTACATGTATGCACGTTTGACGCCTCATAAACTCATTCACTACAACAGGAGTTCACATGATTCCGGAGATTCCGTCTCGCTTCGAATTGTTAATATCAAAATCCGTCCCGGTCGACGGAACGGAGACCCACGAACTGCCATCTGGACTGAAGTGTGAGATCTTTTACGGTTACTAACATACCACTGGTATCGGTGAGATCGTCCACGAACTTTTCCGTCTCTATTCCGTCACGATCTCGTTCAGAAAAACCAGGGCTTAAGCTGTTGTGCGCGATAGTAGTGGGGAAAGGTGCGAATTGAAATTTTGGACGGTTTGTCGAACTACTCTTCGACCATTGGTCAAAGCTACAGTCAGCCTGTCATCGAGATGGAATTTTTGCTATAGTTGTCGAATTTGACGCATGCGCATTAGCGTCATATCTCACTTTTGGTATGAAGATGTTGGTTACGCTCTGCTCAGTGTATAAAGGGTAGGCTTGAGCAGTCCATGTATATATGGTCGAAGTAATATCGTCTCCTCCCATGGGACGTATAATGGCGGCTACATGCCCCACCCATAGCCATCTACGAGCCACCATTTCGTGGAGAAATTATTTTCGTGGAGAAATCTTCACAGATATCTCCGACCCTTGGGGAGGGGGCCTAGATTATAGACGATTTTTACTCACTAAAACTTTCACGGTGACCCCCTCTGGCATATACGAAAAGTGTATCGAAATTATCCAGTGAACATTTATCCCTGCATCTTTCTAGCCACACGCGTATTCACATATAGTCACTGAAAGGGATCTTCTGAGATCGTAAAGTCAGTCGGACATCGATCTTTACAACTTAAGTCGACCGCAATTAGTAACCTGACACCTTTTTAGACAAGGACAGAGCTAGACTTTTCGTTCAGGGCCGTATGGTATCAGAATTAGGATGTTCATATTTCACGTAAGACTATTTCGTTTTGTGAAGTATTCTAGGGGAGGAGAGAGGAGGTTGTAGTCTAGTTTAATCAAACTCATCCAAATATTTATGTTTTAAGCTAATAATAATGACGAAAAATATTACTTTTTACTTTCTGATACTTTCCTTTTAAGAAGGTTCAATTTTTTTATTTCAGAATTTTCCTTTTTCTTGGATGGTATGTATGTAATATTAGGTTGGGGAGTATCTTTTAACAAATTGCAGCATGATTGAATCAGCAATTTATAAAAAGACTTTTCCCCACCTCAATGTCCCTCTTCTTCAAATATGTTCCGTTGCCTGCCCTCTGTTAAAGGAGGAAGTCACCTCAGTTCAAGATGACTTCCTCACCCCTTAAATGTTATCCAAATATCTTCCAATTATCATTCTGCAATCTCCTCACGATATTCATTTTCAATTTTAATTGTTTTTTTAACGACATTTTTCCAATTAATTTCATTAATGTTATCTATCTCACTTCGTATTAATTCAATAACTTTCCAATCTTTCGGGTAACTATTTTTCTCCTAATATTTTGTTTTAGCTGTGCCCATATCATTTCGATAGGGTTAAATATACAATAATGGGGTGGTAATCTTAGTATAATATGCCCATGTTCTTCGGCTAATCTGTCAATTACGTATTTTTTCTTGTATGTCTTCGTTCTCATTACTTCTAAAAGTTCTTCTTTTGTATAATTTTCTTCGAAATATAAATTATTGTCGATTAGAAACTTCTGAATTGTTGATTTTGAGGACCGTCTCGTTGGAATTTTCTCTTCTTGTCTGCTGTGATACGATGCATTATCCATAACAATGATACTACGAGGCTTTATATTTGGTAATAACTGGTCTTTGAACCATTTTTCGAATACATTTCCATCCATATTTTTATGGTAATCTAAATGACAGTATTCGAATCTTTTTCCAGCTAGATATAATCCATTTTGTACCCATCCTTCTTCACTGCCGCAGTGCAATATAATTAATCGTTTTCTCTTATTTGTGGACACTTTTGCAAGGCATCTTCGACTTCTATCAACCCACCCTTTTTTCGCTGTATCATGTGTGTCGTACCAAGTCTCATCTAAACAATAAATTGTTCTTGTTTCCTGTCTGTACGCGGCAATTTGCTTTAAATATTGCGATTTATGTTGTACGATTCGTTCATAATCTATTATTATGGATCTTTTCATTACATTTCGAAATTTAAATCCTACTTTTAACAAAAGACCTCGTAGTGACGTTTCGCTTATTGAGATTCTTTTTGATCGCGGCCTTTGTAATATTATTTCAATTGTTGGTATTTCATTCTCTTCGTAAGCCTTGTACACTTCTAATTTTGATACTTCTTCTATTCTAGGAATTAACTTTTTTTACTTACCAGCATCTTTACGTACCTTCCGTTTTTTTATTCCATTTTTGAGGAGATCCTGAAGTTTCGTTACTGATATATCCGTTAATAATGGTGCTTTTTTAAAGGCTTCTTCTCTACCAAATTCTTTTTTAGTTATTACGAGAGGGGATCAAATATAAACGAGACTTTATTTTTAAAATTCTTTTATTCAGTGTGTGGTGGTTGTTGTGCCTGTGGAGGGAGAGTGAGAGAGGGGAGAAGAAAAGGAAAGGAACGTTTCGTCCTGGGCCTGCTAGTGGACTCATCAGTAAGGCTGCTAGCAGACTTGTGCCTTAGACGCCGGAATATTTAGAGTTCGTTTTTTTTTTCGTTGGGTTCTCTTGTATGATGCTGCGGTGCCTGGGGGATGCCCTTATAACCCGCTTTTCTCCTTGATGCTGTTGGGTGTCTTTTTGGTCCTTGTCGTGTAGTGCGGTGATGTATCTCTTGAGTGTTGCAGGATAAAAGTTTCAAAAAACCTGATAACAGTAAAAATACGAAAAATGAATTAGTATTGTTCCTATAAGAAGTCACTTATCATTTTGGGAGTCCTGAATCTGATTTTTAGTGGTATTTCCTCTGTTTTGTATTGTCCTAGCATGTTTATTAATGGATTTATATGTTCGTAGTTATATAGGTTGTGAAGTTTTGATTGTATGTAGGCTTCCATGTATTCAATGTTGGTATCTCTGTGCAATAGTTGTATTGGATAGTCACTGTCCTTGTTTAAACTACATAGTTCTTAGGAATTTATTTTGTGCTCTTTGTGTTATGTTGATATAGGTTTTGGCTGTAGTGAACCAGATTTGTGCCCCATATGTTAGTATGGGTCTTGCGGACATTTTGTAGAATAGCATTTTTTGCTTTAGTGGAAGTGTACTGTTTTTTTCTTATTAGTGGTAGAAAGTGTTTGTATACGCCTATTGTTTTCCTTGCTCTGTCCTGTATAGTACGCTTCCATGTAAGTTTATTGTCTATCCATAGTCCTAGGTACTTGACTTTGTTGGTCCATTCTATTTGGTGGTTTCCTATTTTGATTTTTGGAGGATTTTTTGTTCTTTTTCTAGTGAAGTATATTGTTTCTGTTTTGGTATCATTGATATCTAATTTCCAAGCTGTGAAGAAATCTGTTATATTTGTTAGGTGTGTTTGTGTGTGTTTTACCGCTTGCTCTAGTTTCCATGAGGTGGAGTAGATGGCTGTGTCATCAGCGTAGAGGGTGATTTGTGTGTCTATGGATTTGGGTATGTCAATTGAGAATAGGATTGGGCCGAGGATGAATCCTTGTGGAACGCCTGCTGGCATAGGTCTAGGAGAGGATGTTCCATCGTTTATTGTTACTTGTAGCGTTCTGTTTGTAAGATAGTTTTTTATCATTTCTATAAGGTGGTTAGGTGTGTTTATCTTGTGTAGCTTAAGAATAAGTCCATTGTGCCATACTGTGTCAAATGCTTTTTGTATGTCTAGTAAAGTCATTACTGTTGTTCTGTTTTTGTTTAGTTCCATTGTGATGTGTTCTGTTATTCGTAGTATTTGTTGTATCGTTGAGTGTGCGGGTTGAAAGCCGAACTGTTTATTTACTATGATTTTGTTTGTTTTTAGATGTTTAGTGAGTTGTTAGTGTATTATTTTTTCAAGAATTTTACCTAGTATGTTTAGCAGACTTATTGGTCTGTAGCTGGAAGGGTTCGTGGGTGGTTTTTTGGGTTTTAGGAAAGCTATTATCTTTGCATTTTTCCAAGTTATTGGGAAGTATGCTATCTTGAGAGTCTGTTTGTAGGTGTAGTATAATTGTACAATTAATTTATGTGGTATATGTTTGAGCTGAATTGTGGTTATTTTGTCTGCGCCGGGTGATTTGCCATTTTTAAATTTTTTGATTATGTTTTTAATTAGGTTGGGAGTGATAAAGGTTGTATCTGGTGTGGTTTGTGTGTTTTCTAAAGTATTTGTGATGGAGTTTGTTTGTATTTTATGGATAGAGGGATGTGTGAGTGTAGATTTGTGTATCTCTAGGAAGTTGTCTGCGAGTAGTTCTGCTTTTTCCGTGTTGGTATATGCTGTGGAGTTTGTTTTGGCGAGTGGTGGTATGTGTGTGTTTTTTGTTTGTATAGCTTTGTAAATTTTCCACCCTGCGTTTTGGTCGTTGACCAGTGTGTTAAGTTTTTGTTGCCATTTTGCTGTTTTTAATTCTGCGATTTTGTGTTTTATTTGGCCTGAGAGAATGTTTCGTAAAAGTTTGTACATGAGCTTTCCTGTTTTTTGATGATTTCGTCTGTATCTGTTTCTTAATTTAATTAATTTAAGTAGTTCTTGGTCCGGAGTAAAGTTTCGTATGTATGTTTTTTGTTTTGTTGTTGATTTTTTAAACGAGTTTAGGATATGTTTCTGTAATATATTTATTTCAATGTCTATGTCGTTGGGGGTGGATATTTGAGTGTTGATTTTGTACGCATTTGGTCGTGAATTTTTCCCAGTTTGTTTGTGTTATTGAGTGGTTGGTGAAGGTTGAGTTATGATTCCCAATGGTGAGGATAATTGGGAGATGGTTGGAGGAAAGATCGTTTATGGTTTTGCATTTGTGTTGACTAGCTAAATTGGATAGGAAGATGTCAATGTTGGAAGGTTTAGATGTAGGGGCTTGGTGGGGGTAGGTGTCACTGTGGATGATATGGTAGTTGTTGTTCTTCATGTGTGTATGTAATGTTTTTCCGTTTTTGTTTACGTTAGTGTTGTTCCAGTTTGTGTGTCTGCCATTAAAGTCGCCTCCTATGATGAAGTTGCCTGGGAAGGAGTTGAGTGCATCAAGGTTTGTATCTGATATTTTGTTTTTCGGGATGGAGTGGCTGCGCCTATTGTAAGTTTCGGATTTGAGTTAATCTGAATAAATATTGTTTCCATGTCGCCTGTGCCTGGTTGAGGAAGGTTATCATAGGAGTGATTTTTGTGTATTAGGGAGGCAACTCCACCACCGGCGTTGTTTGGTCTGTCTTTCCTAATTATTGAGTAATTGTTAATTCTGGGATTGTCTGTCGGTTTAAGCCATGTTTCTGTTATGATAGCAATGTCTATTTGATGTGTGTCGAGGAAAAGTTGTAGTTCAAGGAGTTTGGGTAGAACGCTAGTGGCGGTCCACAAGAGTAGTTTGGTTGGGGTTTTTTTTATTTTGAAGAGAGGAATAGGTGTGTTTGGATTTTCTCCATGCTTGATGCTAGGGTGGTTATAGCGCTGGTGAGTGTTTGCAGTAGCATTGTGAGGTTTAAGATGTTTGTATTGATTGTTTCGAGGTGTGGAGTGATTTGGGGTAGTGTGATTTGGTATGTTTGGTATTGGGGGATTTAGGAATTGGTTATTCTGTATTGGGACTGTGTCGTTTTTTACTACTTGAGCGTATGAGATGTGACGTGTCGTGTTTGGCAATGTGTTAGTGTTATGTCGGTAGAGTGGTGGGTAATTGGGTGTAGCTTGATTTTGTTCAAGGTGTAAGGTAGGAATTGGTTTTGTAGTAGCGACTCTGTTTTGTTTTTTGTGCAAATAGGATAGTAGTGCGGGACATTGGCTGTAGTTTGCTGGGTGGTTACCTTTCCAGTTGAAGCAGTTAGCTGGGGTGGTTGGGGATTTAGAGCAGGTACGCGTGTCGTGCTGGCCTGCACATTTCACGCAGTTTGGAGTTTTGTTACAGTTACGCGAGGAGTGACCGTGGGCTTGGCAACGGAAGCATTGGATAAAGGGTTTCTTACTATCGTATTTTTCCCAGTAGATTCTTGATGAGTAAACGTGACTGGTTTTCTTTATTTGCTGGATTGAGTTTTCAGGGGAGAATGTGATTTTGTATGTTGCATAGTTGGATGGGTTTTTCCTGGAAAGTTCAGTTATTTGGATTGGGGATAAACCATTGATTTTTCATTCTTCTGCGATTTCTTGGGGACTGACTTTTGGGAGCCCTTTGAGTACCATGGATGTGGTTTTTTGGTTTGGGAGGGAGAAGGTGTGATATTCAATGTGTTTTTGGTTACAGAACTCTTTGAATGAGTTATAGTTGGGAATGTCTTTGAAATGAATTTTGATTTGGTTTCCGAGGTACTTGGCTTGTACCTCATCACCGTATGCGTGTTTTAGAGTGTTTAGGAACTGGAAGTAGTCTTTTTTGTGATTGTGATTGTATATGGGAGCTGGTTTGTATTTGGGTGTTTCTGGGGTGGATTCTGTGTGTGTGTCTGTGGTTGTGTTGTTTGTTTCAGTGTTTAGGTTTATGTCAAATTGTTTTTGTGTTGCGATCATGTTCCAGATTTTCAACTTGTTTACGTTCTTCCTTGAATTTTTTATGCCAGGTAAACACGCGAGCCCTTGATAGTGTTTGATCTCCAAACTGTACCATCAATCTTTGCAAAATTTTAACTGGTTTGACGCCTTCATGGGTAAGAAATTTAATAATTATGCGTTGCGCAACTGAGACGTGCACTTGTTGCTCTGACATTGTGAATGTTACTGTCAAACTTGTCTGAACTCAATAATGCAATGCTCTCCCCACTCCTGCCATACTAAACAATACACTGTAGAAGCGGTCACCCGCTCTCTTTAAGTTTACGCGATCAGAAACAAAAGTCTCGTTTATATTTGATCAACCCTCGTAAATTTGTAATAATTGTTATACACAATCTTTGAACTTCTTCCGTTATATAATAAGTTTTTTCTTGGATAACATTCTCTGTCACTTCTTCATTACTTACCTCTTCTTCTTGTATCTGCAGCTGTGGCAGATGACACGATGGTTCATTTACCTCCCATGACCGAAATATTGTTTCTTAATTTAATAAACACGTTAGTACCGTACTGATTGCCTGACTGAAAATGAAGGTTTGGGTTCGAAAGCTGTCTACTTATTGAAAATACTGTGTTAGGTAGGAACTTTTCCAATTTGGAAAAACCCGCGTAGCAAATATCAAGCCTTGGGGCCCCGGGGTGTAACGTGAGCATGTATACTTTAGAGCCGCGACACACCTGTCGTTCTACGGATCAGTTACCTGGGCCAATAAAGCAATAACTACTGTTTCGGTTTACGACCTCACAAGATCCCTTCCAGCGACTATACCTCTCCTGATGTGAAGAGGAAACAAATCCATCTTTCTGTACCACTTCTTTACCACATTCACCATTTCACTTCCAACTGTGAACTATCTCCACCAGGTGAAAGAGAGCCAGACAACGACCGAGCAGGGGAGGATGCTGCTGCTGTGAGACTGCGGCGCGAGTGGTATCGTCGAGGCAGGCAGTTCTCCCTATCGTTGCCCGGAAACTGCGACCAATCGTTAGTGTCGTCGGAGGGGCTCGTCCGAGTCTCGCAATCCGTCGACGCCGATCTTCTCGGTGGGTATCTTCGGAAACGCGACGCTTCGAGTTCGTTTAGCACGGTCGACGCATCCTGTGATTCGCAGCCGAGGAGCTTGTGCGGTGCCTTGAGCGGCACCGAGCCAAACTTCGGCGACCAAGGGGACGTCGAGGCAACGAGCGCCGGGCTCAATCAGATGGTCGAGCGAGTCGAGGAAACGGTCGTGCGGCGAACGGTTCGAAAGCTCGAGGCAGGCGTCGTCGATAGCAGCAAGATGGGCGACACCACGCCGTTCGTATGTTCCTGCGAAGGAGCATGCGGTTGCGCCACGGTTCGTCGATCGCTGTCGATCAGGGAGCGACGCGAGATCGACGTCGCTCGTTTTTGGCCGTTTCGTCGCGTCTCCATTGAGCAAGATGACCAGGAGACGGAGAAGGACGAGTCGAGCGAACGACAGGCGGTCGAAGAGCAAGAGGAGGAGCCGTCTCGAACGAAGAGCGCGATAGTCAGGTTGCTTGGTGCGAGGGCTGGTAGATGGCAGTGCGGTAGCGGCTGTTCGACGACCAGTTCGACGCCATGCGGAACGCTACGTAGGTCTCCGAGGAAGTTCACTGTTTGTTCGCGCGACAGCCACATCGGACGAATTTCACCGATGGGATCGACCGCCAGTTACGAGAAGCTGAATAACTGCGACTTCGATGTTGCGCGCAATAAACTTCTCCACGTATCCGATCCCAGCTTGATCAGTTCCAACGCACAGGGACGCCGCGCGCGACGGTATTCGAGCTGCGATCTGGAAGGTCTCTACGAGGGCATCAGGGTTCTAGACGGAGTTCTAACACGAAGAGGCTTGGCGATGACGCACGGCCGCAAACAATCGGTTACGATCATGTTGTTCGGTACACCAGACCACGGGGCCATGCGTCGACGGGCGATGGCTGACACGGAGAACAGAGCCCACGAAACTCTCCGGGTCTCTCGTTATAGCTTAGATGCCATTTCCAATTGATCACTCTCTGTCTTCCACTCTAAGAAGTTTATATACGCGTGTAACGTCTTCATACCCCACATTATCATTTTCGATATTAAAGTAAGATTCGACTTGGGTTCAAAGACGTTAAAGGGTAAATCAAGATGTCTCTTCTCGCAATGTTCACGCTATGAGATCAGCTTTGAGGATTAGATCAGTAGATGATAGCTATCCGTGCCGTTACGGAAAAATTACTAGCTTTGACACCGACCACCAGTGCCGTCTCAATGTATGCTCGGGGACCCCGAGCTAATTTATGCTACGTTGAACTCATGTGTGGCACAAATGTATATTTGAAAATGAATGTGAACTTTGTACGGCATTGGTCACTAAAAATCTACCTCCCAAATTATATCGACGTAAGATTGAATTGGATTCACTCATGCGTATAAAGCATGATATCCTGAAGACCATGCATTTTAAGACAGGCCTGTCAACCACGACGTTATTTTTTCTGGACAGGTGTTTAGGTTGGTGATGGAACTGGTAACTTTTTCTGCTCACAGTTCACAAGGGTCATCTTATAGTGTAAAGATTATACCAGTGCTTTCTTTGTACGCAAAGAATTAGTGTAAGTTTGGCGCATAGCGCTCAGGAGTAACAAGACCTTAAAGTCTTTAGCCTCTTATATCCAAGACCGCTAATAGGTGTGCTATCCAACTGGTGGGCTTTACTTGTGATTTTTATTGGGATTACTAGACCTCTCATCGCTATACAGATCATCGAGTACACATCATCGATGACTCGTTCACCTCTAATCTTCAGTATTATGAAGAACAGGAGGCAGAGCCCTAGTAATTTACCCTTCGAAGTTCTTGAACCAGCAATCGAGTTGCATGTTAGCTTATCGTTGGTTTCAGACAATTTAAAATAAAGTTCTTTGGGGTGACAAGCAGAAGACACGAGCGTAAAAGCCGCTTTTGGAGTGACACTACATGACAATTGTATTATACACCTAGTATTGTTGGTGATATGAATTAAGCATTTTGTTTTTCGGATTGGTATACGTAGAGCGAAAACAAGAGAAGCGTAATGTGCCACAGTCAGCACCGAATAAGAAAGAAATACATCGCGTCGTTTCGAACGATGTTTTGTCTCCCTTCTTCCCGCTCGGTGACGAGCTACTTTACTCAATTCTCCTGAAACCGAGCGGCCAAGGGGGACTGCGAAGGAGATTCCCGAGCTTGTGACAGATAGAGTCACCTTAAATTTAATTAATCTTTGGTTACTATGTATAATATAACTGAGAACTGTACAGAACTATAACTATAATAAATATATTATATCACTATACAAAATACAAAAGTTATTCTATACAGTACCTTCTCACGGCGACGCTGTATTTATTCGTGAAGGGTGCGCAGGAGCCAGAGCCAAACTTCGAGTTGACTTCAGCGACAGTTGCGGAAAGAGTAGGAAACTCGGTGACAAGGACAGAGAGGGCGATACAACAATTGCAGGAGAGACGAGGACAGGGCGATTAGGCTAGCATGATTCTTGTCAAGGATATCGAAACAAAGAAGCAATATTTTCTAATAATTCTGGTTTCAAAATATTCCTTATTCCTTGGCGCATGCCACTGCAAAGCCCGATTTTGGAAAAAGTGTTTGTAAACAAATTTATTCTATAAGAAAAAAAACCATACTTTTATTATTTATAAAGTTTCAAGACCGAAATTGCAAAATCTGGCGTTGGAGTGGCATGCGGAGTGATGTAAATAATATTTTAGAAAAAGAATCGTGAGAAAATATTGCGTCTTTGCATCAAAAAATTTGATGAGCTTCGTTGCTGTGAAATCTTAATGATTTGTATGGCAATATGGCTGCCTCGCTATCGCGCTTTCCGTTGTGGCGCTGTCGTCGTCTGTTCTGTTGCTACTATATCGTCAGTCTACAAACGGTTTTCCACGTGGTTTAAACCAGGCATGACCAACTGTTTTTGCTCCCGGGCCGAATTGGAAAAAAAAATATTTTCACTGGCCGGATGAAATATTAAAATTGAAAAATGTGAAGCAAAACACTTATTTCTTTATGTAAAGAAAATATTATTATGAAATTTGTTTATGAATAATTGTTAGTTAAGCCATTCATTTATTTCTAATCGAAATGAATTAAATACATTTAATTATTCGCGTAATGTAAATTCTACATATCACGCTGTTACACAGCAGAAAAATCTTAAATTAATCGATATTATATCGTGTTTGGTACCATTTTCATCAGTATAACATCAGGAATTCAGTAGTCCAATTTGTTTCTTTAACTTTTATGAAACACAACAAAAAGTGATCATATCATGACAAACATTTCACACTTTAATGCTCGGACCCTTTGAGGTCCGTCGTGGGTTAAAGTCGGCACATTATGCGCTTTGGATGGTTCAACCCTTGGTTTATGACTTTCAGTAATCACCCGATTTCACTTCATATGCATCGTATTATTACGGGAGTAACGCCGATGGATTCCTTACGTTTTCCTGATGAAAACGCTACTGAACACTACGTAAATTGGACTATTTTTAACGAAGATAGGCAAAAAGCGTGGAAATAATTTTTTCCGTATAATTTCCTTCTAAATAATCCGAATTGTATCGTGTCTCGTACCGTTTTCATCGGGAGAACATAAGGAATCGATTGGTAATACAACCGTTAAGATCCGATAAGAAATACGGAAAATATGGTCGGCCTTCTTTGGGTCTAGTTTGCTACGTCCTTTTTATGATACCATTGTTGTCCGGCGGCGAACTAACATGTGTACTCGGAAAAGCTTGAAACCATTTAAGTTTCTATCAAGCTATTTGGTTTTATTCAAGTACTCGACTCGGCTCGGAAATCGAGTCCCGGTTTGACTCGGCTTGAAAGCCGCTTGAATATTCGGTCTTCCCGGCAGCTCTAGTCCAGGTATTGTCACTGAATTCTTAACATCGGACAAGCGACAAGCGTCCACGAACAAACCCCCGTACTCTCCCTTCTCCGGGCAGGCGTCTAACTATGAGACTCTTATATATTATTAATTTTAAGTGTAATGATTGTTAAATATATTATTATAATTTTAAATTTAAATTTATATGAAAATACTTATGTTTTATTAATAGTTTTATCGATCATTTTTGTATCTTTAGATTGAATAAACTTTTGTTTTTATTATAGAGTAAGATTAATTTTAACATTTATAATTATTGTTTATTGAGGATTAGAAATTATACGATTGATATCGAGATATTATTTTATATTTTACACATTATTTTTTTCTTTACCTTTAGTAATATTTATTTTTTATATTAGAAATAAGGTTAAATAATGATAATTTAAATATAAATAAATTTACATTTATTTATATAATATATTAACAACAGATTAATAATTGCAATTATAAAAGTGACTTTATTAACATTAATAGGATGCCTTCTAATGGTATGGTTTATTCTACTATTCAATTCTAGATCGCTTTTCGTTGAGTGCCGAATAGCGTGGTTCTCGTTCATTCGTCTCTTGTTTATAAGACTGGCGCCGTATCGCTCAGCCTTTTCGGTAGCGTGGCCGACCTCCGAGTTCCTTATATGTATAGGATCCGCGGCTTCTTTGATCGAACTTTTGTTACAAATATTATCTTTTTTTTATTAAAATTCCTATATATTTATTTCATGATTGGTTATTGAAAGCTCATGTTGAAGTTCCAGTTTTCGGCCGATAATTTTAGCTGTAATTTGTAGTTTATAACGCTGCTTCTGTGACATCTCCAACACTTATACGATTGACACTCGTCGATCGAAATTTAGATATTTTAAAAAATTTATTTGTCGGAAATGAAAGAGAGTCGCTCCTTACCGACCTACGGCAATACCGTAGTAGTGAGAATGCCTGCGTGCGTGCGTGCATGCGTGCGTGCGTGCGTGCGTGCGTGCGTGCGTGCGTTCGTGAGAGAGAGAGAGAGAGAGAGAGAGAGAGAGAGAGAGAGAGAGAGAGATCTTTTAGCAATTCCCCATATCCTAAAATAATTGTAATGTAAAAATCAAATGCAAGTATAACATTTTTATAAATATATTGCTTCTTTTTCATTATTAAATGTATATTTATAGGTGTAATATAGAATTAGGCAATTGTAATCAATCAAGTTAGTTTACACGTACATAATGTTTTTTATCAATTTCTATATACACACACCTACTTAAAAGAAAAATGTATGACCGCGGGTATTTTTTAAACTTACTACGATACTGAACCACGATGAAAAGCGTCTTAGACTATTAGCGCAACGGCCGCAGCAGGGACGACAGCAGCGCTGCAGTGGACAGCGCGATAGCGAGACAGCCATATTGCCATACAAATCATCAAGATTTCACAGCAACGAAGCTCATCAAGTTTTTTGAAGCGAAGAAGCAATACTTTCTCATGATTCTTTTTCTTAAATATATTCTTTACATCACTCCGCATGCCACTCTAACGTCCGATTTTGCAATTTCACCTTTAAAATATGATAAAAATATGTTTTTAAGGAATACATTTTTTTTTTGCCAATTTTCGAAACAAACTCTTGATAGGTCGATAGATTTACTTCCTCTGTTTACGAAATGCGTAATCATTATGTGTTTGTTTTCATTATTGTGCATAAAAAACGCGAAAAACTGTTTCGTAGTTCATCTGTTCTCCGTTGCTCTTCGTTGGTGGCGCTAGTTTAGCTCCTGCGCAGCCTTAAGTTATGTATAAAATGCTTCGAATCGGACGCCGCGATGAACAGGAATGTTTGGAATTTACTAAAAAAACTTATTTGTTGGCCATGACCGACGCTTAAATTTCGAACAAAGGATAACTCGAAAATTACGCTAAAATAATATGAAATACGCGAAATAATTTAGATACGTATGTCTTAGGAAACAACGCTGAAATTTACAAAAAACACGACAAGACGCACAACTACACTCGGCAATGTCGCACAACAAAAGAATGAAAACTCTAGCAAAGACGCGTCCCAAAACTTATGGTCTTATTCCCGTGTATAACGGTATAAGCAGGTATAACGATAGAAGCACAGAAAATATAATACATATGTTTGCACTACACGCTCTAAACGATTCCTTAAAAGTTCGGCTCTGGGATACTAGAGGCGCTATAAATCGTATCGCATACCTTCCACTCTATCTAATACTCTTTGATTTGAAGCTGAGCGCGCAGTGCTGTAGCTATAGGAAACAATGTATGATCTCATAATCCATTTTTTTCTTTTTTTTTTGTGGAGAAATGCGTTACGCATACCTCGGTTTCCCGGGGGGGGGGGGGGGCCGAGGTTATGCGGGACTACCATTCCCGTTCCCGATGGCTACCCGCTAAAACCCCACACCCGCCTAAGCGTGGGAAGTGCCTGATTCACGCGAATACTCAACAGGACACTTCCCAGCATGATCCCATAGTCCATAGCAACGATTGGCGCCAAAACCAGGAGAACGGTTTTTTTAGTTATAAGAAATATGTTTTGTCTGTAAAATGATTTCGACCCCTATCCCTATGTTACAACTTATCCACACGATTAACATTATTGAATTTATGAACGTACACATAATTATACATAATATATTAAAATTCTAAATAAATAAACCTACATATACAGGGTGTTCCAAAAATGTTGTAACACCTTGAAAGGGGTGGTTCAGGAGGTGATTTCAAACAACTTTTTCCTTAGCGAAAATGTTGTCCGAGGTTTCGTTAAGAAGATATTAAGCGAAAACCCCGACCAATCAGAGCGCGAGTATGCCGGTTGAGCGTAAGCTACGCACTAGGCGGCCGCACTCATGCGCTACCGCAGCCGCTCCAACGGTATACGCGCGCTCTGATTGGTCGGGGTTTTCGCTTAATATCTTCTTAACGAAACCTCGGACAACATTTTCGCTAAGGAAAAAGTTGTTTGAAATCACCTCCCAAACCATCTCTTTCACGGACCTCCAGCATTTTTGAAACAACCTGTATATATGATGTTTCGTTTAAATGATAAATTATTTAAATAATATATAATCAATATTATTATTTGAATCAGTATTAGTTTTTTGATTAAATTGTTATCTATTTATTGTTTATATTATAATAAAATGAATAATTATTTTATTTTAATGCAATATGTATAATTATTTGATTATAACAATTGTCTCATTTGTTAACAATGTTTTTTAATTTTAATACATTATTAATTAATTAATAAGGATTATATTTTAATATTTATAAAATAACATATTTATTTTGAATGTTTTTGGTAGTTTTCCTAATCCTAGCAACAAATGTTAGTATTCTTTGATTTTATTTTCTTGTAAGCGCCTTTCTTAAAAACGGTTTTGTCTAGCTAGGACTGTTGAACATCGCGAACACTACGGAATTGTGTTTTAAAAAGTGTCCGAATATTAATGCGAGTCACTATATAAGCCTAAAGTATGAATCGGGTTAGCAAAGGCGTTTATGGGTAAGTGAGAAAGCAGGTTGCGTCGTTGTAGTTTGAAAATCGTGAGTTCAAATCCCGCCGGAGGTAAATTAAAAATGTGGAAGATTTGTTCGTCGTTTTCATGGAATCCAGTTACAAGAAATAAATACAGTTAACTAAAGTCTACCAACAAATAAAAGAAAATATATAAAATTTAAATTTAATTTTTTTTTAAATCTCAATTTTGAAAATTTATTCAACATTGTCCAAATATTCAATACACACATCTTCTAAACATAAATTTCATTTTAACGTTCATTTCGATCGTTCGGAAAATGTTTTGGGAATGTCCACACTGAACGTCTCAGGGACGTACAGAGAACGTTCCAGGGACGTTCACAGGACGTTCAGGGGACGTTTGGACGTTATCTGGACTTCCATAGGACGTCTCGAACGTCCAGTACCGGACGTATTATGGACGTACGTAAGACGTCCCTGTGCTATCTGGGATGTTTGACCGCCCGCCCACGCTTCCAGCCCCGGGAGCGCCTTCTGGCTGCAGCGCTATGGGCTTTGTCATCTAGTAAGGTGTGTTTCTAGATACAAATTTTCACTGCACCTTATCATTCGTGATTTTCGTAGCCAGCTCTCCGTCTAAAGAGAAACAAAACGCGATAACAGCGTCCTACACAGAAACCTACAAGCCGCGAATTGCAAATTGTAACAGTGTCATACCAATTGATTCTTAGCCCTAAAGAAAACACATTTTCAAACTCTTTTTACGAAAAATGGTTTATTTCTTATATGTACATGTCATCGAACCTTAGCTAGTTTCGAAAACGATCGTTGCTAGATAATCGCGCGCCGCGCGAAACTATTCAAATCTTCTCGATATTATTCATTTAGTCGTAGCGTGCCTCGATTCTAAAGTAAACGGCGCTTAAAGACGTAGTAAAATATACGCACGCGTGTTTATGTGTATCTGTATATACATACATATACAAGGTGAACCGGGTAAATGGGATTATTCAATTGTCTGTCGTACTTATGTACGTATAGGAAACTGTTGAAAGCAGGATAAGCCATTCAAAGGGTAAATAAATAAATTAATAGTAAATAAATTCTTTTCGTGTTATATTGTGGAAGATTTCAAGGTCATCAAAATTTCTTTATTGAGATGAAAGTATTTTCGTTTACGCAGTGACGTAACTACAAAAGAAAACAAATCGAGTGGGGTAATGACTTGTTACACCTTGAATATTTTCGTTATTTATAGTATTATGAAAAAATCTGTCAGGGTAAACTTGCATTGTTTTGAAGGGCACTTATAATGGTGAAACATAATTTCTTCTAATATCATTATTTTGTGAAATTCCAAGGTCATCGATGTTTTTTTTTTAAATATAAAACCATATTTCTTTAATCTTTATGCAACAGCCGCCGTTGAAGCAGTTTCAGAATGGTATAATACAAAGTCATTCAAAGTCACCGAAGACTGTACCCTTTTTTTGAAAAAATATCCACAAAAAATTGCTCGCCTTTAAACGTATTTTTATCATGTTTCAAATCGAAATTGAAAAATCGGGCCTTGTGCCCCATTGCGGAATTTTACAAGGAACAGTTTAATAAAAAATCAGACGAAACCTATCCTATACCATTTCACTTTCACTTATAATTTTTTTCTACTCCCTACCGTTTAGGAGGTACAGGTTCCAGTTGCGTGGAACACCCTGTATTGCTTCCTGAAAATATACTGTGAAATCAAACATTTTCATAACTTCATCAAAACATAAAACTCGATCAGAATCGTGCGGTGTTTTACAGATAGATTAGAAAAGGAATGCGTACTATAAAAACTGTTTACTGTGGACATAGCGTACCGTGTCATGAGTCCATAAATGAACAGAATAGTACTGATACATTATTATTCATATATCTAACTCCCTCTGGAAACGTAAATTTTCAGATTGAGCAGAATTTAATTACGATTACTTTTTACCTCCAAAACAATTGTATATGTTCTTAAAATGTGAACAAGTATGTGTACAGAACCCTTTATAAAAACTCCTCATGGATTAAAAAAAAATCCTTAAGCGTGCGCAGGAGCCAGAGTAGGAAACTCCGGGACAAGGACAGAGAGGGGGATACAACAATTGCAGGAGAGACGAGGACACGGCGATTAGGTTAGCATGATTTTTTTTCCAGGATATTGAAGAAAAGAAGCAATATTTTCTAATAATTCTGGTTTTAATATATTCGTTACACTTTGGCGGATGCGACACCAAGGCCTGATTTTCCAATTTCGGCCTTAAAACTTTATAACCAATAAAATGAAGATAGCAAACGTACTTTTATTGTTTATAAAGTTTTAAGGTCGAAATTGCAAAATCAGGCCTTGAAGTCGCATCCGTCAAAGTGTAACGAATATATTAAAAGCAGAATTATTAGAAAATATTGCTTCTTTGCTTCAATATCCTGGAAAAAAATCATGCTAGCCTAATCGCCCTGTCCTCGTCTCTCCTGCAATTGTTGTATCCCCCTCTCTGTCCTTGTCCCGGAGTTTCCTACTTTTTCGCAACTGTCGCTGAAGTCAATTCGGAGTTTGGCTCTGGCTCATGCGCCCCTTAAAAAGAACTAAAAATTTACGCTCTAGACAAGAATACCCCCCTAAACTGGATGCGCGAAGCTTCAACGCCAGAATTTTGTTGGAGGTGTCTGACGACTACCGATGTTATAGAGATAAGATGGTAATCGGTTGGAGAAATCGAACTGGATTTCTTCTGCGCGAATATCATCCTTCAGGCCGACATCGAAGATGGACAACCGCCTGCCGCGAGTACGACGTTGAAGAGTAGGATTTTGATGGTAGATAGTACGGCCTTCCATATGCGGACGCTGGCACCATCCAATTCGGGGGCGGAACGAAGCGGCATGTTGACAATGTTGGACGGCACAGATAGGCGAACTTTTATCTCGTGTCTCGATGATAAAAGGGGCGCAACCGGCTTCGACGTCTGGGTGATAAAAAGCTTAGGTTTGAAGATCACAAAAGAGGGCACATCAATAACGTTCAGGCCTGCACACGCAGCTGAGGCAGCAGTCAACTGTAGAGTTAAGGGGGTATCCTGAATTAGGAGGTCTAATAAAAGCGGTTTTTCGTCAATTTTTTTAGGATGGAAAAAAATAATTAATTTTATCAAACTTTTTATTCTATTTTCATATATATTTGAGTAGCTGTACAAATTTTTTCAACAAGTTATATTCAAATTGAGTCGACTGTGACACACATTTGTAGAGCACCTCACAATTAAAACCGTCGTAATTTTCTTTCATAATTTTGGTTTGACACAAAGACAACAAAACAAATTTTCATTTTCATACATTTTTTTTCTATGTGAACTAAGAAAAACCTGCAAAAATGGCGAAATGTGAAATTACTGCAAGTTTGAAAAAAAGAACGAGTTCTTTGGGTGAAAAAAATCACTTTAACTTGATAAAGAAAGTTGTTTAAAATTTTTTTGTATGAATTTTCTTAGTTCACATAGAAGAAAAATGTATGAAAATGAAAATTTCTATTGGTTTTTTTGTGTCAGACAAAAATTGCGACCTGCATCTTTCCCGCCGATAGGAGGTTTTAATTGTGAGCTGCTCTACAAATGTGGGTCGCAGTCGAGTCAATTTGAATATTTCTTGTTGATAAAATTTGTACAGACTACTCAAATATGTATGAAAATAGGGTAAAAAGTTTGATAGAATGAATTATTTTTTTCCATCCTAAAAAAATTGACGAAAAACCGGTTTTTTTAGACCTCCTAATTCAGGATACCCTCTTAAGCGTTTGCCGACCAAACACTTCCTTATAATTTACGCTCTCACAGTGAGTAACAGAGGTTAAGAGACTTTGAATAACCTAGTGCTATACTATTCTGAAATCGTCTTGAGTTTGACTATTATACAATAACGTAAAAAATGCAGCGTTCCATGTTAAAAGCATTGATGACATTGACATCTCATGAAAAAAGACTCCGAAAATAATTATTCTTGTTCTTTTGTTTCATTATAAGTGCCCTTTAAAACAATGGAACTTCGCCGTGACAAATTTTTTCAGACTTTTTCATATGATGTTGACCTTCTATCATGATTATATAAGAGAAGCGGAACTGTACAAAACCTACATTTTTCGATGTAAATACTTATCTATTTTATTGTAAAAGTATCTTAAATTGGCATCTTAAAGGAATCGATGTTGGAACCTTACAAAACGTAACTTTCCGGGGAATTTTTCTTTTGTCGTTTCGTTGGTTTTTGTATACAGATTTTTGTATCCACTTATAAGTATTGGAGATATTTAGATGATCACGTTTACGTAGTCCACCCTGTATATGCTTGTTGGGAGCACATACACATACACATACATATATACACATGGATATGTACTATTCGCGCGCGGTTCGATTCGATATGCTTCGCGATTTGTTTATGCAGCGTTTTTGTAAGTTGCCATCGATCACAGATATCTCGACTAGGGGATTCCCGTCGACGATAAAGAACGTGAAATCGCTTGAAAAAAAAAATTCAGACGCAGAGATTTGCGATCTACGCAGATCGTATTTGGCACTATTAATAGGCGTTCGTGGATCCGAAAGGCCTTGGAAAAATTAAGTAAAAGTCAACTCTATTGTCTGTTCAAGGTCACGTCTCCGTTGGCAAAATGTATCTCAAAATGGCTACCACAACGTCTCAAGAATTAGTAAACTGTACCTCTATTAGTAGAGTTAAATCTATGTCTATAACATGTTTTTATTTATGCCACACTCGATCGATAACAATTTCTACGATCCCAATCGTGACAGTCACGAGATCAACTTTTCTTTGACACGCCATGGTAAATAGTTAATAACTGTACAAATGCAGAAGACTTTCAGAGGTGACTCTATACATCGGGATCGGCGAACATGCCTTTAAAAAACTTTGCGCAAAATCCATTAAAATTTACAGTCAAACTTCGCTTATTTCTAAATATATTACATTCTAAATTTAACAGTTCTTTACATAGATACAGTTTGTTTGCGATATGTGCTTCCTGTGAAGCTTTTTACCTTCCTTTCGAGTAGAATATTTAGAAATTGAAAGAAAATTGACTTTGTATTTTTAAATCATAATCAATTTTGTGGAAAATATTTTTTTAGACAAGTGTCCACCGATCTAAATGCGTAGCTTCATCTCTGAAAATTGTGACCGTTAACTTTTTTACACCTTTTACAATCGGAGGAGGCACGAAACGTGTCCCAACGTTACAGGAACGCCAACACGACAGTATAAGTACAACCAGTAGTGTCAGTCCGTGTCGGCACCTTTGATGTTGGTGTCCGAGGTCCGCCATGTTACATAAACTGAGAGAAAAAGAAAGGCAATTGCAAACGGTATGTATAAAACACTGAACATTAGTGCTAGAATTTAAAAAATATATATATATTGTAACGGCCGAGATTGTCGGCGGGGTTGTTTGTCGGTTCGCGGCAGGAATTGAGACGCCGAATCCGCGGGCAGAGCGCCTTGCTAGGCAGCGGTTAGAAAACGCGACGGTTCAGAGGTAGGCTCGCAAGGGTGGCTACTCCAGGTTTCACCGTGCAGAGTTTGGGTGGTCAGCGTTATCGGCTGTGCCACACTCGTGCATAGGCTCTTCCTACAGAGTTTCCCTTATCGGGCCGGAGGCTGCTGGTTTTGCCGAGTAGGGTAAAGAGTCAGTTTTGTCCTCTGTGCTCTTCGCCACTACTTGGTTCACTAGCCTTGGTTTGTCTTACTCTCAGACTGCCTTGACTGCAAAAACGTTGTCCTTTTTGTAGGCGAGCACGGACCATGGAGAGTACAAGTTTTATGGTTCCTCGGCGCTACCTGACAAGACACTTTGCACCGCGTCTAGCTCCGAGCGTACGTACGGGGTTTTCCCCCCCAGGGGTGACGTCGTTACGGGTTCCGTGCAAGGGCGACGCGTTACAATATATATATTTTATAAATTGTAAAAATATTAGGTCGTCCCATAAGTTCGTGCTGAAGACTGTGTCGAAATTTAATAAAAAACCACAGAAGTTTTCTAGTAACGGTATAATGACTATGTGAGAGAGGTAAGAAACTATTGTGAAATGAAACAGATTATCTTTTCTTGTGACACTTAAGAGTATGTTTCACATATTAATTTGAGAAATAGAAGTATAAATGGCACGAACTTTTAGGACGACCTAATGATATTCAGATTACTAAGTAACACAAATTCAAAGTTTAAAATATTACAAATTTATAAGTATAACATAAAAGTAATGCGAGTAATCATATGAAACTAAGTGAAAAATAAAAATAATAATTAGAAAAAAAATAAAACACGACACACCACACGTAAACACGCTGCCACAGTATGTTACTGTGACACTGAGCAATAAATTGAATCGACGCACAGTGGGATATTTAACCAATCTAGCTGGCCAAAAGTGCAGTTTTTGAAGTTTATAATACTTAAAAAGTAATGTCTTCTGGTAATGTCAAACAAATTTAGCGATCAAAAACCACCCATTTCGCAACTCTAACAACCGGGCTTTAAGAGCAAGTCACTCGTATCTGAATGTGTTTTTCACGTAAGCATCGTGCTTTCTTAAAATTGTATTTGCTGTATTTCAGAAGAGAACATTTTTGTTTGTGCGAATATTTGACCATAATGAATTATGGATTGTGTTAAAGGTGGTAGGTATCTATTAATTTAACCGTTTTATTTTTTATTTGTATCTTTTAATTTATATAAAAAAGGCTTTAAAAATAACCTTTTTACTCTTACTTTGATTTTAATTTTAAACAACAAAAAGGAGTTTAGTCTACTTCAGGGTTGGTCCCGGTAATTATTTTATCTCAGACATAAAACTTAGTGTTTATACTAACCTATTATGCAAAAAACAGCCGCGAAAAAGCGTGATTTTATTAAAAATTGGCTTAGTTATAAACTAGTGTAAAGTAACAGAAGGTAATGTGGGTATTTCACTAATCTAGTTGGCCAAACTAAGGAGTTTCCAGATTTGCATGAAATTTCGTATACAAGAGTTTTTGGAGTTGCTGATTACAAATTTGATATAAACAAGTTTCATGCTACAGTTTATTTAGTTTCCAATAAACTCTAATTCCTCAATAAAACTTGATAAACTTTTGCTTCTGTATCGTATCGAATTCATCATCAGACGATAATCTGCAGCTGTTGGATAAAAATGAAGTTTCGTCTGATGAGGACTGGTGACTCATTTACAGACATTAATATATATGTACATTTTTTAATTTTTTAATACCAAAATATATGTCTTTGTTTTTTATTAAATTTAATTTATATTGAGTTCTTGATTTTTTTAATATCAGATTTGTAATCTACGTCTCCAAAAACCCCTGTATACGAAATTTCATGCAAATCTACTAACTTCTCAGTATACAAGTCGGCCATATTAGATCCGCCATTTTGATTTTTTGTTCTTTTATATCAGATTCGTAATCTACGACTCCAAAAACCCTTGTATACGAAATTTCATATAAACCTGGGGACTCCTTTTCTTTTCGCCAGCTAGATTGGTGAAATATCCCATTGTGCGACGTGTGACGCTGCGCGTGGTGTCGGTTACTATTAGTACCATCTAGTGTACAATATACGAAACAGCGTCGTCGCCATGTTCTTGGTATGCACATTGCGGATGCTGCTTTTGCCAAGTGACGCTACTGGTTGTACTTATACTGTGCCAGCACTGTCGCGTCGGTTAGGAAATAGGCGACGCGTGGTGCGCAAGTTGAATGCGCGGGAGACTACTCACAGTAGCGTATAACAAAGACGCGGGCGGGTCGCAAGGAAGACTAGTTATTATAGGTCGCATCACGCAGTCCTTATAATAGAAGTTTTTGTTTTGGGCTACAGTTTTCTTTTAGTCGCCGGAACATAAGCAATCTTTGCTCGAAAAATCGTTATTTCATCTTCGAATGGCTGCAATTTGGTTAAAAATTAATTTTTCAGAAAAACGACTATGACAAGGATTTGTCCTTGATTTCCTTTGCACTTTACGCATTGCTTTTGTTTTTGATTTTAGTTGAATATATTGGAAAATCATCTGGTACTGTAAATCGGTACGTTAACCCCTTGACCTACACGCTATTTCCCGATTCCTCAGACCATACTAAACAAAAAGATAGGAAGTTCGAACGAAGCATCACGAGTCGGACACGTGCTTATTGTTTATGAATTAAATTTCTTACCACGAGTCTCACTCGTGGTTGTAGGCCAATGGGTTAATTATAAGATCGGTACATCGATGGTCATATTATAATCCTTTACAAACATTTCCTTATATAAACGAGGCATCCAATTACTTTTGAATGATGTGTGTACAAACGTTCTGAATTTTTCATAAGAGTTGGTCAAACTTTCGTAAGTTTAATCGCTTAGTCAAAACAAAATTATAAACAATGGCCTGTCACAGACTCTTTTAGGTGTAACAGGTCTTCCAGTGGTCGCGTGGACTACAGTTCGGTAGCGCTGCCTCACCAGAAAACACAAAATACTATAACGCATATATAGCGAACGAAGATTGTGGTCTATGCACCTTAACGCGTGAGAAGTGATCACGCGTCCAACGTAGAGTTAGCAAGCAATACACAGCACCAAGGCAAACTCAAAGCTCCAGACGCAGTCAGATTATCCCTCCACGACCGAACAGACAACACAATTGACTTTTACTCGAGGTACCCAAATAAAATAGATACTTCGTTAGCAGGCCATGAGTAGGCCGGACATCTGTCCTATCTGACGCAATGACAATATTGTTTCATTCCGTGGTCGAGGCACTTAGCCCCGGAGGCGTATGGGTTGATTCTGCTCACTTCGTGATCGGAGACCGTGTAAGTCTCGTTCTCGTGGTATCTAACCGTCACCTCGAACTTGGCGTCTCCAGGGGTGACTTGCAACATATAAAAGAACACTAAGTCCGTCGAATTAGCAAAGTCGATGGCACGGTCCACGTGAAGAATCTTCTTTAGGCGTAATTTAGAGCAGAGACGGTGGCCTTTCTTGTCCTTGTACCCGGTTAGATGGCTCTCCGTGTGCTCGAGGAAGGCTTTCGCGCCGTTCTCGACGATTGGATCGCGTGGATCCGCTGGTTTGAACGCAGTGCAGGCACACCAATGAGAAGAAATCCCAGCGTCCGAACACCCCCTCTGAAGAGGCACGGGCCTGGGTCCCAAGAGGCTATGGCAGTCCGGACACGCAGACGACGGATTTGCCTTGCCACCCGACAGACCCACCACGTCGCGTAGCGTCTCGTAAAGGTCAAATGGCGAGGTGAGTCGACGAGCATTGGCGCGTAACGACGCATATGCGTCGGGGCGCTCCAGGCGAAACCATTCCGGTAGCCAAATGTAAATGAACGGAAGCCTTTCCTCGTACCAACCTACGAGCGTGTTCCTGATCGGACCCCAACGCATTCCGTGGTCGCTGAGAAACACGACCATCGAGTCGTTCAGCACACCCTCGCGTTCCAGGTATTTCAGTTTGCTCAGCAGCCGGCTATCCATCGACGACAAACCGTTCGCATTTTCGTGACTGATGCTAGTTGTCCAGAACAGGCCAAAGTACGGTAGCCCCAGGAAGCTGCGGGCAAACTCCAACGCGTAGTCCAGGATTCTGTCGAAGCTGGTTTCGGGACCGGTGCAGTACTTGAGGCCGAATCTGAAAGAGGCGATAGTTGTACTCTTGAATTTAAATATGTATTAATAGTACGGGAGGTAGTGTGAAAGGAAATTAAGTGAAGGGAAAGGAGGTGAACTGGCAAGGAAATGTTGAGGAATATCCAGGGAGTTTATCCAAGGGTCGGTACCTAAGCCAATGGGCCTCACCCGACTCCACCCGAAGGTGATGGGTTTGTAGAACGACAAACGGCGCCTAATAACTGATTATTAGTACCAGTACCACTGGTAGGGGTTCTTACTCTAACGAACCCACACAAGGCCGACCAGGAAAGAAAATGGAAAGACAAGCCCTCTCCATTATTACACTTCATCGAAGCAAGTACTCGAAAACCTTGTCTAACTCCAGTCTCCAGCAGTTGTAAGGAGTTTTGTTCTAGGGTCCTCTTGTTCTGGGGAGGTCTAGCACCATCGACCACCCCAGAGGACGGACCCCCAGAATGGGAGGAGGAGAGGAGAGAATTCTGGGAAAGAAAGGAATGGAATATAGGGAAGGTGGATGAATGGATGGATGAAGGACGGTTGAGAGGGGAAGAGCTGGTGAGAAGGGAAAAAGAGGTACAGAGCGAAGAAAGGTGGAGGAACATAGTGGAGTCAAAGTACAATAAATGGTATAAAATGATAAAAGAAGAGGGGGTGCCAAGGTACTTAAGGAACAATTGGGAGGAAAGGAGGTGGCAGGATATAGGTTAGGGGGTAAAATGAAAGGGGGAAGGTATTGGGAAGAGGAGGATAGAAGGAGATGCAAGGTTTTGTCGAGGAAGAATAGAGTCGTGGGAGCATATATGGGAGGAATGTATGGACTGATGTTCCGGATAGAACTCGAGTGTTGGCAGAATTTAGGCTCCTTTGTAATCGTGTACTGTTAGGTCGTTAACCCTAGCAGCATTTATGGTTGGCCAACGGTTTCCAATAGTTGGGAATCAGTTGGCATATAGTTAGTGTTTTTGCCTACAAATGCTCAAATAAGGGCCTACCTACGTTAAAAGGATTATGACAATTTTCCTACAAATACTCAATGTTGGGCTAACAATTACTATAGTTGGTTAATTAACAAGAAACTTGTAACAATAATACTACTTTGGACCAACCAAAGCACGCCAACGCTTAAACGTTGCCCTTAGACGTTGTGGAAATCTTGTTACAAACCTGTTACGAACCTGTTGTTATATTCTAAAATGAGTTCTTTCTATTCTTATTTATGAATAATACTCACGGTTTTCTATCGTTGGGCCATAGTTGGCCCACTGAAGTTTTGTTATGTACAGTATATTGAACTTTATTAATTGATTATTCATTAAATTTGTCTACTTTAATTTCAGAAAGCAAAACTGAAAACAAATGAAAAGCTTTGTTGCCGCCACAACGACGGACGAGTCTCTCGACTCTTGTTTCTTTTAATTTTTAATCGATGTGATGCTAAGAGGGCACCGTTGTCACCAGACAACGTTGTTACGCATTGACATTTACAATAAAGCACAAATAATGATTGAAAATGACGTGCGTGAAGCCAGTCAAAACCAGCGAATTACGAATATACTTCGCAACGCGAGTGTTTTATTTTTCGAGTTAAAGGTGAAATGACTGTTATATGTATATTATGTGCAGAATCTGCACTGCAGATGCACGGCGTCTTGCAGTCCGTTTGATGATCCGTTCTAATATAAAGCAGGTAAGTGGTAATTTAATATGGAAAGTGAAAGATCCGTTCGTACAACAGTAATGCGTATTGTTTTATTGCGTTCTATTTAATATACATTTTTAGTTTATGTGAGTTTTTGTTCCTAACAACGACGGTTATGAAACAAAAACTGATCGGCGAAGGCAACGGTAGGAAGCGATGAGGCACTAATGCAGTTGAACGCGTGCATTTATCACAATTAGACGCGCTTCGTATATAATATTTTTTCTATTTTATTTTTACATAATGTACAAAGTAATTGAGTTTGAAGCAACTCAAGATGGTGACAATAGAAGTGTTGGGTGTTGTACGATCGGAGTGGCTTACGTCTTTAAAAAAGAATGCATGTGGCCTCCATATAAATTGATGGCAAAATTTAATAAAGCTTCACAAGGGGGGATAATGCCCGTTAATGAACGTTACACATCCAAAAGTTGAATAAAATACTAACATTACAAAATTTTAAATAAAATATTTTTCAAATATACAAATTGGTTTTTATTTTAATTTTATTATTCAATTAAGGTATAAATCTCATATGTAAAAGAAATAATCTCCAAAAAACATTCTGAAAGCTGTTTTATTGAAGTGTAGTAGAGCCAATTGTCTGCCTACTGTTGGTTTATTGTACCTAGTCAAGAGTTGGCCCTACGGAAAGAAATGTTCAGTTGGGCCTTTATATTGAAAGTAACGTGGGGCCTAGATTGGGTGTGATCGTTGGCTCAGTTGAAGAAAAGGGCGACAATCCTAACCGTTGGCCAGCCGATATCACGTCAATGGCTCATCAAAATGCCAACAATAATTGCTACTAGGGAATATTCTTCCTCGAGCGACGCGGAGAGCTGAACCGAGGGCCAACAATAGTTTATGACATGCTCGCGAAATATGTCGCTTTTGGTTTGTAGCTGATTGCCGTCAATATCAAGCCAGATGTGACCGTTTCGAGGTCTTTAGAATTCCGCATGGTTCCGAGGCTCGGCGGCCGACCATGCCATAAATTTGGAAAAACCCATGAGGGCGTTGGGCCTTCCGTGAGTCATCAGGCGACCACCTACCCCTAGTTTCGAGGTTGTGGGGAAGACACCGCGACGGGGGTGAGCGTAGGACGAAAGGCGCCCTGATTGGGCCTTGTTCCTAAGATCGGGGCCCAGTCAGCGCGCCCCTTGGGCGCCAAGGCGCGGCAACGAAGACGAGGAAGGGGCATTGTGAGGTATCGTCGGTCGTTACTTCGCCAAACGAATTCAATTCCGACCGGACAGTCGTCCCATAAGGTAATTCTCATCCGGATGAGAATCCTATGTTACGAGTCTTCGGACATTTTGATTTTCATCCTTCGATTATTAAAGTCTGGTTTCTTGGCGTGAAGCGAGTGTGTAAAGTTTCTTTCAACATCCCATTTTATCCTGAACAGACTGGGGTAGAGAAAAAGGGTGGCAGGAGGTTGTGATGGAGGTGCTAGGGGAAGAGGGGGAAGGGGAGGTGTGGATGAGAAGAGTGGAAGAGATGAGAGCCAGGACGAGCGGCGGAAACTGAGGTCAGGAATGAGAGTGTGTGTGGAGGAAATGGGTGAATGGAGTCTCTTTCTCTCTCAGGTGTGAGTGTGCGTGTAAGGAAAAATTAGATGTAAGTTATAGAAGTAAGATTTACTAGGATCAACAGAAACAAGCGGAAGAAAACAACCAATGGAAAACCGGAGAGAAAGAAAGAGTTACTAGACGGGCTAAAAACAGATTAAAGATATACAGGAGAATAGTAGTGGGACACGTGACTGCACCTCACCGTGTCCCGGAGCAAGGAATAAACAACAACCATCCTACATGGTTAAGGGCTCTACAGCTCCTGCAAACAGGATATGGTAGAGCCTAGGACGGGTGGTAACCGGGCCGTGAAAATCCTCCATCTTAAGAAAAGGAGCCGCGGAGCCATGCAAATGGTATATACCATTGGCTCCACGGAGGGACTGGGGACCCTCCTAACCGATGTGAATAACCTTCCGCAAGGAAAAGGGGAATTCAGAGAGATGAACCCAAGGGCGGGTGGTGACCGTGTCAAACAGATGGAATCAGCCGTGCCGTTCCGGGTTGTGAATCAGAAGAGGATAACAGAATAAAAAGAACGATACTAACAAAGTAGGCTCGCCAAAGTAGGAAGCTGCTGCGGAGAATATGGGCTGAAAAGGTCTAAGACTGGAATCCAATCGCAGAAATCACCCAACAAGGTGTAGCGGGGACTCCGTAGCAACTATCGGCCTTGGTAGGGATATCCGGGGTAGTAGAGTTTCCAAATACAGATAATCCGGAAATCCAAACCCCGACCATGGACGCCAGGCTATTGTCGGGAGGAGGAACCGAGAGTGATAGTCTTAACCGGGGGGGGGGGGGGGGGGGGGGACCCCGTCCCCCCGTCGCGCTAGAGAGAAAAGAGGGAGGGGGTAGAGGGGCCGGGGGGGGGAGTGATAGGGTATAAAATCAGGGAAGGAGGGTGGGGGGTGGCAGACAACAGAGGGTACCAAATCCAACCCGTGTTACAGAACACGCAGGCTGAGCCCGGTTACTGCCTAACGGACCAGGAATAGATTGACAGGGGGTGTATAGAATTCACTGGAGGGCGATGGTCTCCTGCGAAGAGGTTATCTCGCAGGAGGCCGCAGGGCGGGATCAAGAGTTGACCGATTCCGTTCGAAGGAACCGGGGGCGGCGGCGACCTAGTAGAGGTCGCGCGGTCTGGCCTCCGGACTAATTATGGCAACTGGCGGCGGGGACGGTTGAAGACAACCTCCGCCGTCAGCTGATCACCGAGGATGAATAGTGACGGGAGGGGGGGGGACGGCAAGCTAAATGCCGATCCCCCTGGCGGTCGCGATACCCAGAGCGGGGACCCTGGGCATGCTAGAAATGCGGCCGCCGAGATGTAGTGGTGCGGGGCGCGGCCTCCCTGCACCGCAGATTGGGAGGTGGTAAGGGAGGATAGAATCTTCCCCCCTCGAGGCGCGGCCGGCCATAAGCTACCACATGGCCGGCCTAAGCGAGGGGGAGCCGCGGCAGCGTTCTGTAAGAGACCACGCGGCTCCTTCTGAATCGCCAGTGTTGGTAGAGTATCCGGAAGTCGCCGTGGAGGTTTTAGTGGGTATAACCCCACACTACCTTCCACCCGATCCCCCGGGCGGGTGGCAGGTGTCTGTTATCAGATTTCCTCCACGTAATAAAAAAAAAAGGGGGGGGGGGTGTATAGGATTCACAACTTTGATGGCACGGTGTAGAGGAGAAGAATAATGCAGGCTGGTACCTCAGATCCTGAGGGATGTGGATCGCCCGACGACACACCAGGCTTCGGCACCTCCCGAAATATAGGTAGAATGGCCCCGCCCAATGATGGACCGCCCCCGCGAGTAGCTCGAACCACTAATGCGGGCCCGAGCTCTAAAAAGTGTGGCAAGAGCGAGAAACGAGGTAGAAAGCATCAACTGGGTTATCAGCCACCTCCGACAAGCCACGGAGCAAATTTTGTGAACTCGGAGTGACCGGGACAAGATCTAAGCGCCATGGAGCCCTATAGTGACGCGGGTGTGGCACCGGCACGCTCCCCCCCTCCCAGTACTCAAATGCAAACTAGATTCAAACTATAAAAGTAAGGCCTAGTTCACGGTGTAAGAAAGATAGGTGGACCGACTACGCTACCCCCACTACAAAATTGCTGTGATCTTAAGGGGGTAGACACGACACGTGACCTCTCCGATTCGGCAGGTCGGTATTACAGCAGCTACTCTCTGCATAGAAATGGTATTACCATTAGATATGCGGCAGCGGAGGAAAACTAGATGAAGCTGCTTGTTATTGCCATACAGTATAGTTTCTTCTCAACAACATATACTGTATACTTCTTCCTTGAGGGATTCTGAATGCTCAGCGTAGTAAGAGTAGTAGTATTCTGTTCCGCGCTGCGTATTACGTTTGTGTAGTGCGGTCACACTTCGCTATCGCACGTGCATATGCGAATACGAGCTAGGGTGAGGGACCCTCGGCGCCGCCGCGGCGCCCCGTAGAGTTGCTCCGCGCTATCGAGAATTTGGAAAACATTAACAATTTTTTACGCGACAACGATTCGTCTCCGGCATGTGACTCCTTTGAAGCTTTTTACCTACTCCTCGAGTAGAATTTTTTAAAATTAAAAAAAACTTTGACCTTCAATTTCGAGGTCATAATGGATTTTGCGGACGGTTTTTTTTTGCAAATGTCCACCGATCCAGATGTGTACAATAACTCCTGAAAGTGGTGATCAATAATTTTTATACATTCTGCACACCCTGATTTCATTTGTAAAAATAAAGAAGTCTAATACAAATTACTTTTTCAGTTGATACTAATTGAATATAAAAACCGATACCTATATATCCTGAAAAATCCATTATTAATGTTTCCTATTTCCCATAAATATTTTAACAGAAACGTTTAAAAAATATTCGGATAATGTGAAATTTATGTTTAGAAGATGCGTATTGAATATTCGGGCAATGTTGAGTACATCTTGAAAATTAAGAGATTTAAAAAAAAATTAAATCTGTAACGTTGATGTAGTTTTTAACGTATTCGTTTATTTTAAACAAACTATGATTACACTTTTTTCGTTAATACTAGGGTCGCGGTTGTTCGCGGTACAGGCGAGGATTACGCACGTTTAGGATTCCACGCGGCCCGTAGGAAATTCAATTTTGCCCGATGCTGATGGAGAGGCGGTAAGAGGGGTTTTTGGTAGGAATCTCGTAGAGGTGTCGTCGGGGACGTCTTCCTCTAACGAGTCGGGAAACACTTGGCCGGTACCGGTCACCTTGCGGATCTCGGTTTCCTCAAGCTTGGGCGTTGGGGTGGTTTTTGGAAACTACGCAAGTCGTGGAGTGCCGAACACCTTATTCGTCGTCTGCTCGTGACTTTGAAGCCTGACTCCTTTTCTCTCTCTTTGCCTTTCCTGGAAACGGTAGGCTGCTTTCTAGGGAAAGCACGGATCATGGGGAGATTCCTTTTTATGGGTTTTCCCCTCCGCGCGGTACCTAGCCGGACGCTCGGTACTGCGTCGCGTACAGGGTTTTTTCCCCAGGAGCGTCGTTGTCGCGGGTTCCTAAACGGGGCGCCACGTTACAATGATTTGTTCTTATTATTACACGTTACAAATCAAATTTTATATTGTGTCTCATTTATTCATAGATTTTACTTTTATTACTTTATTTCTTGTGATTGGATTCCATTAAAACAAGTTATTTTAATTTTTTTTACGTCGGTGGGAATTTGAATATGAGATGAATATGTATTTTATATTCGAGAAAAAATATATTGTTGCGAATATTAAATAAATATGTATTTTACATTTGGGAAAAAATATTCCATTCTAAATATTGAATAGATATTCATTTTATACTTAAAAAAAAAGGATTTTTTTCTAAATCTAGAATAAACATGATATGTATATTTAAATATTAAAATGAGATTCAATCTCTTTTATTGGATGAATCTGTATTCAATATTTTGTGCTACTAGGGTATGTGAACCTGATACCCAACTGCTAAAAAATTAACTTTTTTTTTACGGAAAATGATAGTGTTTCGTTTCGATTTTAGTATTAGGTTGTTACAATTTTTTTTCATTTATCGATTGATGAAACTACAAATGAGACATCGCCTAGTATCCCCCGAATTATTTAATCAAATTTTGTTCATATGTAAAAAAGGGAATTTAGAACAATCTCTGCAAGCGAGAAGGCGCGACTCTCTTTCGTTTTCGAGAAATAAATTTCTAAAAATAGCTAAATTTCGATTGACGAGTGTCAACCGTATAAGAGTCGGAGGTATCATAGAAGCAGCGTGGCACAGTCGATAGAGTACCATTTTGCGAAGATAATCTTTTGCGTCGGAAGCAGTTCGATTCCGGTAGGAGTCACTTATTTTTTTTTTTTTTTACTTTTTCTTCCGTTCGTACCATGTTTTGTTATGGAAACTACATTTTTATATATTAAGATTATTTTTATACAATATTGTGCAATTTTTATGTTTTTTATCGCGTTGAAAAAGAAGTCAGAAAAAAGAAAGAAAGAAAAGGAAAACAAAAGAAAGAAGAAAGAAGTTGTGCAATGTTTGTTTAATATAATTAAATTATTATTTACAAACTATAATGACATAAGCTTTTATAAAAGCTTGCAGAAACTTCTTTCACATCCTAACCTCTTTTTCAAAGCGACAGAAAACATAAAAATTGCACAATATTGTATAAAAATAATCTTAATATATAAAAAGGTAGTTTCCATAACAAAACATGATACAAACGGAAGAAAAAGTAAAAAAAAATAAGTGACTCCTACCGGGATCGAACCGCTTCCAGCGCAAAGCTAGAGTTTCGAGGCGACGACGATAGTAGAAAGAAACAATTTGATGAAGAAGGAAGAGGGACTGAGAGTCCACGTTGACAAATGTAAGGATACGGGATGCTAAGCGCGATTTCGACTTCAGTGAAATGGCAACAGTGTAGAGAGACGCTGTTGTGAGAACGGCAACATTGCAATTGTATCGAATTCACGTTAGCAGTCGTCCTCAGTAAGCGCCATCTCCTATCGATTGTCTGAACTAAATTTGTGACGTAATGCTCTGCATTATCGTCAAAATGGCGGAACTCGTCTTTGGGAATGTTTTCACGATTTTTCGCTTTTTGTTCTTATATTAGCATATTTTGGGTTGAATGAGGGCTCATTCGAAAGATGAAGGTCCAACAAAGGGTGCTTTGGTCATCATTTGAGTCACGAAGTCCATTTAGTAACCTAAAAATACTTCCATTCTACGGATGTGTTTTGCTCGACTTTTGTTCAACTTTGGACGCTCATATTATTAAATATCAACACACTATCGTTCAATCATGACCAGAGCACCCTTCGTTGGACCTTCGTCTTTCGAATGAGCCCTCATTCAGCCCAAAATATGCTAATATAAGGACGAAAAGCGAAAAATCGCGAACCCCTTTTTAGGCCCATTTTTGCCGGTAATGTTACCTCGCTGCATTACCCGTGTCTATCCCCTTAAAGAAAAAGTTTCTTGTCCCTCCTGCAGAGGGTATTAGCGTAACATGTGAACAATATCACGTTTACTTCCTTATGTTTCTTTTACACCGTGCCATAACCACGTTGCGTGACCTGTGTGTGTTCTGGTGGCTCCCCTTGGCGGAGTTCTGTTGAATTAGCTACCGCGCCAAAATTCGATATTGTACAGCGGTGTAACTGAAGCAATGCACAAGATTGTTGTTCAGTAAAAGCATTGCTGATGTGTAAAACACTCGCTTTTTAAATAAACGTTATAATAAATAACGAATCACAAAATTTGGTATTTGGCACGTGGTTATGGCACGATCACGGTGCCATAACTTTCTTACGGCGTGCACACGGTGTAAAAGAAACATAAAGAAGTAAACGTGATATTGTTCACACATTATACTAATACCCTCTGCAGGAGGGACAAGTAACTTTTTCTTTAAGATCACAGGAGTAGGGATAGAGTCGGTCCACCTATCTTTCTTACACCGTGACCTAGTTCGATAAGTAATGATAAAAGGAAATGAAATGTAAGCGGAGCGGAGGTCCGCATGTACTCCGCAAAGAGGATAAAATATAACTAACTAACTAATACGGGAGGTAGTGACACTTTTTTTTTACATCATTAGTACAAAGCTGATTATTTTTGTATTTTATTGTTTGTCTTGGCCCTGTGCCGTCCCGTATTTTTCTTTCCATCTTTCAATAGTATATACTTACTAGGTCTTCCCTTTTTAGGGAAAAGTCAACAATTTCGGTATTAACCAAAACTGAAGAATTCTTCTTCGAACAAGTGCATTGGTTAGTGTAGTGGCTTTCACTTGCAAACTTTGCACGCGTGTAGAATATTGAATATTAAGTAATAACGGACACTATATGTTTTCGTACCTCTTCTTCACCTTGAGCAGCTTCTCGCAGGCTAGTATGTACGGCCGCAGGTAGTAGTCAGTTGGCGGATCCATGAAACCGACTTTGAGATAGTTGAAGGTGCTCAGAGTGGTCTCGTCCTCGCCATAGGCCGTGACGTATCCGGCGTTGCGAAAGTTATGCCAAAGAAAGGGGCACTGGTCAAGTTTGTAGGGAACGGTTGGCTTGCATATCGTGTAGGCCTCGGTTTGATTTTGACCGGTCAGTATCGCCATCAGATTCGGGAAGGTATTGTCCGCCATTTTGTTGTATCCGTCCAAGCGAACCCAGCCAGTCTCGCGCAGATATCTGTCGGCAGATGGCGCGCTACGCAGAAAATTCAGTCGACTGACACTGTCGATACCGAGCAAGAGAACGCTGAGCTTGCGCGAAAGTTGGATGGGCAGCGCTGGTTGGCTATCGTTGCGACGCCAGCGTTCGCGGACCTTGTCGGTACTTAGGACCGGGTGAACGTTCTTGTAGATGGGTTTCCCGCTGGCGGAAGACGCTTGGTTCTTCGCTTTAGAGTTGCAAGTGACCAACGCTGCTTCAATGTTACCGGGAACGATCGTCTGACCGTCAAATTTTTGGCATTCCTTCACCCTGCAACAAAAATGCAACTAATTCGATGGTGTTAAGAGTGCGCAGGAGCCAGAGCCAAACTTCGAGTTGACTTCAGCGACAGTTGCGGAAAAAGTAGGAAACTCCGGGACAAGGACAGAGAGGACGATACAACAATTGCAGGAGAGACGAAGACAGGGCGATTAGGCTAGCACATTGAGCTCTATCCTAACTGGAGTGTGAACTGTGAGAGAGAAGCCGGTCCTAGAGAGATGCAAGATGAGTGGTTCCGGTGGTACTATCCTATAGCAAATTTATGTGTGGAGGGAGAACAGACTCCTCTTTGTTTGAACTTCGCGGCACTCTAGGAATTATTTACAGATTAATTATGTACAGATTTGAACTTTACTTCCTTTTTATTTATATATAAAACGATAGAAACATTAATAATAATGACATAATAATGGAATAGTATACGTAATTTACATACCGTAATTTAGATCATATAAATATATACAATTTGGTATAGAGCTAAATTTGATTATTTGTCACAATTCAATTTATATTGTATTTATCCAATTTTATGCGGAAAAGAATCTGAAAGTAACTCACTCGACAATGCTCAGCGATGCTCGGGTAGGTTATGTTACGGCGTACGTTTGTTCCCCCTCTACAAATAAATTTGCTATAGGATAATACCGGAACCACCCATGTTGCATTTCTCTTGGACCTCCGTCGCTTCTACTTCTTCCTACAGGAGTTCACACTCCAGTTAGGATAGAGCTCAATGGGCTAGCATGATTGTGTTCAATTTTATTGAATCAAAGAATGTAACACCCCCTTCAAACGTAACATTCCAGTTACCCTCGGAACTCGTCAGAGTAGTGCCCCGATCGCGCTAGAGCGGAGCCGTAGCCACCTCCGCTACAACGCAACCCCCGCCAGCGAGTCACCCCCCCCCCTCGCGCGCCACCCCACGTGACTACCCCCACCCGGCGCAGCGCGTGGGCCCAGGCCTAAATGGGTATAGAAAGGGCTGCGTTCCCAGAAATTGGCAGAATTCTTCGAATTCCTAAGAACTGGCTACCTGCTCTGGACTGCTCCCTTGTGTGGAGAAACCTAGACGTTGCCAGCCCGAGTGCTCCGAGACTAGCTCCCTTGTGTGGGCAAGAATCGGACCGAGGGCAGCTCAAACCTTCGACCTTCGATATATAGAAGATGGACTCCTCAAGCCTACTCTTTATACACTGAGCAGAGGGTAACCAACATCTTCATACCAAAAGTGAGACATGACGGTAATGCGCATGCGTCAAATTCGAGAACTATAGCAAAAATTCCATCTAGATGATAGGCTAACTGCAGCTTTGACCAATGGTCGAAGAGTAGTTCGGCAAACCGTCAAAAATTTCAATTCGCGCCTTTCCCCACTGCTATCGCCCATTGACTGTAGCGCTTGCGCACAATTGCTTACTCGTAACTTTGGCATAGAAGATATTGGTTACGGACTACACTATAGCTTGAGCGATCCATGTACACTCCGGGACAAAAAGATAGCACACTTAAAAATTAACATATTTTTATTTCTTTAACATTACAACCAAGGTTTTGTTTTTATACATTCTTGTAAAATACCTCTATAAACACACACAAATAAAATTGGATTGAATTTCGGCAGTCTATACAATTTTATTCAAAAAAGAAAGAACTGTTAAGGAAATATAGTAGGACAAAATGATAGCACATTTAACTTAAAATTGTGTATAACAATAAATCAACGAATGATATTTAATGCTTAATATCTTATGGCTCCTCCTTTACATTTAATAACAGCCATCATTCTCTTTGGCAAAGATATATGGAGATTTTTAATAATTTTTTGTTTTAATTGCTCCCACTCGTCTTGAATACATTTTTTTAATTCGGCAATATTTCCAAATTGTCTGCCATTTCCATATACATATAGCTCGGGCAAGATTTCCCCAACAATTTTCAATAATGTTAAGGTCGGGTGACCTTGCTGGCCAATCCAAAACGCAAATTTTGTCTCGAGAAAAATATTCTTTTACTACTTTTCCCGTGTGTACTACGGCATTATCCTGCTGAAAAATAAACTTCTCTCCAGCAATTCTGGTGGCGTAAGTGTTTATTTGTTCCTTAATCATTTCCAAGTACATTTTGCTATTTATTTTTCCAGTTATAAGTTTGATTTCTATTTTACCATAGTACCCGATACCGCACCAAATCATCACACCACCACCTCCCGTTTGCCGACGACTCAAAAACTGTTCCACTTTTCGCATATCGTGCAAATAGTAACTCAGACCATCAGGTCCATCTAAGTTAAACCTCTTTCCATCCGCAAATATTATTCTTTGCCATTTCTTTCGCATATGAATATTCTTTTCCGCAAAGTGTAATCGATTCATCTTACGTTGCACAGTTAACCAAGGCTTTTTCTTCAATTTTCTTCGTGTTATGTATTTGCAGTTTTGTAAAACACGTCTCATATTCTTTATATTAGTGCCTCCACCAACACTTTGAGCTATTCGCCTTGCAGTCATCTTAGAATTTCCCGGGCATTTATACTTTGCGGACGTCCAGAACTCTTCTTTTTACCATAATTTTCCGGATTTTCCAAGAAGTTCATTATTACTTTTCGACTTTTATTCATAATTCTTGCTATTTTTGTCACTGAATATTGTTCTTCTTTCAATTTTATTATAGTGTCAATTTCACACTCATTCAATTTCTTTCCGCGACCCATTTTTGCATAATAGTTCGCCTCTTTTTAACAAATATATAACACGAAATAATATCCGGGGCTGATGTTCGCAATTTGCGAGCTTCAGTGTAACTGGAAAGCGTAGATTTACTACATGTGCTATCATTTTGTCCCGCTTGCGAACAATAATGATTACATTTTTTATGTTAGAATCCTGTCGAAGTATATGTTGTGGACGATATTTCGTAAATTGTATACACAGACATGCTCTGAGTTATCAGTAAAAGAAAATATGTATCTTAATTAGCATTTAACACAAAATATGGGAAAATATAAGGTGTGCTATCTTTTTGTCCCGGTGTGTATGTATGGTCGAAGGTTCAAACATAGAGAATAGAAGGAAGTCCGCGCCGCGGTTTAACTACGCGCCCGAACAAAGATCGTGGAAATTATTGTACAAATTTAAAGGTGTTATATTTTGTTAGAAATACACGTTGTTCAGTAAAGGTTTCAAGTGCTCTCAATTCAAAGTAACCTTCAAGTGATATCCCATTACTTAACCAACCACGTTACAAGAAGCAATATTTTCTAATAATTCTGGTTTTAATATATTCGTTACACTTTGGCGGATGCGATTCCAAGGCCTGATGTTGGAAAAAGTATATGTAAACAAATTTCTTCTATAAGAAAAAAAGAAACGCACTTTTATTGTTTATAATGTTTTAAGGCCGAAATTGCAAAATCAGGCCTTGGAGTCAAGTCTAACTCAGCACACAGGGATCACATGCACCCTAATGACAGAAACCGTTATAATAAATAAACTATTATATATTTTAACTTGATTTTATTTTTAATTTCTTAAAAGTGTAGTTTTTAAAGTAGGGTAGAGTATATAAATAAAAAATATAGTAAAGTATGGTAACAAAATTAAAACAGCAATCAAAAATAAGAAAAAGGTTGATTTTATAAAAAATGTATAACTTTTTTATTTATACATCTAAGGCCTCAAAATTTAGTTCTGTTTTCCGCTGATGTAGCACCGCGAGAAAAAAAATATTAATTCAGTGTCCATTGAAAGAAGGTATTTATTTTGAGAACTGAATACAGTAAATTTGTGATAAAGCGAACTTCATGTTACCTTCAAAATACAATAAAAAGTTGATTGTGTAATGAAAATATTATTTTTTTATCAGAATATCATTGAAAAACATAAAAAAACAATTAAAAAAACAGCATGACAACCAATTTGACTCCAAATCGTCGCAACAATCAACAAAAATCTTGTAAAGTGATGTGAATCTGGCACCTGACTTTTCAAAAGTTATTTTTTTTTATAGACAATGATAGTATTTCGTTTGTACTTGATTGTTCCACCAATAGTATCGTTTGTACCTTCATCAATTAATAATTTACAAAAATTCGAAAAATGGTCAGCACCCGATATTCAGATTTTTGAAATCTGTTTTTTCCCTCTTCTTTAGAATCGTTTGTACCCGTTAGTACCGCTTTTCGTTTCGTTTGTACCTCAATAGTTTACATTATACAGCAAATTGTTGATACGCGTAAAAGAGAAGTTCGTCAATTTTCAAGATTTTTAAAATCAATTTTTTGCCGATTCTTTAGAATCGTTTGTACCCGTTTGTACCGATTTTCGTTTCGTTTGTACCTCAATATTACCTGTCTCCAATGCAGAAAAATTAGTCAATAGCATGCCGAGATGTTACGAAGCTATAATTGCAAATGAAGGAGAGTGAACCCACTATTAAGTAAGAGCGTATTAGCTTTTTAAATACACTTTCGATCTACATCACTTTTTTGATAAAAAAGATATTTTTTTCCAGAAATATCGCGTCCACGCTCTGGCATTACAGACTGTACTTAAAATTTATGAAATATGGTTGTGGGGTTCATATGATCCCTGTATGTCGAGTAAGGGTTAAGTTTGCACTGCTAATTAGTATTCTGCAAATCGCGTCTCAATATTCAGTATAATGTCAGTTTGTAATCATTTCCGATTATTTCAGGTCGTAGTAGCGTATTCGTGCCAGCGACAAGTCGAAGTAGAAGCAGATTAACGCTTTGAGTCTAATAATAAGTGTTAATGTGCGCGACGTTTGAATAACGATCATACAATGCTCATGCTTAAGAGACATTTGTAGCATCTGCAGCGGTGAGAAAGTGTTGGATAAATTTTTTCTGTGAAATAGTTTCAAGGAGCAACTCTTTTTTTAATAGCTGTAGAAAATTTAAAAGTCTCAAATGAATTGACAATGACACTTTAAAATGTCCGTATGAAAATTAATTAACTGACAAGGGACATCATTCAATTGTTACACGTAGATTATTAATGAAACTTGGCACACAGGTAAAACATTGAAAAATGTTAGACGCACATCTTTTTGTGTTGGCTGATATTCATGTTTAACCCTTTGCGGTCGTATATCTACTCTCAGCCACCAAAGCTTTTTTATCGTACCGATCGTATGTCTGCTCTTAGCCACCACAGCAAAGAACCATACTAATCTTTGCTGTGGTGGATAAGAATTATACTAATCTTATATTGTATTCATCCATACATCAATTTACACTTTCTCTATATTTTTCTTATTTGAAGTTGAATTCAGGGCATTTTCAATGCCAAGTTTCTTTATTAATGATTAAAGATATTAAGAATTTCATTCTAAAAATAAATAGAAATAAAAACATTCGTGTTAAATTAGAGACTTGACATTAAAAACAAGCTTATAACTATAAGTTTGTTTATTTAAATGTCGTAATTACAAAGATATTCGATTAATTCAAATTTTATATACAGTTGTCTCTGATTGTACCTCCCATACATCCTTAAAATATCTCAAAAATAATATTCCAAAATGGCAAAAAAAAAGTTACCGAAATATACCACATGATGGAGAATTATAAAATATAATTTTTACATAAAAATATAACATTAAGACACATTATTGTGTAAACATACAGTGGGTGTAGAAAGTATTCGTACATCGATCAATTTCCAAAAAAAAACTATGTAAAATCGTAATTTATTTTTTTATTTTTTATTAACTTATTTTTTTATAAACGATGACATTCTGCATATTCTCGGAAATCTCTAAAATAGGTAGAGTACAAAAAAAAACCAGTTATTTATATAAAATTGCAAAATTAACAAGAAAAAAACAATTATTCGATAGAAATATTGAAGCAATAAGTATTCGCACAACTGTTTAATTTTTAAAACTTCATTAAAAAAAATGAAATTTACATTAATTTATAAGTATATAATACTTCTTTCGTGAGATTTAGATTTGATTTTATAATTATTGTAACTCTTTTAAGCATTAAATTAACTAAATTATTAGTTATTCGAAGTGGGATCTCTTCCCATTGGAGTTTCCCATTCCTCTATTGGAGTCATTTTTAAAAGTACTTTCCTGGAAATTTGATGTTTTCTAATTCGCACGGAACAATAAACTAATGTGTTTACGTTACAAACTCTACTGTAAATGGTTCGTCATAAGAGTCGTACAAATACTTATTGCTTCTATACTTTTACCCACTTTTCGCATTTTTTTATTAATTTCACAAATTATATAGACTAGTAAATGTTGTTTGGACTATATCTATCTTAGAGACTTCCGAGAATATGTAAAATATCATTGATTATAAAAAAAGAAGTTAGGAAACTACAATTTCACAGAAAAGTTTTTTGGGAAATTGATCGATGTACGAATACATTCTACACCCACTGTATATCTAAAGTTCACAAAAGGATTAATAAATCTATGTAGTTTATCCTCCACAATCTTGCATATTATGTATCACTGCTTGTTCATCGGAAATTAATTCCGACCAGTACGACACTCATGTCTAAATTTAATACGACCTCAAAGGGTTAAGGGTGAAAATTATCCTTGAAGTTGAGAATGAAATACACTTTTATTAAAATTCTCAAAAACTAACGGAGATAGAAAGAAAACATCAAAAAGGTTTACTTTTTAACGAGCAATAGCAGTATCAAAACAGAGGTGGCGCCATTGTTAACCAATTATATCGCTTTTTTATAAAGATTGCTTGTTAAACATGTTTTTACTGGCTGAAGACTGGTTAGTTCAAAGAACAAGTACAGCCAATTAGAACACATATTTTCTCCATTTTTTGATTTGTTCACAAACAATGAGTAACATACATATTTCTTAAGTGCTAGCATAGGATTTCACACCTAATTTTACGGATTAATTTACAAAAAAGTGATGGAGTTGCTGAACAAATTAATTTTTGGAAAACAAAATATAACCGACCTCGAAAAGATATTAAAACTGCACTAAAAAGTATGAAATAATTTCTATTTCCTTTATATTGAATTATATTGAATAATATATTAAATTTCTATTTTCTTTATATTAAATTATCTAGAGACGCGGCAGCGTCTCGGCGCCAAGTACATGAACAATTATCCGTCACCGCGTATATATGGCGTTGAAGCTACCACGTATCTTTTACAGGAGAGATGGTCCATTCCAACCTAACCTGACATTTCTTTCATGAATATCTCAACATGCCTGCAATATTTTCTAAATTTAAAGGCATTTTTCTTATGTAAACCGCATATAAGCTTTCGAATAAAACCAAAATCAATCAAATCGGTCCACGTACAACTGAGATATCGTAATATCATGTCATGAATCTGTCAGAAACGGTATTTTTTTGTATGATTTTCCCGTCCTCAACCTTTAGCCAATAGGAGCTAAGCAAAAGCCGAGTGTCGTTCGTCGACTCTCAGAATCATTCGGTTCGGCATGGCTCGTCGGCCAGTCAAAAGTTTTTACACTATTGCATTATTAATTATATTTATATCAGCAAAATGTTTTCAATTGAGACTTTTTATTTAGAGTTTAATAACAAATTGCAGCTAGTGTTGTAAAGTGTTGATCAATCTTGACTACAAGGTAAGTTGTCAAAATCTGAATTGTCAGGTACCTTCATTCATACAGACTAGATCCATACTACTAAAGTGTTTTTAATTTAGACTTTTTATGTAAAGCTTATAGAAATGGAGTCATTTTCTCATTTCATCATTATCATTAAAATTTCTTACAGCAAGAAAATAATTGCAGGTATATATAATTATTTATAAATTGAACATTGAAAATTGAATAAATGTTTATAATATATATATATATATATATAATATATATATATATAATATATATAATATATATATATATATATATATATATATATGTCGATAAATAAGAATATATATATATATTCGCTTTTGTTACCCCCTCTCCTTTTATTTTACTATATAAAATTTATAAAAAATAATAAGTTAGACTTCTTATGTAGAGTTTACCGAAATATCAATTTTATTTTTATAAATTTAAAATAAATTCTACATAATAAATGATTTGTAAAAAGAAGTGAGATCCGATAAAAAACTTCAAAAAAGTAAAAAAATTACACCACGTACATGAAAAAATGGAGGACTCAAGGAGTTATCACAGAAAAATAGAAGATCCCTATAAAAAAACTACAAGAAAGTCGTTATCTTTGTAAAAAGAAGTGAGATCCCCATAGAAAACTTCAAAAAAGTAAAAAAATTACGCCATGTACATGAAAAAATGGAGGACTCAAGGAGTCATCAGGAAAAAATTGAAGATCCCCATAAAAAACTACAAGAAAATAAAAAAATATATGAAATCGAAATGAGCTGCCACTACATGGAGGTGCTTTCTCCAGCTAAAATGCTGTGTTGAACAGTGCTGACGTTCAGACCCTAATGACTACTCATACAAAGTGACTGCTCCGGCACTTTGGTGGTAAAATGAAGAGGGTAAATAGCGTATCTGCCACAAACCGAGACTGTTTAATAATTTGCCTAGATTTCCTCAGCCTGGAAGTCAAATGCTTGGCATGGCCAGGCAAGGTCAAGGTGTCGATGAATAAGAATTATTTTAAAACGCTAAATAATGAAAGTGTACTCACATTGTCAGACTTTTAAACTGACAAATTATCTGAAAGCTTGCGAGAGTAAAGGTATTAGCGTCGATGAATGACCTTAAAAATGTTTTAAAACCCAATACAATGAAAGTGTACTCATAATATTGTCAGAGTTTTAAATTGACAAATTACCTGAAAGTTTGTGAAAGAGGAAGTATGAGTATTGATGATGTAAGAATGCCTTGCCTGGCCACGCCAAGCATTTGACTTCCAGGCCACGGACATCTAGGCAAATGTCTAAACAGTCTCAGTTTGTGGTTGATACACTATTTAGCTTCTTCATTTCACCGCCAAAGTGCGGAGCAGTCACTTTGCATGAGTTGTCATTAGGGTCTGAAAGTCAGCACTGTTCAACACAGCATTTTAGCTGCGCATAGTTGGAAAGCACAGAATTTTACATTGTATTACAGAGTGTCGCTATTGCACTGTGCTGGAAAGCACCTCCATGTAGTGGCAGCTTATTTCGATTTCACATATTTTTTTATTCTCTTGTAGGTTTTTACGGGGATCTTCAATTTTTCCATGATGACTCCTTGAGTCCTCCACTTTCTCATGTACTTGGCGTAATTTTTTTACTTTTTTGAAATTTTTTATATTAAATAACCGAGAAAATACCTTGTAACACTATAAGACTCACCCTTGTATTATACATCTTTGAATTTATCTTATCATCTGCTACAGTACTAAGATAATGAAATACCTCATTCCTTTTAAAGAAACATTGATGATCTTGAAATTTCGGAAAATATATCCTTGAAATACTTTTCGCGAAAATAGTAATATTGCTCCATCGAAACTGAAAAGTTTTTAACAGAACAATTTTTGTTTAAGACAACGGACGTATTGTATTTAGGGTAGTCTTTAACTGGTACATCAAATTATGAAAAATTAGTTTTTGATTATCGCTATCAGAACATGTATTCGTACGATCTAAATTAAAAATATGGAAGAAATCATTTAATTCTATATGTATGGCTATCACCTTATTCATTTTCCTGTTCGAAGAAAAACGCATTTACGAATTTCCTTTTCATTCTTGAATCAATTTCATGTACATCGACGTGTAAAAGTTTTCAAACAGATAGATTTATCACCTTAGATTTCGAAACTGAGATTTAACCTAATTTTAACTTACTTTGCGTATAAGAGTATGATAAATGTGTTACGAGCCGGAGGGGGCGGCTGCGTAGCCGGGGTTTTTCTATTGGAATATGGTTTTGTTAATGGCTTGACCAGTGTTGTTAGGCAACACTGGGTGCCTTAAGGAAGTAGACGCGGAGACGAACCTACGTATGGCTAACGCAGGGAGCTCCAGGAGGTTGGTTATCGAGGACGAACCCACGTATGGCTAACGTGGGGAGCCTCAGGAAATGTTAGTATTAGGCCTCGTAACAGTTTTTGATGTACCTCGAGCGGCAAAGGTGCACCTTAATGGGTACTGGACTGGGTATTATAATTGATCAACACTAATTAAAAATGATTATATATATATATATATGTTCTGATATGCACCAGAACTTACAATTGTTATGAGAGTAATTGTCGCGGTGTACTAATGGTAATAAGCTAAGTTGTTACAAATATGAACTGAGTTGAAAGTGTAGTTTCGATTCCGCAAAGCAAGAATCTAATCCTTTTCGGTTTTCACGAACGGGAGCAAACGGGGGACGACTACAACGATAAAATAATGCCTAACAGTAGACTACGTACTGTATGGTTAAGATTTTGCTCGAAGGGGACTTGAACCCGATCTCACTAAGTTTTCTCGTGTCGACAATTCGTAAGAGCACGCACAGACGTGTACGGAACCCTTTCTAGACTTTGACTAGACCCGATATGCCTTCATCGTCACCCTTTTTATACTCAAAAATCATAGGCCAAGGGGTGGCAGGGAAGTACATTGCACGATTCCGAGATTTCCGAGGGACTACGCCCTAGCTTCGCATTGGTCTCGAATTCCTATGTCTACGCGAAGAATACCGGGTGCGCACATCCGACTCCAAATTAGGAAATTTAGAACGGGAACGTAACAAATGAAAGAAAACAGTGCAAAAAATAAACTCTGTTTATAATCTCGTAACTACATACTTAAAAGATTGTTAAAGTAGCGAGTTCAAAAGTTTCCAGACACTTCGTCTTACGTAAGAAAGTTATACTTTATCTTCCAATACAATGAACTAATTATGTATTTTACTGTTAACCATTAATGATATTATATAACCATGTCTTTTGCACTGATAATAGTAGCAGAACGACGAGGCATACAGTCGATTTCAATTCAAAACACTATCTGAATGGATTTTATTTTCATTCTTCTCTGACATTTTTAAATAGTTCTGTTTTGTTTGAATGCTGAAATTTATTTACGCGTTGCTTTAACTCTCAGGGATTGAGCTGATCAAGTTAATACTTTCATACTTTACGGTTACAGCCATTGTTTGTCCACAATCGTAGTGTGTTATGAGCAGTTATCGAATTGTAAGACTGAGGTTTTTACTGTTTCTCTTTCTGCATATTGCAATAGGTTTTTGATTAAAATATTCCGACACATTACACTGTTCATCATTCCTCTGATTTTCACAAGTGGACTGACTTCTTGACCGAAAAATATTCCTCAGATCACTAAGTTTCTTGCATCATGATTTACTGTTTGTACTTTGTATTTTATATTAGTCTGTTCTCCAACTAGATGTTCCACATATGCTTTTTGTTTGTGTGTGTTTATCTAGAGACGCGGTAGCGTCTCGACGTCAAGTACATGAAAAAATAGCCTCCCCGTATATGCCTGGCGCTGGCGCTACCGCGTATCTTTTACTCGAGAAAACGCGATTCCAACCTAACCCGAAACTTCTGTCATTAATATCTCGTCACGCCTGCTGTATTTTCTAAATCCAAAGGCATTTTTCTAATGTAAATCGCACATAAGCTTTCGAATAAAACCAAAATCGATAAAATCGATCCATGAACGACAGAGATATCGTAATATCATATCATGAATGTGTCAAAAACGGCAGCGTTTTTCTTTTCCTTTGACAAGGAATTTTTCGGCAACACTTAGTCAATAGGAACTAAGCCTGTTCGTCGATTCGTCGACTCTCGGAATCAGTCGGCAAGGCTCGTCGGTCGGAATTGTAATATGGCTGTCACTCATGCCGCTCGTTTATTTCTAACCTGTAACTGTCAGTTTGCATTTGTGACATTTGGTTTCTTGCAACAAGACTTTCTGACATGCATTGTGCGTACTTTTGAAAACTTAAAGGACAGAAACTGGAATTATAATAGAATAAAATGTGCGTTATCAATAGTGGATCTCTTTGTACATTTTCCCACTTTATTTATTAACATTTAAATTTGTTACAACAAGATTTTCTGCCACGCGCTGTGCATACTCGTGAATTTTATTCTAATACAATAAATTGTGCGTTACACATAGCGGATCTCTTTCTTTATTTCTCATTTCATTTTTAACATTTCAATTTCTAGCAACAAGACATTTTGCGATGCGTTGTGTGTACTTTGGAAACATAAAAGACTGAAACTGGTATTATAATATAATAAATTGTGGGTTAGAAATAGTGTAGACCTTTTTTTTCATTTCATACTTCATTTTTAACATTTAAGTTTGTTACAACAAGACTTTTTGCCATGCGTTATGTGTGTTTTTGAAAACTTAAGGGACTGAATCTGGTATTGTAATATAATAAGTTGTGCGTTATTCATATGATATTAATTTTATTTGTAAATAACACATACAAACCTTATTTTACTTGCAAATTAATGTAGAGCTTAAAATAAAAATACATTTGTCTTTTATTATAGTAAACATAGAGTCTACAATATACATAATGTGTCTGAAGCTAGATATAGGAAAGAGACCAGCTTCAGTTCTTTAAGTTTCCAAAAGTATACAGAACGCATGGCAAGATGTCTCACTGCAAGAAATTTAAATGTTAAAGATGAAGTGAGAAATGAAAAAAAAGAAATCAACTATTTGTAACGCATAATTTATTGTATTAGAATAAAGTTCAGAAGTACGCAGAACGCAGAAAGTCTTGTTGCAAGAAATTCGAATGTTAAAGATAAAGCGAGAAATGAAAAAAGGAATCCACTATCTGTAACGCACAATTTATCGTATTGCAATATCAATTTCAGTCCTTAGAATTTTCAAAAGTACACACAATGCATGGCAGAAAGTTTTGTTGCAAGAAATTTAAATAATGATAAAATGAACAGAGATCCACTATTTGTAACACATAATTTATTGTATTACAATAATATAGAAAAAGAGAGGTCAGACTTAGTCCTTTAATTTCTCAAAAGTACCCACGACACATGACAGAAAGTTTTGTTGCATTTAAATGTTACTGATAAAGTGATTACATTTTTTCTTTCTTCCTGCAATGCGTTCCGCGTACTTTGAAAACCTTAAAAGATTCAAACTGATCTCCCATTTTCTATTATTTGAAGTCATTCCCTATACAAATTATCTTTCTAAAAAGAAGTGAGATCCCCATAAAAAACTTCAAAAAAGTAAAAAAATTACACCAAGTACATGAAAAAGTGGAGGACTTAAAGAGTAATCATAGAAAAATAGAAGATTAGAAGAATAGAAGAATAGAAGATCCCCTTAAAAAAATTCAAGAAAGTAGAAAAAGATGTGAAATCGAAATGAGCAGCCAGTACATGAAGCTCCTTTCCAGTAAAGTGCAAGGTGACACTGTGTAACATAATATCAAATGCTGTGTTCAACAGTGCAGACGTTCAGACCCTAATGACAACTCATGTAAACTGACTGCTCCGCACTTTGGCGGTGAAATGAAGAAGCTAAACTTATGTATCAACCACAAACTGAGACTGTTTAGACATTTGCCTAGATGTCCGTGGCCTGGAAGTCAAATGCTTGACGTGACCAGGCAAGGTCAAGGTTTTGATGAATAAGAATTATTTTAAAATGTAAAATAATGAAAATGTACTCATATTATAAGCGTTTTAAACTGACAAAGTATCTGAAAGCCTGTGAGAGGAGAGGTATCTGCGTCAATGAGTGTCCTTAAAAATATTTTAAAACACAATAAAATGATTATGTACTCATATTGTCAAAGTTTTAAATTGACAAATTACGTGAAAGTCTGCGAGAGAGAAAGTATGGGTATTGATGATCTGAGAATGCTTTGCCTGGCCACGCCAAGCATTTGACTTCCAGGTGTAGTCGACTACACTACCCACTGTGCTATTGTCCGCCCCCGCACATATGCTTGCTTGTTTTGATTTAAATGCATGGGGCTCTCTTTCTCCCATATTGCACTACTATGCGTGTTCGGGATAAAATGGGGTATTGAAAGAAACCATGCACACTCGTTTCACGCCAAGAAACCGGACTTTATTAATCGAAGGATGAAAATCAAAATGTCCGAAGACTCGTAACATAGGATTCTCATCCGGATGAGAATTACCTTATGGGACGACTGTCCGGTCGGAATTGAATTCGTTTGGCGAAGTAACGACCGACGATACCTCACAATGCCCCTTCCTCGTCTTCGTTGCCACGCCTTGGCGCCCAAGGGGCGCGCTGACTGGGCCCCGATCTTAGGAACAAGGCCCAATCAGGGCGCCTTTCGTCCTACGCTCACCCCCGTCGCGGTGTCTTCCCCACAACCTCGAAACTAGGGGTAGGTGGTCGCCTGATGACTGACGGAAGGCCCAACGCCCTCGTGGGGTTTTCCGAATTTATGGCATGGCCGGCCGCCGAGCCTGGGAACCATGCGGAATTCTAAAGACCTCGAAACGGTCACATCTGGCTTGATATTGACGGCAATTAGCTATAAACCAAAAGCGACATATTTCGCGAGCATGTCATAAACTATTGTTGGCCCTCCGTTCAGTTTTCGCGTCGCTCGAGAAAGAATATTAACGACCTAACGGCACATGATTACAAAGGAGCCTAAATTCTGCCGACACTCGAGTTCTATCCGGAACAATGTGTACATGGAGTTATTGCACTTATCTGATTCTTTCTCATATTTTTCCATTACTTTATTTTACGCCATAGGCTTTTCTATGTTTTATATTTGTTAACCGGACCTAACCCAACCATGAAAAATCGGGATTCGAACTCAGGCTCTCAGCGTGATAGTTGATAACGTTACGCACTGCTTCCACACATATCCTTTGCCATAGTCTCTAAATAAATTACATTTTGACTCGTCTGAGAATGCATATTTTTCCAGTCTTCAACTATAAAATGCAAATATTTTTTGTAAGAGAAAACCTAATGGTTTGAGGAATATTTTTCCCCCAACAAGTCGGCTGAGTTGTAGAAATTAAACAAATTATGAACTGTGTAACGTATCGGGATATTTCATACAAAAATCTATTACAACATTCAGTAGATTCCTACTTGATCGTATCAACAGAGCATTCTACATTAACAACAGTGCATATAAATGATAAATTGAAAATACTAATCAATAGACTGCGGAACTTTATACATTTATAGGAAATTTGAATGTGCAAGACCCTACAAAATGCAAACAATATGCAAGAATATAAAAATAATTGAAAGTAAAGTTCATGTTATAATATTTACAGAATAAAATAAATTCCTATTTAGGTTCAATTTTTGTAGGGACGTTCGCGAAGATTTTATTTTGCATAAAGATCCGCAGTCTACTAATCAATGACTGCTGTCCTCTCGATAATGTATCTATGATATTCAATAACTCAATTAAGAGTCATCTTTCTAAAACTTTAGTGTTATTCGCATCATCGTTTCTTTCTGGTAAGAATGAAATTGACTATTAATTCTATCTTAATTGTCTCTTAATTTTAATTTTAATACTTACACAACCGACAACTCTACGTCCTTGTCTTTGCCAGACTTTAGCCGCTTCTCTGGTCGGAGAATGGCTGACCAGCAGCACTCTAGGCCAGGATGAAGCGCAGTGGCCGCTGGATCGACGAACAGTACCATGCTGCCATTCTCCTCCCGAACAAGACTCGTCAAATAAATATCGTTCGAGCAATTTTCGAATTTCTCCTTCTTCACGTAGGAGCGAATCGCCGCGTCCAGCGGCTCCTTCGACAGCATCTGGCATCTCGGATTCCATACCAGGTACCCGTCCACCAATCCTGCGAAACGCAATGAGTCGTTCACTATAGCTTTTCGATTTCCGATTATACCGGGTACATATTACACTCTCAGACCAAAAGATAACGCACGAGTAATATTGTTGCGCCGGGGGGTTGAAGCACGAGAATTCATTTTAATCAAATATAAAGTTTATTAACAAACTATAACTTTTAAACAATTTAACGATAATATAACGATAATCTTGGAGACTTGTAACGAAACGTCTTCTCTCTTTGAGTTCTCGAATCGCTCTCTATTATTTTAAAAGTTTGCCGCTTCCTGGCAACCGGAAGCGCGGGAACTCGTTTCCGCAACTTCACATCGTCGCAACATCTTCACACCGTCGCGACGATGTAATTCGGAACTGTAGTGCGGCATCTTCATACCGTCGCAACAATATTTCAATATTTTGAACGATACGAGGGTCAAACATGTAGGATTCTCGAGGAATGGGGAAGGTTCAAAAGTGCTTTACTTGTTGGTTACATATACATTATATTAAAACCACGCAGCTCGCAATACAGAAACTAATCGCTAAGACTGATCGCTAAAGACTAACTCACTCGTCGAACTTCCATACGTTTATATCCATTCATGTAGTATCCGCGCCTCCCATACCCAACAATAAGGAGTCAAATAAGAACACGAAACGTAGGGTACGAGATTGGTAGCGTAGGTAAAGCGGTCGACTGTGGATCCGAGGATCGTGGGTTCGAATCCCCGTGCCTTATTTTTCGTTTAGACTTCTACATTCATCCCTTTGCATTCATCTCGCTAACACTCTGTTCCACGGATCCATCGGTTACACTCACACAACGTTTATTCTTCGCTATCATTTGGCTTTCGGCGTCGGTCATCGATGAGCTCATATAAACATTCATACTATCCTATCATTCGATCTTAAACATTCTTTTAACACGCTTTCTCGGTCAAACGAACTTCCAAACATATTGGCGCCGGTCTGTCGCGACATGACCCGGTCGCTCTCACGCAACACACACACGCACACGCACTCGCCACTCACCCCACAAACATGTCGAGGGCAGTGTCGTATAAAGGGTGAATCATGTATCTTGTTCTTCTATTTATTCTATTTTAGTTCTTCTGATATTTTATTTTGACAAAAGTAAGGTTTCAGGTCGAATGTCAATATTTGTATTTGAAGAATCTGATCTTAAAACCGTTTTTGGGCTAAAATGGAACAGGGCACTGTGATTAGGTAGCGAAGGTAATGAAATTCTGAAGCTGAATGACGAAGATAAAAATGATAAAATATGTTTTTAAATGTCACTGTGTTTCTCGAGATTTTTAACCGACTTCGAAAAGGAGGAGGTTACTCAATTTGACACGTTTTTTTTTTATGTATGTTACTCGATTACGCCCTGACGGTTTGACCAATCGGGATGAAACCTGTTGCATCTTGTAGAGCATGTCTCCGGACTGGTCCCATTACCAACAAATTTTGGGATTTCTCATTTTTTACTGTTTTTTTTTTGTAAAAAAAAAACGAAAAATTTTGTATTACTTCTTATTCCGAAACGAATTGACCAATCGGATTGAATCTTCTTGCATTTGGTAGGGTTTCATTGCCTCTTAAACGTGTTACGAGCCAGGGCGATAGCGACGCGCGTGTGAGCCCTGCGAGTGGGATGAATTCAAGAATCGGAGAAGATACGATTAGTCCTGTTTATTTCAATGGATCCAAAGATTGAGGATGGAGTAGAAATCGCAGACGACTCTGACGCAAAGTCAGATAGCTGCTGGGAATTGGTATCTCCCGGTAAAGGGTAACCGTAGGGTCGGTATCTCCCCGTAAAGGGTAACCGTTGGGAAGGTTAGGTAAAGAATAAGAAAGGACAGATTGGTATCTCCCAATTAAGGGTAACCGTAGGATCGGTATCTCCCGGTAAAGGGTAACCGTTGGTGAGGTTAGGTAAGGATTGAATCGTATCGTTGGAATATAATACGCGTCGTGGATAAAGCCTCGCAACTATTAATTCTAAGCAAATAATAACTCGAGCGGTAAAGTTATTATGTTGTGGGGTCGTTACTCTGGTTAGGATTGCTTATTCCAATGGTGAAGGTTTAATAATGATTTAACAGACCTTTTAAGGTTAACAAATGATTATATATTCAAAACTGAATAATTCTAATAATACAATTGTACAGTGTCGTGTTGTCGCGATTAGTGTATGAATTTAATTACCTAATTGTTGCACGGTGTTAACGCACTGGCGATGCGGGGGTCGAGAATGCTTCTATGCCGTAATAGATTTTGTACCGTCCTCGCGGATCTATATAGTTAATGTTGATCGAAAGGGATCTGAAGCCCGATCTCACTGAAGCGCAATTCTGAAGAGGATCGACGCGACTTTACCAAGTAACTCTTTCGTACTAATCCCGCGAGTAACGAAAATCATGGATTTATATACCCCTAGATATTGGTGGGGATACGTCAGTGATTCCCATATATGGAAATTTGGCGGTTGCGATTTTCGTTACTCAGAGGTGAACATCTGTGGGGCTTTAGGGAAAGTTTAGATAAAGGGTTACCCACGCAACGCGAGTTAAAAGATGATTATGAGAAAAGTATGGTACAGCTGCAGGGTGCACTTTGGTAAGAATCCACATTCCAAGGGGTAGATAAAATAAATGAACGCGAGCTTCGAAAAGTACGGGTGTACATACGTAACAAACGCTTAAAAAGACATTTGACCTACTTTCATTTTTTACCACTTTATTGCACTTCTTATCGAAAATTGTACTATTTCACATATGTTCGGCCTGAATTCGATGAAATCGATGAAAGCCTTTACATTTTGCTGCCGGGCAGGTTTTCGAGTTGATCACTTTGCAAAAATGATTTTTCTTAGTGTTTATAACTATTGTTATTGCAAAATTTCTATTCTTCCGCCTTCGAGCCTTCCGCATTTCATGATAGATGAATTCGTGATGTTTCCATTTGTAAAAATTTATGGGCATTTTCAATGTTTATAAAACCATTGTTGGTGCAAAATTGGTATGCTCTGGTGTAGTTCGGCAAGGAATTTACCAAACGCAATCAATCCTTTCACATTTAGTTGCACATGCATTCCTGATAATCCCATTTGCAACTATACAGGGTGTCTCAAAAATGTTGGATGTCCTTGAATGGGATGTTTCGGGAGGTGATTTGAAACAATTTTTTCATAGCGAAAATGTTGTTCGAGGCTTCGTTAAGGAGATATTCCAGAAACAGAAACTCACGACCAATCAGAGCTCGAGTTTCTGTTTCTGGAATATCTCCTTCACGAAGCCTCGAACACCATTTTCGCTAAGGAAAGATTGTTTCAAATTACCCCCCCCCCCGGCCTCACCTGTAAACACCCCTTTCAAGGACCTCCAACGTTTTTGGGTCATCCTGTATATTGCTCATAACTATTGTTATTGCATGAGACCTATTGGTTATAGATTGCCACTAAAAAGAGTGAAATAAAATAATTTTTTGGAAAAGAAATTTAACCGATTTCAAAAAAGGTACAGTGAAAAGTATGAAATAATTTCTATTTCCTTTATATTAAATTATGTTAAATAACCTTTTCGTAGTCGGCGCAAAATTAAAAATTACTTACATTAAAAATTACCAAATTTGGTTTAGCTTTCTGTCGGAGGGACAAAACTTATGCCCTTAAATTATTGCTATCATCATATCTACTTTAGACATCTTATACATTAACACTTTTCACCATCGGCGCCTCCACCAAAAACTATTCCAAATCTACTCAGACAGTACTTTCACGTAGACATTTATTGTCTGATTGAGCGTTCCATAGGACAGTACCTCGACTATACGGCCATACCTGTAACCACACGAAGGTGATGGGTTTGTAAAACGACAAACAGGCGCCTAATAACTGATTATTAGTACCAGTGACCACTGGTAGGATTTCTTATTCTAACGAACCCTCACACAGCCGACCAGAAAAGAGACTGAAAAAATAAGCCCTCTCCATTATTACATTTCATCGAGGCAAGTACTCGGAAACCACGTAAAACTCTAGTCTTGAGCAATTGTAAGGAGTTTTGCTTTTGGGTCCTCTTTTTCTGGGGAAGTCTATTGCCATCAACAAACCCAGGGGACTGACCTGGACTTTCACGTAGACAGTATACATGTATACATTAAAACCATTCAACATTGCCGCCTTCACCAAAAACTAACTAAAGCAGGAATTAAAACTTTTTAATTTTGCGCCGACTACGAAAAGGTTACTTAACATAATTTAATATAAAGGAAATAGAAATTTAATATATTATTGAACATCATTGAATACAAATGAAATAGAAATTATTTCATACTTTTTAGTGCAATTTTAATATTTTTTCGAAGTCGTTTATATTTTGTTTAGCATTCAGTTATAAATAGCGGGACGTGAATTCCGTTAGCGACAACTAGGAATAGAATTTGGAATTTCGTGAATTCACGACAGCAGTCGCGGATGTGTTAAAATTATCGGTACGGACCATTCCGAATCAACCGTGAACTGTCTTAATATTTGTAGAACTAATCCACAAATTTTTGCTTGCAGTATCGTCGGCACTGTTGCATTTTTAGAAGAATGCAACATTAAGGAGGTATTCCAGTCTAGAGCGTCAATTTGTAGTTCGTTGTGAGGATTTTTTTTTTTAACTATAAGGAATTTTTATAAAAGGTTTTGAGCACGTATGTATTTACATTTTAAGAACATACACAATTTTTTGCAGGTAAATATAATCAAAATTAAACATAGTACATGTCATCTTGGACAGTTCCTCTTGAAAAAAGTATGTTCGTGATTGCCATAATTCCAGACGTTGTGGTTATTTGAATTGAAAAAATCAAGAAATATCTTTGTTGATACCAGCGTCACTATGACCCAAATCAGAATAATATTATGATATATTGAAAATTCAAAAGATGGCAGCACTTCAAAGTTTGGATTTTTTTGTATTCGATTGTGTTCGATTTTTTGTATTTTTGTTGTTCTTCTTACATTAAAAAAAAAACATATATTTAGAATAATCAGATTTTGAAAACTGTGGGTCGGGCGATAAAGGTACAGTAAATGCTCCGTAAGTGCAGAAACTCGGGACTGAACTAGTGGATTTATGGTAGACTTCGCACACTCTCTGATGTTTGCCGACAAGCTTCGAACGTAGAGAAGGACAGCGAATAAAGGAAGAGGACGGAGCGAAAACACCAGGGTATGTCGGTGAGACAATGTAATACAACGAAGAATCTTTTTTATTATTAACTTTTTTGTTCTAAAACTTTTACCATCATATTCCTGACATTTTTCTAATTAAAATGAGACCAAACACGACAAGTAAAATACAATGATTGATGTATCGAAACATTTCCAAACAATTGGGCATATTTCTTGGAGCTTGTCACAAAACAATGCAACGCATTAATGTTTGGAAAACTTTAGAAAATGTTTCCTTGGAAATAAAAGCTAATAAAACGTAAAACCGACAGACGAACAGATCGTGTGGCTTATCGGCTTTACAAAGTTAACCGTTTTAAAACCGCAGTTGACATTCATAGTGATATATAGCCACATCTAAATATTTAAATAAGTGTATGAACTGTTCAACGCCGCCGTTTACATGAATTCACTTTAGTGGAGAAAATAGCATGGTAAAAAGTTTTACGTAATATTGTTCGAAGAAGTTTTCTAGAAATTTGCAAATCGATTCGTACAAGTTTTACTAAAATAGAATATTAATTATATGAGTCGCGCGTCGTCGTCAACGACCATGCTTCGAGCGAGAGATTATAACTAACACTCTATTTCAGTCAATTTTGTACGAATCGATTTGCAAATTTCTGAAGAACTTCTCCAGACCTTAAGGAACAATTGTCATACTGCAAGTTGTTTCGAACGCAAGCTTCTCTCGATACTTTTTAACGGTGAAAATAAAAAGAATCATTAGCTGGCAGTTACATAAGCAAGCTTTAATCCAGAAAACTGAATTATCCACAAAAAAATGTTATACACACATTTTCCACAAAATCGACCTCTTGCAGATATTTAGCGATTCGGGGTTTTTTTGACGTCTGAAATTGTTAATAGTATTTCCCAATTTGTCATAAATTATCAATTATTGTCGTATCAGAAGAAATAAATGAAATGTTTAGTTTCAAATTAATTCTAATTCAAACTTTCCGCGTCTTTGGCTGTTTGAAAATTGTCTATATTATGTATATTATAATTTAAAAAAATAATATTGCTCTAAAATGACACACCCTAATACATACATTTTAACAAATTTATATATTACAAATTTTGGAAAACGATTTTTCTTAAATAGTTAAAACGTGATCACGCGGATATTAAAACGGCTATTTTTACATAAATATTATATTACAATTTTTCTCGACGTTATTAATTTCCATTATATAGACCATAGGTTCCCAAACTTTCTTGGCTCACCGCTCCCTTCTTAACCGACTTCGAAAAGGAAAAGGTTACTCAATTCGACATGTATATACAGGGTGTCCCAAAAATATTGGAGGTCCTTGAAAAGGGTGGTTCAGGGGGTGATTTGAAACAACTTTTTCCTTAGCGAAATTGTTGTCCGAGGCTTCGTTGAGGAGATATTAACGGAAAACACTGACCAATCAGAGCGCGCGTATACTGTTGGAGCGGCCGCGATAGCGATGGGTACGCGCTAGGTAGCCGCTCTCGTACGCGAACAAGTGACTCGACGTGCATCGAAGGATATTGACGCGGCCGCTCAGCGCGTAGCCTTCGCTACCGCGGCCGCTCCAACGGTATCCGCGCGTTCTGATTGGTCAGGGTTTTCGCTTAATATCTACTTAACGAAGCCCCATCCGACATTTTTGCAAAGGAAAAAGTTGTTTCAAATCACCTCCCGAACCGCCCCTTTCAAGGACCTCCAACATTTTTGGGACACCCTGTATATATTTTTTCCTCAATCAGTGATTCGACGGCGCCTCTTTTAGGTGAAATATACTATATTACTACATTATACATATATTTAAAAATAAGGACCGGTTTTTATTAAAATTACTTTATTGAAAGATATTAACATGTTGATGTATTGTTTAAAATTTGATAAACAAATATATATTATTAAAACAATTAATATAATATTGTTAGTGAGAAAGCTGAGCTTGGTGTAACGACAATAATTTTTCGATATTTGGTGTCAGATTTGTCATCAGCAATCTTAAATCGCCGCGTTCCACTATTGACAATCTATCTCTTTTCTTTGTTGCTAAATTGTTGATTACACTGACATTTACAAGATTTGTGGAACATTGAAGATATTTGTTAAAACATGCGTTCGAAGATTTTTAGTAGACATTAATCAAACTTTTGGCGCGTTCTTGCGAGTATTGCCCAGGGGACGGCAGTTGGTCCTCAGCGCCCCCCAAATTTGTCTTCGACCAAACGCCCCCTTATATCTCTTCGACGCCCACCGGTGGTCGATACCGACCCCGTTGGGAACCTTTGATATAGATTATTAATGCTTTTTTATATTTAAGGCATTTGCGGCTATTATTCCTTATAGTATTCATGGCTTCTGGATGGTCGCCGTGTCTGATAGTTGTATCTGTATCGGAGCTATCTAGCCCCGATGATGCAGACTACAACGTTCAGGAAATGTCGCGTCGGCAAGCTGAAATCAGACGCGGTAACCATTCGGAAGCCATGAATACTAATATTTTTGTTATTTTTACCATACATATATGTATAACATGCATCGTGCGAAGAACATGAAAAAGAAAGCTATGTGAACCTGGCACCCGACTTTTCAAAAATTAATTTTTTTTTATAGAAAATGATAGCATTTCGTTTATACTTGATTGTATCTACCACCAATAAGGGTCGCGTACAGCGGCAACTACATCGAAGAGGACCGGCCGAAGTGACGATGAGTGACAATGAACAACGATGACAAACGATTATACCACCAATAGTTTCGTTTGTACCTTCATCAATTAATAATTAGAAAAAATTAAAAAAATGATCATCACTCGACATTGAGATTTCTGAAATCTGTTTTTTCCCTATTCTTTAGAATCGTTTGTACCCGTTTGTACAGCTTTTCGTTTCGTTTGTACCTCGATAGTTTAAATTTTACAAGCAATTGTTGATACGGTTGAATTATAAAATTTAAACTATTAAGGTACAAACGAAAGGAAAAGCGGTACAAACGGGTACAAACGATTACGGGTACATATTTTTTGTTCCTCGAACAGAAAGTTAAACCAAGTTTGATAACATTTAATTTTGGGGATAGCTGAGACGATTCTGAACTACGATTTCGTTTGCAAAAATTTCGAATGGTGTCGAATTATTAACGAAAACGAAGCACTATCCGCAAAGGAAATTGTGGTTCAGAATTGTCTCAGCTACCCCCTATTTCCGGTTCTTACACTAATTCAACGACACCCAGTATACTCTACCCATGGAGATACTGTCTGAATAGGTTTAGGATAGTATTTGGTGGGGGCGACGATATTGAATAGTGTTAATGAATATGGTGTCTAAAGTGGATGTAATGATAGCAATAATTAAAGACCATATTTTTTGTTTCTCCGACAGAAAGTTAAACCAAGTTTGGCAATTTTGAATATACTTCATTTTAAATTTTGCGCCGCCTCCGGAAAAGGTGCATTGCATTAAATATGATGTATTTAATAATTTAACCAAATTCATCAAACGATGGTGAATAACAATGCAGTATAAATAGAAATTATTTCACACTTTTCATTGCATTTTCCCATACTTTTATCTAGAGCTAGTGCGTATTCATATAAATTACCTAGAAATTATTTCATACTTTTCATTGTACCTTTTTTGAGGTCGGTTAAATTTTTTTTCCAAAAAATTATTTTATTTCACTCTTTTTAGTGGCAATCTATAACCAATAGGTTTTATACAATAACAATAGTTATGAGCAATATACAGGATGATCCAAAAACGTTGGAGGTCCTTGAAAAGGGTTGTTCCGCGGGTGGGGGGGGGGGGGGGGGTTGAAATAATTTTTCTTAGCGAAAATGTTGCTCGTGGCTTCGTTAAGGAGATATTCCAGAAACAGAAACTCCCGACCAATCAGAGTGCAAGTAGGCCGGAGGATCTCCTTAACGAAGGCTCGAACAACATTTTCGTTAAGAAAAAATTGTTTCAAATCACCCCCCACCCCGAAACACCCCATTCAAGGAAATCCAACATTTTTTGGACACCCTGTATAATTGCAAATGGGATTATCAGGTATAGATGTGCAATTACATGTGAAAGGATTGATTGCGTTTGGTAAATTCCTTGTCGAGCTACACCAGAGCATAGCAATTTCGCACCAACAATGATTTTAAACAATGAAAGTGTCCATAAATTTTTGCAGATGGGAACATCACGAATTCATCTATTATGAAATGCGGCAAGTTCCATCGCGCTCGGTAATTTCCTCACCGAGTTACATCATATAATAGGAATTTTGCGATAACAATAGTTATAAACAATACAGAAATTCATACATTTTTGCATCTGTAATCATTGCGAAAACCTCTCCGCCAGCAAAATGTAAGGGGTTTCATCGATTTCAGGCCAAACATACGTGAAATAGTACGCTTTTTGCGATAAAATGTGATATAAAGTAGTAAAAAATAAGACAAGGACAAATGTTTTGTTATGGGACCAAATGGCAAATGTTCTTCCAGATGCAAGAAGTTTCAATCCGATTGGTCCATCTGTCTCGGTGTAAGAAGTGTTACGTATACAGAAACTCGCTGTTTGTTTCCGAAGCTCGCGTTCATCAATTTTATTTTATCTACCCTCCTGGAATTTGGAGCTCGGTCTCCCTGGAGTGCATCCTGCAGCTGCATACTCTTAACATCATCTTCGACTTGCGTTGCGTGGGAAGACTTCTTATCTACCCTTTCCCAGGGAACGCAGCTGCTTACCTCAGAGCCACGAAAATCCTAACCGTCAGATTTCCAAATATGGAAATCACCGACGGATCCCCACCAACATTTAGGGGTATATAAACCCACGATTTTCGTTGCTCGGGGGATTAGAACGATAGAGTTACGTAGAGTCACATCACGTCCATCGTTGCAGAGTGTGCTTTAGTGAGATCGGGCTTCAGTTTCCCTTTCGATCAAGTTAACCTTATAGATCCGCGAAGACGGTTTTCATCTATTACGGCATTTAGAATCACACTCGACCCCCGCATCGCCAGTGCGTTAACACCGTGCAACAATTAGGTAATTAAATTCAACGTTTACTACACACGACCGCGACAACACAACACTGCACATTTGTACCTTAGTATAGTTATTCTGAATATATATATTCTTTTGTGTAAATTCAAAGTTTCCTAAGTCAATTACTAAACCTTCACGATATAACAAGCAATCCTAGCCTGTGTAACGATCCCACAACATAATAACTTTGCCGCTCGAGTTATTATTCAATTAAATTAATAAGTTGCGAGGCTTTATCCGCGACGCGTAGTATTCATCAACGATACGATTTAAGCTCAGTGTATTCAACCCGAATTTCCTAATTCAACCTATCCTGCGGTTACCCTTTACTGGAAGATACCGATTCCTGCAACTATCTGACTTCACGTCAGAGTCGTCTGCATTGTCTAATCTATCCTCAGCCTTCGGCACCATTGATACACAATAATTAATCGTATTGGTTCAATTCTCAAATCTATCCCACTCGCTGGGCTCACACGCGCGTCGCTATCGCCCTCGCTCGTAACAGTGTTTTTTATTTTACACAGCTTGAATTTTGAATTGAAACATCTGAAAAAATTCTGGAACATGTAATTCACTAACTGAAATATCTCTGATTTTTTCAAAAATTTGTCCTGCAACAGGACGAGAGAAATTGGTCAAAAACGTGATTTTTGTTTTTTCTTGTTTACTCTTCTATCAGTCGAGATAGGGACTTGAAACTTGACACAGATTAGTCTTTTTTGATATCCTATCGAATATATCATTGGAAATCGAAATCGGTCTAAGGACACTGTTGTTAAGGTTAAGGGCATTGTTGTTCTAAAAGGGGTACTGAATATTAAATTCTCGTTTAAATTTATACTATTTTTATATAATTTCAGATAGTACACTATACAATAATATTAGTGAAATAAAATATATAAGCTAAATCAAAAGTACTTCTTTTTTTAGCTTTAAAAATGTGAAAGGTGTAATGAATCGTAAGTGGCCTTTGATTTTTCACAGTAGCTCTCTATATATTTTTCTTTTGTGTACATTACCGGCCATTAACTTCAATAGACCCCATACCTGCAACTTTTTCAACGGAAGACGAACGTAATTAATGGTGTCGTACATTTCGAGGGTACCATCACCTATGGTCTGAACTAGAATTATACCGATAGCTTGAATATTTTAGCCCTGCTCTCATATTTTAGTTGACAATTTTCCGGAAAAATTAAACCTTAATTTTTAAACAGCTGCGATTCCGATAAAAAATTTAGTACTTACTTAATTCTAGTTCAGACGATAACTACATTCATATAGATTGAAGAAAAAAAATCGTTTCCCTGTCTCAGACGACTAGAACCCCCACAGCCTGTGCGCCCGATTGAACGAGCGTCTCACGCCACAACCTGCATAACAGCGCATAACTTGTATAGATTTCAATCAAGTATTTCATAAAAATTTGTGTTTTTAGTTGAAATGTGTTTTATTATGCATAAAGACCCTGGTACTGTAGGTTTGATAGTTTTCGCAAAATTAATTCTTAAAAATTGCTGACAAAACAAACTTCTAGACGATAATACCCCCTTAATGAATTCGAATATGATTACTTCACTTCAATAAATACAAATTTCTCTCAAAATACCTTCCTAGTTCTGTTCCTCCTTGAAATAAGTACAAACACGTCGGTGTATTGAAATTAATGGCTGGTAGTGTATTTTACGTTTGTTGTACTTTCATATTCGATTTAACCTCTCTTAAGCTGGCAGGACCAAATCAGCAGAATCATATCGGACTTAGTGGAATATTTAGTACTTATTTTGTACTAATTTGTACCATCAACAATAATTTTGTACAATACCTCGTGCCGTTTTCGAAAAAATCGTGGCGCTGCTAGCTTAATATTAATATTACGATTTTCTTGAAAATGGTAACAGGTACAAAATTTCTTTTGGTGCTACAAATTAGTACAAATTTAGTACTAAATGTATCCGCTTTGATTTTTTCATTTATATTAATTTTGAATATTTTCAGCCACTAGCTTAACGTTAAACTAGCAGCGCCACGATCTTTTCGAATACGGTACGAGGTACAAAATTTCCTTTGGTGGGACAAATTAGTACAAATTCAGTACTAAATGTATCCGCTTTGACTTTTTCATTTATATTAACTTTGAACATTTTCATCCGCTAGCTTAATATTAAATTAGCAGCGCCACAATTTTTTCGAATATGGTACGAGGTACAAAATTACTCTTTGTGGTACAAATTAGTACAAAATAAGTACTAAATGTATCCGCTTCGATTTTTTCATTTATATTAATTTTAAACATTTTCAGCTATTAGCTTAATACTAAGCTAGCAGCGCCACGATTTTCTTGAAAATGGTAACAGGTACAAAATTTCTTTTTAGGGTACAAATTAGTACAAATTCAGTACTAAATGTATCCGCTTTGATTTTTTCATTTATATTAACTTTGAACATTTTCATCCGCTAGCTTAATATTAAATTAGCAGCACCACAATTTTTTCGAATACGGTACGAGGTACAAAATTACTCTTTGTGGTACAAATTAGTACAAAATAAGTACTAAATATTCCACTAAGTCCGATATGATTCAGCTGATTTGGTCCTGCCAGCTTAAGAGAGGTTTCGATTTATATCCATCGAGTAAAAAAATCGTGGTGAGACATATCCCCCGCGTGAACCAAAGAATCTTTACGAGGAATCCGTAATATGACACGTGACCTTTGAATGGGAAAAGGTTTCAGCCCAACCTTATGGGATAATCCGACAGTATTATTCGTCGACGCGTGCGTTTATCTATGTACTTACCCTCCGTGACGTTGTACGCCCCGTAGAGAGAGGGGTAGCGTGGCTCGAACTCGTAACCTTCCTCGGTTGAAGCGACGTAAAGGCTCGCCAGGAAACCGGCCGGCAACAGCAACAACACCAGGCTCGGCCGTCGGCAAACGCACTCGACGAAACGCGAACGTTTCTTCGTTTTTCGCATGATCGAATCGTCGCCGATTTCACGTTCCTCGTCGCACCTGACGAGCACCCGCACCACTCGACTATTGCTGTCCACGTTTCACGTGCGCGATACCATTCCGTCGCGAGCGTGTCCCTCTCCCCACGATGCCGCCTCGACGCGACCGCGGCGTTCGCGGTCAGCCAGGACATCGAGCGACTTCTCTGTTCGCCTATCGAGCGTGGGCGAACCAGAGATGGCCAAAATTCTTATCTAGATGAACTTTTCCCACCACCGATAAAAGATACGCGACCTTTTATCAGATATCCGTCACCACTTTCTCCCCTCGATTTCAGTTTCACGCATTTCAGAATTATTTCTCTGTATTATTCGTGTACCTGAGAATTATTTGATTTCCGAATTCAGAATTTGGGAACGACAAGTATCCGTGGAAGTAACTTCGCGGAACTTTACAGAGATATTTTTGCGCTTTTGCGTGGTTACGTTGAATTGCGAAATGGAATTACATACCACGTTGTAAAAACAAATACCGATCTATGAATACACGAATTTCAATCATAGAACGACATCATAGGACGAATCGCGATGAAAGAACAGTAACTGATCCGTAAAGTTATGTATAAGTACAGCCCTCCGTTCGTTACGCGTTAAATACAGGTAGGAGTACGAATTGCAGAATGAAATTACATTTCGTGGCGGAAGAATAGCGTGACAGTTCGATCGAAAGTACACGGTTGAAAGGTCACTGCGTTGTTTTCATGCATCATCTGTTATTCGAGTAACATTTTGCGCTTTTCGAGGGCGAACGACGCGCGAATTGGAGCACGCGAGACAAGCCAGACGACCCTCGAATGGCCACCAATTCCGTCGATTAAATAAGTGCCGGTGCAACGTTCGAGCTGCGTCGCTCGTGCGTGTAGCAGTCCGTGGCTTTTACGTTCCGATTACGTAACACGAACATAAATAATGGATCTCTCGGAATGACGTCGACGGAGTCCCGGAGACGACTAAACGAAACTCGATGCGGTTGATAGTGCGAGCGGCCAGGGGGCGAGCCGGCGACGAAACACGAAGCGGACCGACGATACACGACGGATGGTAATGCAGGGTTGTTCTCTGGTTCGTTCGGTGGTTAAAGCGCTCTCTTTACACCTCAGCGTTTACACCTGAGACTATACTGTAATATATACTATAATATTTTGACCTTCGGATGACCTGAGGAGTTATTCTTATAAAATCATACTCTAACGTACAGAGTCGTCACATTATATGTACAGTGACTCCCAGAAATATTCGGACACTAGTGTATGGTTAGATTTATGGCTTGGTATCGTAGTTATTAAAAAAGCAATCGTCTTCGTTACTTTTTCCAATAATAAATTATTTATTAACATTATGAAAGATATATACATTAATCCAAAAATTTACATAAATTACATAATAACAATAAACAAACGAAAGAATACCGCATTTCGGGTCACAAAAATATTCGGACATTATGAGGAATAAGATTTATTAATTAAAATTAAACATTATATGTTCCACATTAATATTTTGTTGCAAATCCCTTTTGTTTTATAATATGTCTCAATCGATTCGGCATATTATAAATTATTTTTTTTAAATATTCTGTCGAAATGGATGCCCATTCTTCGTGAAGCCTAATTTTAAGTTCTTCTTTGGAACGAATGGGTGTCTTGCGAATCCGTTGGTTCAACTTATCCCATAAGTTTTCTTTAGCGTTAAGGTTTGGTGATTGTGTAGGTGGATGAAGGACTTTGGGGCAATTATACAATAAAAATTCTTAGACAATGCGCGACTTATGTTTAGGATCATTATCCTGGTAAAATTTTAAACCTTCAGCAATCCCCATTTTTTCTGTACTTTGTTTTAAATTGCTTTTTAAAAGATTCAAATAAGCATTCTTATCCATGATGCCATCGATAAAAACTAAATTGCCAACGCCGGAAGTCGAAATGCATCCCCACACCATTACACTGCCTCCTCCGTGTTTTATCGTACCCGATAGATATGTGAACTTGGCACCCGACTTTTCAAAAATTAATTTTTTTTATAGAAAACGATAGCATTTCGTTTGTACCTGATTGTATCTCCAATAGTTTCGTTTGTACCTCCACCAATTAATAATTAAAAAAATTTCAAAAAATGGTCAGCACCCGACATTGAGATTTTTGAAATCTGTTTTTTCCCTATTCTTTAGAATCGTTTGTACCGCTTTTCGTTTCGTTTGTACCTCAATAGTTTAAATTTTACAATTAAATTTTAAATTTAACAAAGCAATTGTTGATCCGCGTAAGAGTGAATTTTGTTAATTTTCAAGATATTTAAAATCTGTTTTTTCCCGATTCTTTAGAATCGTTTGTACTCGTCAGAAACGTCTTTCTTTTCGTTTGTACCTCAGTAGTTTAAATTTTATAGCAATTGTTGATCAGCGTAAGAATGAAGTTCGTTAATTTTCAACTATTGAGGTACAAACGAAAAGAAAAGCGATTCCTGCGGATACAAACGATTCTAAAGAATCGGGAAAAAACAGATTTTAAATATCTTGAAAATTAACGAACTTCACTCTTACGCGGATCAACAATTGCTTGTAAAATTTAAACTATTGAGGTACAAACGAAACGAAAAGCGGTACAAAGGGGTACAAACGATTCTAAAGAATCTGGAAAAACCGATTTCAAAAATGTCGACGTCGAGTGATGATAATTTTTTTAATTTTTTCTAATTATTAATTGATGAAGGTACAAACGAAACTATTGGTGGTACAATCAGGTACAAACGAAATACTATCGTTTTCTATAAAAAAAAATTAATTTTTGAAAAGTCGGGTGCCAAGTTCACATAGCTGTACCCGATAATGTGATATTCTTTCGGTTGTCTATTGCTATTATGTAATTTATGTAAATTTTTGGATTAATTATACATCTTTAATAACATTAATAAATGACTTATTATTAAAAAAAGTAACGAAGACAATTGCTTTTTTAATAACTACGATATTAAGTCATAAAGCTAACCATACACTAGTGTCCGAATATTTTTGGGAGTCACTGTATATATTTGAATTTATCTTTTTATTAGATACAAGATTACAGTAATGAATATACCCAATTCCACGTTAAAAAGAATTCAATGATCTTGGAATCTCGAAAAATATGACCTTAAGGTCATTTTTTTCTGTCATAGTATATACCCTTTTGAAACAAACATTTTCCTTTCGCGACACATCGTAATATCATTGAAAGTAACGGAGATATTTAGAAGAACAGTTAGCCCCAAACATTGCAAAGAATTTTATCAGGAGACACTAATATGTAAATCTCTTATCCTCTGGATCCAAACCGCCGATTTCAGAGGTGCGTGGCTATCAAAAAAATGATTTTTCTTTACATGTTTTTTTCTTCCATTGTGACTACATCTCTGTTTGATATTTTTTTTTAAAGTAATATATCGTCAACGTTAAAATTTTGTTATAGCATGTATGAGAAAGATCATAAAGGTGTAGGGGAACTTCACAATATTTTTAACGTAATAGTTTCGTAGACGACGTGAAAACCTAGGTATGGACTGAATTAAAAAATCGTCGTGTATTTGTTGCCATGATATTTATTGTTTGAACTATTTAGACGATACACAACGTCGACGCGTCGCATTTAAACGAAAACAAAGTCTATGACTGACAAAAAGTGACAGTGTGAGCCATAATGCAATTTTTTAATAAGACTTTTAGTTATTACTTTTAGTTATTATATACAGGGTGTCTACAGTTAAGTCCGGACAAACTCAGGGAATTAATTCAACAACTAATTTCCTACAAAAAGTTCCTCATAGACATTTGTCTAAATACCCCTTATTTTAGGAGTATTTTCTTTTTTGAATTTTTTTAACAACTTGTAACATACACTCGCCGTCAAAAAAATAGGGACACTTCTTCAAAACGCTATAACTATGGGAGTTTTCAGCCGATTTTCGTGAAACTTCGTCAGGAGTAGTTTTGAAGTGTCCTCTGGGTGTGTGCAAAGTTGCATTGGCGAGGGTTGATGAGAAGGGGTTAATTCACCCCGTTAAAGGGGGGCGCGTCGAAAAGCGTCATTTCTGAAGGTGCCAGGAGTAATGGAAAGGGTTAAACAAATTAGAAAAACCTTTGGGGCGACTCTCCTTGATGCCCTCTACAAAATGCACCCCATGAAATCCCTCTCGGACAAACCCACCCGCCACAACCTCCCACCCCCTCTAAAATCCACAATTTTTGGACGACGGTCTCGATTTTGGACTCAATGCATTCTCCGGACTCCCCTGATCCAGAAAATGCCATCACCCATACCGTGCACCCCATAGGCACCCTTTGGGGAGGGGGGAGGTGGGACAGCTCTCAAATTTTCAACCCCCTTCGTAAGGGAGCACTTCCACACATCGGAGGGCGATGAAATTCACCATGTTTGTTCTCGATAGGTTAAGGATGAATGCGGAAAAGGTCCCGTTTCGAAGACAGCCCCCGAACTGAAGGGAGGAGGAGGGGCAAAGGTAGGGGTGGTCCACTCCCAAGTGTAAGGGTTGGAACGTCACAGTTTTGATGTCTGTTTCCTGCGTGAATGGCAATAAAATACGAAAATGTCGTTTTTTTAGGAAAACCCACCCCCAAATTCAGGCCCATCTGCAGGGTGAACGAGCAACCCCACGTCAACGCCGTTCATGGTATCGGATGCGCGAAAGCTTTATTAACAGATACCCAAAAATTCAGATTTTTTCAATCACGCTATCGTTCTCAAATCGGAGTAGATTTGAAAGAGTAATAAGTGGGCCGGACGGAGCCGGCATTCAGAAGTGGAGCGAAGGCCTGCACCCGAACGTTGTCAGCCCACGTTAAATTGGAGTTCGGTCTGGTCTGACCACGTATGGATGCAGGCCCTCGCTCCACTTCTGCATGCCGACTCCGTCCGGCCCACTTACTAATATTTCAAATCTGCTCCGATTTGACAACGAAAGCGTGATTGAAAAAATCTGAATTTTTGGGAACCTGTTAATAAAGCATTCGCGCATCCGATACCATGAACGGCGTTAATGTAGGGTTGCTCGTTCACCCTCCAGATGGGGCTGAAGTTGGAAGCGAGTTTTTAAAAAAATCGACATTTTCGTATTTTATTGTCATTTACGCGGGAAAAAGACATCAAAACTGTATCAGCCCGACGTCCTGGACTGTTGGACATGTAATCCACGCAACGTGACAACGTTCCAACCCTTACACTTAGGAGTGGACCACCCCTACCTCTGCCCCCCTCCCTTCAGCTCTGGGAACAGTTTTCGAAACGGGACCTTTTCGGCATTCATCCTCAACGTATCGAGAACGAACATGGTGAATTTCATCGCCCTACGATGTGTGGAAGTGCTCCCTTACGAAGGGGGTTGAAAATTTGCGAGCTGTTCCACCCCCCCCCCCCCAAGGGGTGCCTGTGGGGTGCACGGTATGAGTGAGAGCATTTTCTGGATCAGGGGAGTCCAGAGAATGCATTGAACCCAAAATCGAGACCGTGGTCCAAAAATTGTGGATTTTAGAGGGGGTGGGGGGTTATGGGGGATGGGTTTGTCCGAGAGGGATTTCAAGGGGTGCATTTTTTAGAGAGCATCAAAGAGAGTCGCCCTAAAGGTTTCTTTAATTTTTTTAACCCTTTCCATTACTCCTGGCACCGTCAGCAGTGACGTTTTTCGACGCGCCCCCCTTTAAGGGGGTGAATTAACCTCTTCTCGTCAACCCTCGCCAATGCAACTTTGCACACCCAGAAAACACTTCAAAACTACTCTTGACGAAGTTTTACGAAAATCGGTTGAAAACTCCCATAGTTATGACGTTTTGAAGAAGTGCCACTATTTTTTTGACAGCGAGTGTACTATAAAATTTATTTCTAAACGGATATAAATGTTATAAGCCGTTCATAATAACTATAATCAACATTTCACGAAATAGAGCAATTGTTTAAGTTTTCATTCTATTGTTTTATAATAATAAGTTGTATTCTATTGTGTTGTTTTATAAACATTAGAATCTAGAGACGCGGTAGCGTCTCGGCGCCAAGTACGTGAAAAATTATCCGTCACCGCGTATATATGGCGTTGGAGCTACCACGTATCTTTTACAGGAGGGATGGTCCATTCCAACCTAACCTGAATCTTCTTTCATGAATATCTCAACACGTCTGCAATATTTTCTAAATTTAAAGGAATTTTTCATGTATCATGGGTTTGTGGGGGATGGGTTTGTCCGAGAGGGATTTGATGGGGTGCATTTTGTAGAGGGCATCAAGGAGAGTCGCCCTAAAGGTTTTTTTGAATTTTTCAACCCCTTTCGCCATCCCTGGCTTGTTTCAAAGAGGCATATTTTTACACCCTCCCCTTTAGGGGGTGAATTAACCCCTTCACATCAATCCTCGCCAATGCAACTTTGCACACACCCAGAAGACACTTGAAGACTATTTCTCACGAAGTTTCCCCGAAATCGGTTCAAAACTCTCATAGTTATGAGCATTTGAAAAATCGTTCCGGTTTGCTTGTCCGCTAGTGTAGTAACAGAATGACGGGGCATAAAGTCGATTTCAGTTAATGCTACGCGTAAACAAGTTCAATCATTGAAGCAAAACAGAATTATTTAAAAATATTAGAGAAGAATGAAAATAAAATCCATTCAGATATTATTTTGAATTTAATCAACTTTACGCTTCGTCGTTGTGCTGCGGAAATCTTTGAACACGTTAGTTTAGCAATTTTTTAAATATGTAGTTACGATATGATAAACAGAGTTTTTTCTGCAATTTTGTCTATCTTTTATCATACTCTTATACTTAATACTAGTTAATGTTAATTTAAGTATAAGGTGAAAAATGTATTATATAAGCATATAAGCTGTACACTGTACGTGGTATATGTATAAGATTGAAAATTAGCGCACCCTGAGATATAGGTAAATACATCTAAAGAAAGTATACCTTCTTTAACGAGTATGAGATTTTTAGAGTTGCCGCGCTTCTTATGCTCCGCAGCCGCCAACTGTAAACACAGAGCCGGAAGGACAAGATAACAAAGAGTACGTGTGCACAACAGGTATACAAAGACGATATAGACAGAGAAATAAAATTCATAATAATTAAAAGATATTTAGGAGTGTAAATAAAGAATCGATTGAATAATAGGCTTCAATTGTCGTTTCTTGATTTACAGGTAAGAGTGTGAATATTGTAAATAAAAGAGTAAATATTGTAAAATAAAATTTTCTCTTGATTTACAGAGAAACAAATTCTCGCTTATAATTAATCTCGACACATTATAGTGTTTGTGTTATATGTATACATATATATGTCATTCTGATATTTAAAAATAGTTAAAAATATATTTTGTCGTTCACAACATTTTCTACGACCTCGAATGCGCCACCATGAGGGAGTTAGACCCACAGTTTAAAATGCTATGATCTAATTGTGATTATTTTTACACGGAATGGTATGTCAGACCTCGTTTAGTGTCGACGCTTGTCATCGCGTCTTATCACTTGTGCAGTAGCAACTGATAGTTGATTCCGGCAGAACTAATCGTAGACCTGATAGCGAACAAGACCTGATATTGTATCGTGTATCAAAACAGTCACAGTAGCTGTCTGCTATGATTTTGATATTGTAGGATGTGAGGAAAGATTGCTTGGTACAAGTGACAGTTTGTTTGAACCAGTTGCAATGAATGCGTAGACAATAAAAGTATTTGAAAAATAATATTTGAAAAAAAAAATATAACCAACTTCGAACAACATTCAAATTGCATCGAAAAAGTATGAAATAATTTCTAGTTAATTTATATGAATACTCGCCAGCTCTAGATCATTCAGCGTTCCGTAAAAATGTACAACTTCTGTATTGTAAAAAACATTCAAGACGTATTTCGTATTAACACATTGCGTATGACGTTTCTTTTTTTCTTTTTTCTTTCTTGCGTACTGTGATGCCCGGTTCAGTCAGATACCTCGATATCGTCGACAGGAAAAATTAAAGACCGACACTCACGGAAAACAATACTTTATTATAAAATTCGACGTGCCGTTACAAAACTGGTTTGCGCGCGGTAAAACTGATAACTGACTGCTGGATGGAAAACTATGGCCTTTTATGGATTTCGGAAACTGGACTTTGGGGCTATGACTGGATCGGAAAGGAAGGAGAGTTTGGAAGCTGAAGGGTCGGGAGTGAGTAATGGTGAAAGTTGTTGTTTTGGTTAAGGGGGCAATCTCACTGTGAACGCACAAAAAAAAGCATATTTTCAATCATTTTTTTCTCAGGAACTATTGCATAAAATTGAATGAATGTTTTTCCCCCTTAAAGGTATGATTAACGAAAGTAAATAAAACATTTTCTTTTTGGTAAAAAATATATCGTCATTTATTTACAAAGTAATATTTATGCATGTGTGCAAAAAAAAAGTTATCCGCTGGCGCGGGTGATTTTGGCTCCCCTGGTAATCTGAAACAGAAAATCGAAAAAGTTTATTAAACTATGTCGTCACACATATCGTCGGAACCGCCAAGTAGTTGATATTTTGATTTTTACTTACAATTTCACCTGATTTACGGTACAAAAAAAGTGTTTTTTTTTTCTCTCTTTCACAAGAAACGCTGCCATTTTGTTTATTTTCGATGAAATAAATAAGTGGAGGTTCAGACCATAGGTGTGACGACATAGTTTAATAAACTTTTTCGATTTTCTGTTTCAGATTACCAGGGGAGCCAAAATCACCCGCGCCAGCGGATAACTTTTTTTTTGCACACATGCATAAATATTACTTTGTAAATAAATGACGATATATTTTTTACCAAAAAGAAAATGTTTTATTTACTTTCGTTAATCATACCTTTAAGGGGGAAAAACATTCATTCAATTTTATGCAATAGTTCCTGAGAAAAAAATGATTGAAAATATGCTTTTTTTTGTGCGTTCACAGTGAGATTGCCCCCTTAACCAAAACAACAACTTTCACCATTACTCACTCCCGACCCTTCAGCTTCCAAACTCTCCTTCCTTTCCGATCCAGTCATAGCCCCAAAGTCCAGTTTCCGAAATCCATAAAAGGCCATAGTTTTCCATCCAGCAGTCAGTTATCAGTTTTACCGCGCGCAAACCAGTTTTGTAACGGCACGTCGAATTTTATAATAAAGTATTGTTTTCCGTGAGTGTCGGTCTTTAATTTTTCCTGTCGACGATATCGAGGTATCTGACTGAACCGGGCATCACAGTACGCAAGAAAGAAAAAAGAAAAAAAGAAACGTCATACGCAATGTGTTAATACGAAATACGTCTTGAATGTTTTTTACAATACAGAAGTTGTACATTTTTACGGAACGCTGAATGATCTAGAGCTGGCGAGTATTCATATAAATTAACTAGAAATTATTTCATACTTTTTCGATGCAATTTGAATGTTGTTCGAAGTTGGTTATATTTTTTTTTTCAAATATTATTTTTCAAATACTTTTATTGTCTACGCATTCATTGCAACTGGTTCAAACAAACTGTCACTTGTACCAAGCAATCTTTCCTCACATCCTACAATATCAAAATCATAGCAGACAGCTACTGTGACTGTTTTGATACACGATACAATATCAGGTCTTGTTCGCTATCAGGTCTACGATTAGTTCTGCCGGAATCAACTATCAGTTGCTACTGCACAAGTGATAAGACGCGATGACAAGCGTCGACACTAAACGAGGTCTGACATACCATTCCGTGTAAAAATAATCACAATTAGATCATAGCATTTTAAACTGTGGGTCTAACTCCCTCATGGTGGCGCATTCGAGGTCGTAGAAAATGTTGTGAACGACAAAATATATTTTTAACTATTTTTAAATATCAGAATGACATATATATGTATACATATAACACAAACACTATAATGTGTCGAGATTAATTATAAGCGAGAATTTGTTTCTCTGTAAATCAAGAGAAAATTTTATTTTACAATATTTACTCTTTTATTTACAATATTCACACTCTTACCTGTAAATCAAGAAACGACAATTGAAGCCTATTATTCAATCGATTCTTTATTTACACTCCTAAATATCTTTTAATTATTATGAATTTTATTTCTCTGTCTATATCGTCTTTGTATACCTGTTGTGCACACGTACTCTTTGTTATCTTGTCCTTCCGGCTCTGTGTTTACAGTTGGCGGCTGCGGAGCATAAGAAGCGCGGCAACTCTAAAAATCTCATACTCGTTAAAGAAGGTATACTTTCTTTAGATGTATTTACCTATATCTCAGGGTGCGCTAATTTTCAATCTTATACATATACCACGTACAGTGTACAGCTTATATGCTTATATAATACATTTTTCACCTTATACTTAAATTAACATTAACTAGTATTAAGTATAAGAGTATGATAAAAGATAGACAAAATTGCAGAAAAAACTCTGTTTATCATATCGTAACTACATATTTAAAAAATTGCTAAACTAACGTGTTCAAAGATTTCCGCAGCACAACGACGAAGCGTAAAGTTGATTAAATTCAAAATAATATCTGAATGGATTTTATTTTCATTCTTCTCTAATATTTTTAAATAATTCTGTTTTGCTTCAATGATTGAACTTGTTTACGCGTAGCATTAACTGAAATCGACTTTATGCCCCGTCATTCTGTTACTACACTAGCGGACAAGCAAACCGGAACGATTTTTCAAATGCTCATAACTATGAGAGTTTTGAACCGATTTCGGGGAAACTTCGTGAGAAATAGTCTTCAAGTGTCTTCTGGGTGTGTGCAAAGTTGCATTGGCGAGGATTGATGTGAAGGGGTTAATTCACCCCCTAAAGGGGAGGGTGTAAAAATATGCCTCTTTGAAACAAGCCAGGGATGGCGAAAGGGGTTGAAAAATTCAAAAAAACCTTTAGGGCGACTCTCCTTGATGCCCTCTACAAAATGCACCCCATCAAATCCCTCTCGGACAAACCCATCCCCCACAAACCCATGATACATGAAAAATTCCTTTAAATTTAGAAAATATTGCAGACGTGTTGAGATATTCATGAAAGAAGATTCAGGTTAGGTTGGAATGGACCATCCCTCCTGTAAAAGATACGTGGTAGCTCCAACGCCATATATACGCGGTGACGGATAATTTTTCACGTACTTGGCGCCGAGACGCTACCGCGTCTCGAGATAAACTTCGAAAATGTCGTTTTTTTGGAAAAACCCACCTCCAACTTCAGGTCCATCTGCAGGGTGAACGAGCAACCCCACGTCAACGCCGTTCATGGTATCGTCCTACTCATCCTACTGCCCAAGCGGTAGATCGATTATCGACCGCGAAAGCCACGAAACGACCGTGGTACAATCGTGTGAGAAACGCCTAAGCAGGGAAAGCGGGAGAATGGCAGATTGCTTATCCGCCAGGCGCTTCTGCATGCCGACTCAGTCCGGCCCACCATCTTTCAAATCTGCTCCGATTTGACAACGATAGCGTGATTGAAAAAATCTGAATTTTTGGGTATCTGTTAATAAAGCTTTCGCGCATCCGATACCCTGAACGGCGTTGACGTGGGGTTGCTCGTTCACCCTGCAGATGGGCCTGAATTTGGGGTTTCCTAAAAAAACGACATTTTCGTATTTTATTGCCATTCATGGAAGAAACAGACATCAAAACTGTGAAGTTCCAACCCTTACACTTGGGGGTGGACCACCCCTACCTCTGCCCCCCTACCTTCAGCTCTGGGAACAGTTTTCGAAACGGGACCTTTTCGGCATTCATCCTCAACGTATCGAGAACGAACATGGTGAATTTCATCGCCCTCCGATGTGTGGAAGTGCTCCCTTACGAAGGGGGTTGAAAATTTGCGAGCTGTTCCACCCCCCCCCAAGGGGTGCCTGTGGGGTGCACGGTATGAGTGAGAGCATTTTCTGGATCAGAGGAGTCCAGAGAATGCATTGAACCCAAAATCGAGACCGTCGTCCAAAAATTGTGGATTTTAGAGGGGGTGGGGGTTTGTGGGGGGATGATGGGTTTGTCCGAGAGGGATTTGATGGAGTGCATTTTGTAGAGGGCATCGAGGAGAGTCGCCCTAAAGGTTTTGTTGAATTTTTCAACCCCTTTCGCCATTCCTGGCTTGTTCCAAAGAGGCATCTTTTTACACCCTCCCCTTTAGGGGGTGAATTTACCCCTTCACATCAATCCTCGCCAATGCAACTTTGTACTCACCCAGAAGACACTTGAAGACTATTTCTCACGAAGTTTCACCGAAATCGGATCAAAACTCTCATAGTTATGAGCATTTGAAAAATCGTTCCGATTTGCTTGTCCGCTAGTGTATTATCAGTGTAGAAGACATGGTTATATAATATTGTTACGCCGGTGGGTTGAAACACGAGAATCCATGTTAAACTATATATAACGTTTATTAACAAACCTTAACTTTTAACGATTGAACAATAATTCAACGATAAACTTAGAGACTTGTAGCGATGCGTCTTCTCTCCTTGAGATCTCGAATCGCACTCTTCTATTTTAAAAGTTTGCCGCTTCCTGGCAACCGGAAGCGCGGGAACTCGTTTCCGCAACTTCACATCGTCGCAACATTTTCACACCGTGGCGACGATGTAACTCGGTACTGTAGTGCGGCATCTTCATACTGTCGCAACAATATCATTAATAGTTCACAGTAAAATACATAATTAGTTCTTTATATTGGAAGATACAATGCAAATTGCTTATGTAAGACGAAGTATCTGGAAACTTCTGAAACCGCTGGTTTAACAATTTTTTAAATATGTCGTTACGAGATAATAAACAGAGTTTATCTTTTACACTGTTGTTTTTCATTTATCATACTCTTATACCTAACACTAGTTCACATTAATTTAAATATAACTTCTAAAATATAAGGTGAAAATCTATCTGATCGGAAAAATTTGCACGATACTCTCTATGACTGATAATCAGAAAAGATATCAATTTTTAATCCTTCTGATTTTTGTAATACGGTATCGAAAGTTATCGTTTAGTTAAAATTTTTCATGAAATTATATCACTAGACATATGTACGTGTCAAATTATGAAACAGATTTATCTTTCTTATCATAAATAAAAAATATATATTCAGGTAAATATCCTAAACATCATTTCCGCTTTATGTTCCAACAGCCAAATTCAAATAGGTTTAAAACTTCAATTTGAAAAATTCTTATAAACCTTCTGTTATTTTATTAAATATTCATGTATAATCTTTATGGATGTATAATCATGTATAATCATGTACTGGCTGCACATTAACGTAGCTTCTTGAGAAAGGCGTGAAGTGGAGAACGAAAGATCAACCTTTGAAGGAGTTACAGGTCGTGTTTGGTCAGACGCTTATAGTCAGCCTTCGTGCTACATAACGGAAGGTGCCGTCACATAAACTTACCAGTAGGTATTAAAAGAAAATGTCGAACTTTTTACGTAGTTTTTTTTACGCTGAATTAGATGGTCCAAACAAATATGTTTAAACAAATTATTTTTGCAATTTTGACAAACAAATTTAGAAAAAACGTTGAATCGCATCGCATAATCTATGCGCTTATTTGTTTGTTATTTTCTAAGGAGTATTTTAAAATAAAAATCATCTAAAAAGCTACATTTTTAACAAATTTAGAAGGAAATAACCGATGTTCAATTTTCGAAATCTGCGAACGACGAATCGTTTCCCGATGCAACTTTTCATATTTGGTGCAAGATATTGCCGCGATGAATCCGTTTGCAAAAATTCATTGTTATTCTTCATTCCTAGTAACTATTGTTATTGTAAAAAATCTATTATTTAGTGTTGCTCTGCAAGGAATATTGTATAAAAAAAGTAAACCGACTTCGAAACGCACTAAAAAAATGCGCTAGGAAGCATGAAATAATTTCCATTTAATTTATGCGAATAGACAGTAACTATTATATTAATGAAATTGGTTAAAGTAAAATATCAAATACCATGTTAAATACGATAGAATACTTTCGGAGAGCGGTGCAAAATTGAAAATTTTCAACACCGGAAATTACGAAAATCTTTTAATTGTTCTGCATGCTGTCACATATTAATGTATTTTAAAAAAAAAAGACGCGATTGGTAGAAGGGATCAGTTTTCAGTCATAAGCGAAGAGGTACAGTGTGCACATCAAGCGAATTTAAACATAAAAGTATCGTTGCGACAGATTTCAACCCAAATAGAATAAAGACAATTTTGATTTACTCCTTTACTTCTCATATATTTATAGTCCACTTAATACCAATTAACATCGACATGGGGAGTTTAACTATCTTAAATTGACTGAAGTGAAAAACGCATACACAACAGCAGGCATGATCTTATTTTCGTACTAAGCACCCTGGTTATCCCCCTTAAGACGGTTAACGTATTGATCCGGAATTTTTGTCCATTCATCTTTTACGAGCGTAACAACTGGTTTTCGTTGCTAAGTATTGAGTTAGTAACACAATTTCCTACTTCATCCAATACATGTTGGACGGGATTCAGGTCAGTTGATTGAGCTGAACACGACGAAACTTGTATGCTCCTAGTACGTAACCAGTCTTTACTAATTCAGTTCCATATAACAAACTGCATACTTCATTAATGAATGGTATTAAATAAATCACGGAGAGACCCTTGCGAGTTCTAGTTTGCTTGATATTTACTTTTCTGCATTGCTTCAGCGAACGTCATACATAAAGTATAAATTAACGATAAAGGAAAGCCATTTTAATTAAATAAAAATTGTTAACTTAGAAATATATACATAAAAATTGAAGATATTCAATTAAATTAAATGGTTCCCTTCTTGTTAAGTATAATTTCTGTAAGTCGTGAATATTTCTGTAATTCGTATTCATCACATAACATTCTCATCCATTTTCCTCTCGAACCAGATTGCCAACTAATAAATATTAGGTGAACCGAAAAATAATGTCGTTTTTGCAATTTTAAATACTTGTTTATCGTTCATCAGCTTATTGGTTTTTATCGATCTGGCATTGACAATTTGCACATTAGATGGCAAAAGGCTATTGATAACGGGAGCGATTATACAATTAATAATTAAAAATAGAAATTTATAAAAAATTTGTTTGAATTTAATGTAAAAGAAACGACATTATTTTCCAGTCCACCTAATATTTCATCACTCGATTACTTTAAAAATTCTATAAAGCACAGAAACTTTTTCTTTTTATGAAAACATTTACTTTATTCAGTTTATCTTCTTTGTGTCAACACTGTCTACTTATTTCTATTAGTTACTACATTTTCATTCATTGAATTTCACGCTCGTCAAATTGCATTCATTTTTTATTTAAGCGAGGAAACCACATTAGGAATCGAAGTATTCAGTGCTTCTTGGGATATTTTTTTTATAGAGAAATATTAATGTAATGTTCTTTTAACTTTGATAATATTTTAGGTTTGTTTTAAAATACATTTGGTTAGTTTTTTAATTCATTTCATATAGAAATTTTTAAATATCGCGTATTTTTTTAGACGACATTTTGCAATCCGTGGGAATAATAACTCGAAAACTAATTGAAAATTAATCTGATTGTTTTCTAACTTTATATACGTTTACTTTATTTTAATGTCTTGAATATGAACTAAAAAAAATGAAGTATTGTTTAAAATATGGTTTTGCACTGCAAGAAGCTGCACAAAGATCCTGTGAAAATTAATACTTTTTCTTTGAGCACTCTTAAAAATCCAATTTTTTACTTTTTTTGACCACAGTATAGTCATATTCTTTAAAAACACGTTAATAATAAAAAGAATTGATTTCGAATAAAAATGGTGATGTCCAGAATTCCTACCTTGCTATAGAGAACGCCTGATATCTCAAAGGTTTCTGTATGAAATGAATTGCAACAATTACACAATGTACTTTAAAACATACCTAAAATATACCGAAAGTTGAACAAAAATTAAGAAAATTTTTCTATGTGAAAAAAATCCGTAAAAACTCTTATTATTTGGCCTTCTAATGTGGTTTCCCAGTTTAAAGAGGAATCGTCGTTTATAAATTTTGAAGTTTTTTAGCAGAAAAAGGGTCAGGACTGTTTGGGTCAGTTTAAAGGTTTTTATTGTAAAAATGCATCGATGGGAACAACGGAGAAGAGAACGCAACGGTAGCGAGCAAATCGTTGGCTGCTTCCGAGACAAATCCATCTCGACGTTGATCCTTGTCCTCGAAGCGTCTTTGGTTGATGCACTGTTCAAGGTGGTACAGCCGTCGACGTCCCATTGTTTCCGAATCCTCTGTTCCGGACTCTGTGGACGAGCACGAATAAACGCGTCGGCGGGACGATTCCTTTTTCCGATAGTCATTCCCAGTGTGGGTTAAGGAAACGCCGAACATTCTGAAACGGAAGACAGATACCGTTCAACGTTCGCCAGAAATAAAAATGGACGCTCTATCTGGCTCCATTGCCGTTTGCAACGAGATTAGAAACATTGGTGTCGGATGTGAGCTTTCTTTCGTGAGGTGCGTTATAAAGAGAGGAAGAGACGATTTTTTAGTAGATTCTAGTAGTAGATTTTAGTACATTACCATATTATATTATTATATTATTATTATTACCATATTATATTATTATATTATTATTATTACCATATTATATTATTATATTATTATATTATTATATTATATTATTATTACCATATTATATTATTTAGTAGATTTTAATAGATTATCATAGGTTGTGCTAACACAACAGGATTTCGACAAAAATAAGGTTAAGTGTGCTCAAAAACCAATTTCAGAGATTTTCGAAACAATCTATTGGAAGAAGTGTAAATACTGATTGAAAATTGAATAAAAAATTTTTATTCAGCAGTACGAAACTTACTAGACGTATGTTTCACTTCGCGAATTATAAGTTGTATCTAGTTATTTTCTTTTCCATCAAGTATTGGAAATGCAATTGCATCCTAATTTTTGTGAATAAACTTCCCAAATTTTTATAAATTTTTATCTCAAAAACTATCAGTTTTACTATAATAATTATGCAGAGCAAACTTGTTAAGAATAACATATAAAATACGTCTGAATTTTGTTAGTTATTAATTTTCGAGGTTATTTAGAGGGAGGTTTATTTTAATTATATCTTTACCAAATTTTGTGAACATGTTCTAAAAACATATATCATTGGACAGTACTAGAATTATTGGCGTATCTGTTATCGGCTTTGTTTACAACAACACGGTTCTTCAAATTTTAGGCTAAATGTAATAATTTCTCTGGTTAAACTTTATTTCGAGGCGCCAAAAATTATTGACTCTTTTTTACCATTTAGTAGTTTTTGATGCTTAGAATTCATAAATCTGAGTTTTAATGTTAGGAATCTAACGGTTTAAAAGTTATACATGTTATGCATGTAAAGTTGAACACTTTTACCATATTTGTCAGGCAATTTAAAAGTTAAACTCTCTACCCTCCCCAAAAATGTAGACAGAATCAACTCTGTTCATTCGAAATATGGTAGTTTTCAAAAATAGGCATAACAATATAAAAGTAGTAGATAATGTAGTCCGCCACCAAAGAGAATCTGTATTACCGACAGGGTATGGCTACAAGGCAATATGGCGGCGAAAGAGTCAGCCAAATACGGTAAAATGCCCATTTTTTACTGTTCATAACTTCTGAACCGTTGGATTCCTAACATTAAAACTTTCATTTTTTGGATCTAAGCATCAAAAGCTACCAACTCTGTTCATTCGAAATATGCGAGTTTTCAAAAATAAGTGTAACAATATAACAATAGTTATAAACAATAAGAAAAAACTAGGAATTTTTGAATAACAATAGCTATAAACAATAAGAAAAATCATTTTTGCAAAGTGATCAACTCGAAAACGAGTCCGGCAGCAAATTGTAAAGGGTTTTATCGATTTCATCGAATTCGGACATACGTGAAATAGTACAATTTTGCGATAAAAAGTGCAATAAAGTGGTAAAAAATTGAAGTAAATCAAATGTCTTTCTAAGCTTTAAGAGGCAACGAGCCCTATCAGATGCAAGAAGATTCAATCCGATTGGTCAATTCGTTTCGGAATAAGAAGCAATACAAAATTTTTTGGTTTTTTGCCAAAAAAAAAAACGGGTAAAAAATGAAAGATCCCCAAATTTTTTAATAATGGAACCACCGCGGAGACATTCTCTACAAGATGCAACAGGTTTCATCCCGATTGGTCAAGTCGTCTCGGCGTAATCGAGTAACATACATAAAAAAAAAATATATATATACATGTCGAATTGAGTAACCTTCTCCTTTTCGAAGTCGATTAATAAAAATAGTGCATAATGTAGTCCGCCACCAAAGAGAATCTGTATTACCGACAGGGTATGGCTACAAGGCAATATGGCGGCGAAAGTGTCAGTCAAATACGGTAAAATGCCCACTTTTTATAACTTCTGAACCGTTGGATTCCTAACACTAAAACATTCATTTTTGTGATCTAAGCATCAAAAGCTACTAAATGGTACAAGAAAAGGTCATTAACTTTTACTGCCCCGAAGTAAAGTTCAGCCATTTATCTCATATAGGCCATATTTAAAAAAAGTTTGTATATTTTTTAAAATCTTTTTTAATATTAGTACCATCCATAGACACACTTATATTCTAGGTTGTCCTAAATTGTACGACCCATTTTAGTCTATTACTGTCATAACATCAACTTCTAAGAGATAAGGTTATCTATTTAGGTGAATACTGCCATACAAAACAATTGAGTGTAAGTTGCCAAGGAAACTTTTGGGACAACCTAATAGAATAAGAATCTTTTTAAATTTTGTGTTTCGGATATCCATCGGCGCCATCTTTTTCAACACCGAGTACCCTTGCTTTTTTCTATATATCCACAAACAACAGTTTATGAATTAGAAAATTTCTGTTTTCCAATTACAAAAATTCATATTTATCATTAATGACTCAACGAAAAAAAAAACAAAGCAAAGTACTTTACTATATAATATTTATATGAATTAGTTTTACGTAAAAACTCTTTGTGCCTAATGCTGTAGGACACCAAATATTCCAAATATTACTTATTTTCTGATTCAACAAAGCAGAAACCCCTAGAAAGCAAATAAAGAGAAAGAGGACTGTGATGGATACTGACTGCAGACAGAACAGTGCTTCTCGTCGGAACCATCCCCACAGCCATCGCGACCACTGCAAGCAATAGCGTCCGAGCGACATCTGCCGTTGTCGCACCTAAACGGACACTGCCGCGCAGAAATTCTTCCTCGATTTCGTGTCCGACACGCGCCCCTCGGTTCGTCGCTTCCGTCTCGACAGGACACAACTGCGTTACAAAATTCGTACGCTGGTAGACACTGACCGTTGTTGCATCTAAACGCACCTTCAGGACACTCTGGTAAATCAAACGAAATAATTATTATTACGGCAGTTTAACCGTTTTTTAAACGCGTTAATTGAACAATTTTTGAATAAATAAACTTGGGGCATTTGAAGGTCACCTCCATACATAGAAAGTAGAATGTGTGTATGAGGATTCTCCTGATACTAAAATTGTATGCGTTCGAAAAAGTGTACGACATAAATACATACATGCACTATACAGCATTTTTTAATATGTGGGCACTTTTTGAAGGGTGAAGTCCTGTTACGTGTGTGCATGTCGCGCAAACAGCTAACAGGAATTCAAATTACCCGCGCCGGAAGTTACACCTATAAATTTCAACCGCTTACATCTCAGTTTGTAAATTGTTAAAAGACTTTTCGATTCATACTGGTGTCAGACCCTTACACTCTAAAAAGCGCCCACATATTAAGAAATACCCTGTATACTGAGTGGAAAGTTCAATGGGACCACCCATATATGTATAGGATAAGTTTGGATCAAATGACTAAATATAGTATGTATGTATAGGATAAATTTGGATAAAATGACTCTACGAACGTTACGCCTGTCGAATCAATGAAAAAGTCTCATTTTTATTGCGCGGGATTACACGCTATTATTTTTGTCTACCTTTTATTATCTCTCAGTTTGATTACCTCGTAATTTATAAGTTTGTCACAATTACATTGTAATTTAATTTGAATGAGATTTCCTAATGACAAATTACAATGTAATCGAATTACTTTGAAATCATAATCCATGGAGTAATCCACTTCAATTTCAATTGTCAATTGAAATTCTATACAACTCTGATTTCGAGTTTATTACTAGCACAAGAACTTACTCCGCCTGTTATTGCAGCCTATCTCATCCTCGCCATGAGGACAATCGCGACTTCCGTCGCACAGCGCCGCCCTCGACACGCATATTCTGCTCTTCTCGCAACGGAACGCCTCCTTTGGGCATTCTGGATCAAGCTCGGTGCACCTTTCGTCAGATCCGTCGGTGCAATCTGCTCGGCCGTCGCAGACGAAGAACCAGCTGATGCAGACTCCGGAGTTTTTGCACTGAAAGGTACCGGCAGCGCACCCTCTGCGTCGCGCGCTGCAACTAGCGTTTCCTTGAAAGCCACAGTCGCAGATACCATCTATGCACCTGGAGTACGGATCCGCCATTCTGCATTCTAGATCAGAGGCGCAGTCAAGTCCCAAACTGACGGCCACTGCCGCGTTTGGCTCGTGTCGATCTGTTTTTAAAGGACCTGTAAATTCCACCATACGATTATTCAATTCGTATCAGTGGAATATTTCGAAACAGTTGGTTCAAACACTGTAGCAATATTTTAGCATCTCGAGGGCCAATTGTGGTTTTAAGGGTGCGCAGGAGCCAGAGCCAAACGCCGAGTTGACTTCAGCGACAGTTGCGGAAAAAGTAGGAAACTCCGGGACAAGGACAGAGAGGGCGATACAAAAATTGCAGGAGAGACGAGGACAGGGCGATTAGGCTAGCATGATTTTTCTCGAAGATATTGAAGCAAAGAAGCAATATTTTCTAATAATTCTAGTTTTAATATATTCGTTACACTTT